>NC_029789.2:7419249-7436873 GCF_000816755.2 Arachis ipaensis | reverse complement strand
ATGGTTATTCTTATATTATTTTAAAATGTCAAGTGATGTAAGTACTTGAAGTTAAAGTATTAAAACAAGTTTGATCTCTTTTTATATTTTGGTCAGACCAACCTGGCTACACAAAACAGAGACGGTTAACATAATTAATCCATTTGAATTTAGAGGACCAATCCATTGAACTCTGTTTCTAGCAGGATTTTGGATGGAATTTGGAAATAGAGACCGACGAATCCATGGGAATCTTAAATAATGACATTTAGTTAGTTAGATAAACCCTAAAATAATTAATTAAATGTAAGGATATGTGTTGCACTTCCGTGAGAAATAATGAGATAAGGGAAGGTTTTGTTGAAGATCACGCCACTGCGGCAGTTATGATTGTTGCATTAGTGGGAAATGAACTGTCCATAACATAACATAGACTTATACTGTAAAGTTAAAGAATTTGTTATCGTGTCTCTTAAGAATATAGATTAAATATTTTATAAAAGAGAATATTTTAATATTACTTTTTATAAAAATATTTTTTTTATATTTTTAATGTATAAAAATAATAAATAATATTAAGATATTTTTTTATGGTATGTTTAACTTATGCTTTTAGAATATAATTAAAACTACTCTGCAGGTGAAATCTTTTCTTTCTTTCTCTTAAGTTTGAACTTTCACTAATAATGTGAGTGTGACATTGATAGATGCCAGCTTAAACGGTCAATTATTACATTCATAATCTCATTCATCAAAATCTCGTTTGCTTAACAAACCAATGCATGCAAGTAGCCACTCATTTTGAACTTATCTCTAACTACACCCTCTCACAAATTCCAATTCATCACGTTGCCGTTTTAGTTAGTTAACACTTGTGACTCGCCGAAAACGACACTTGCGTTGCACCCTCCCACCGCTCCCTTAATTTCTTCGGTGGAATCTATTGTTTTCTCTGCTCATTCCTTGCTTCAATTTAATTATTTTGTGTTCTAACTTCTAACAAAATTACTTTTTATATATTAAAACAAAAATACTATTTGATATGAAAATCAGTAATAATATCAATTATTATATATTTTTATTTCAAATATTAACTACTAGTAAGTTCTTTTTGGTCGCTTTCAGTAGAATAAAACGGAAAAATAAAATTAAAGCTGTATTTAAAAGCCACAGAATATATTATTTTAAAAAAATAATAAAATAAGTGACTAATTAAAGAATAAAGATAATTGGTATTCAATTAACTCTGTTTTTATGATGGCAATTGTTGTTAGCTTTCAAAATCTATTGGCCGACCTATGTTGGTTGATGCCGTGATTTATTAATTTAAAAACATATAACAACCATTAATTAATTAAATAAAGGTTTCTTGGGTTCCAGAGAGGAAGCGTTATCTATCCAAAGCAGCTAGCTATCGTCATGCTTGATGTTGAAAGGGTTGGACGCTTTCACATTCTTTGCAAGCAAGCAAGAAAAGAAATATTTTCACACATTCTCCAATATCAATCTACTTGTAATTTCTTGCTATTCATTTTTTTTCCCTCTCTTTTTGGTTGGTTTAGAATTTAGACTTTTAGTTTGGGATTACGACTTCCACCAAGCTTACATAGATAAAATTAGATATGGAGTGGTCACATATTGCCCATGGTTTTTAAAATTTCCCATTCCGGTTTTTTATTTCACATAAAAATGGTCAAGTTTAACGTTTGTGACTTGAGAGGTGTCTTATAATAAAAAAAAATAATTATTTGTAGTCATTAAATTTGTGAATATTAATAAAAATATGAAAAGAGGATAAATAAGTTTTGGACATTTTAATCTATATATATTTAAGTTTTCAAAAATTTAAAAATATATTTAAATTTTTAATATTTTTAAAATTTGGACATATCGATCCCCATGTTTACATAGGTCTATCAGATTCAACGAAAAAATTAAACGTGATTCTTGTTGTGCTGACCTGGTTAATACAGATACACACGTAAGAATTTTTAAAACGAGACAAATTAGATCCAATAATCGATGTGTCCAAATTTTGAAGAGGTTAGAGACTTAAATATCTGCAGACTAAAAAATCAAGGATCAATTTGTCTTTTTCTCTAAAAATATTCAACAAATAAAAAAAAAACTAATATTATATCTATAAAAATGAATTTTGTGTGACAAAAATATCCAAAGTCTAATTTTTTTTTTATTTTTTAATAAAATTTCTAAATTATCCTCGTTCTTTATCTTCAACTTCAATTTTATCACCATCTCTTCTTTCTCAAATCACAAACTTTCAAAATCACCGTCACCTTTTCTGATTACTATTGTCTCTTTTCCCCCTCTCCATTGCCACCACCCGCCGTCATCATAATACTTGTTGCACAATATGAAAAAACGGTGTTAGTTTTTTCAGAGGAAAGCTGGTTAGTTTCTTCGAAAGCGGCGTCCGATTCAATGTCGGAGTTGTCGTCGTAGTTGTTATTAAATTAGTTACAATGGTTACAAGAACACATAACAAAAACTGCGTATTTATTATCGTGATTATCTTTCATGAAACTCTGCACCATTCTTGCCAGACACACAGAGTTTGATTTCAAATTAGCACCAGCTACATCTTTGCCGAAATACGCATCGTCGCTAACAGTCTTTTCCACCGCCACCAAGCACCTCAGAATGCCTAGAAATTAGCGCTTGAAGAGGCGCTTCGATCGCCACTTGGCCACCAGCTTCACCAATTCCAACCTCCTTGTCACTTCACAAACGTCAGCGGTTGAATCTTCATTGGAAAAGACAAGATGATGATGATAATAATGATGAATGGTGAGTGGTGCCAATGGAGAGGAAGAAGGGAGACAATAATAATCAGAGGAGGTAGTGGTGGTAGTAGTGAGAGTTTTGAAAGTTTGGGATTTGCGAAAAAAGAGATGGTGATGGAGTTGAGGTTGAAGATAAAAGGTGGGAGTACTTTGAAAATTATATTAAAAAGTCAACAAAAAAAAATTAGAATTTTGATACTTTTGTCACACTATTAAACACAACAAGTAATTATACAAATTATGTAAGAATTGAAATGAAGAAAGTGAAGATTGTATATGAATGAAAAAACTCAATAACAAAAATACTCAAAATCACCCTGCTTCGAGTCTAGGGAGAACGACTCCACAATACCCTCAGGTAAATTTTCTCCCCCTATTATCTCTCCCCTTTTATAATTTATTCCCCTGAATCCTAACTAACTTTCCTACCCCACTGTTCTATCATATTCTCTCTTTATTTTTTCATATGGTAGTCTTTCACCCAATATGAGGCTTTTCTTTCCCTTTTGCTAGATGGGCCTTTGTCAGTTGCCAACCCATATTCTGCTCTAGCATCACTTGCTAACTCTTCATTTAGTCCAATAGTTATATCAACTACTCTCTTGTTCAGAACAACCTTATCTTCAAGGTTGAGATCAGGAAACACCCTAAGCAACTCATCAAGATCTACCCAAGTTGTCTCATTCCTGGGTAACCCTTCTCAATCTACTAGAACTTGTTCCACATGCACACCGTCTTTGTCAACCAAGCGTCGTCCAACTATTGCCATGGGTGTTGGCTGGAATGCAGCAGGTGTTGCCTCAAGAATAGGGGATTCAGTGGTGCGAGTTCCATAGAATTCTTTGAGCATGGAAATGTGAACACATGGTGGATTGTGCTTCCCTCTGGAGGGGCAAGACGATAAGCAGCATTTCCTACTCTACTTATTACCTGATAGGGCCCAAAATAATGTCGACCCAGCTTAAGGTGTTCCCGGCGAAAGAGAGAAAACTGCAGGTAGGGTCTGAGTTTCAGTAACACCCAATCACCCACATGGAATTCCTTATCTCTCCGATTTTTGCCTGCTTGCTTCTTCATGCGATTTCTTGCTTGGTGCAAGTAGTAGGCAGGCTCATCATTTAGGATTTATCGCGTACGCAAGAACATATCAACTTCCAGTACTGGCGAGGCGCCCGGCGTGTACCCTGGTGGCAGATTCATCGGGAAACCGTGGAAGGCTTCATGCTGCGTCATCTAGATAGCCGATTGGAAGGAGCTATTATGGCAGAACTCTGCCCACGAAAGAAATCTTGCCCACTGTTGAGGTTGGGAGTGTGAAAAGGCATGGAGGTACTGCTCCAAAGAACGGTTTGTCACCTCGGTTTGGCCATCGCTCTGTGGGTGGTATGCCGTGCTATAAAGGAGTTGGGTGCCAGTGAATTCAAATAGATTGCGCCAAAATCGACAAAAGAACAGGGGGTCTCGATCTGAAATGATGGAAGAGGAAAAAGTATGGAGTTTGACCACTGATCTAATGAAAATTCTCGCCACCGTACTTGCTGTAAATCCTGCACGCAGTGGTTCAAAATGCACAGTCTTACTAAATCGATCCATCACCACTAAAATTGCAAAGTAGCCGACCGACTTGGGTAATTGAACAATAAAATCCATGGAGAGTTCTATCCATGGTCCACCCGAAATAGGTAAAGGTTGAAGAAGACCTTGTTGTTAAGAAGTCATGTATTTGATTGTTTGGCAAATGTCACACTCTTGAATAAATTTGTGAATGCTCCTGCGCAGGCCAAGCCAAAAGAACAACTCATTAAGAGCTTTATATGTCTTAAGCTCTCCATGGTGTCTCACTGTAGGAGTAGTGTGAAACTCTTGTAGCAGCTGTTCACGTAGACCCCTAAAATCTGGCACCTAAATTTTTCCACGATATACCAATAAGCCATCTTGAAAAGAAAGTCTGGAGATAACTCCCCTTGACTATATTGTTCAACCAATAGCTTAGCCTCTAGATCCTCAGTTGTGGCTCTGACTAAGGAAGGTATTAAAGAAGATTGGACAGTGAAAAAAGTTTGGAAACACACTAGAACAGTTTCTTCACCTTGTCGAGACAATGCATCTGTTGCCCTGTTAGAAACACCCGACCGATATACCACCTCGAAGTCAAACCACAATAATTTGCTGAGATAGTACTGTTGATCAGGCGTCAACACCACCTAAGTCATTGGCTCGCAGAGGCCTTGGTGATTCGTTTTAAAGCAGAACTGACGGCCCAATAAGTAATGTCTCCACTTTACAGCTTGGGTGATAGTATATAGCTCTCTTACATAAGCCGAGGCCGCCGAAAGTAGCCCACTAAGCTTCTTGCTGAAATTTGCAATGGGATGGCCATTTTGAGACAACACTGCTCCTATTTCATGACCAGATGCATCCGTTTCTACTATAAATAGTTTAGAAAAATTAGGGAGTGCCAACACTGGAGTATGAGTCAACGCCGCACTCAAAAGTAAGGTCAGCTGAATGATCCCAATGAAAATTGATCAGTTTGAGCAAATCAGTCAACATGGCAGCGAGGTGTCCGTATCTCGCCACAAAGCGGTGATAATAACTAGTAAACCCGAGAAAACCTCTCATCTGTTTCAAATTAGTTGGCTTTGGCCATTCCACGATGGTTGTAATCTTTAAAGCATCAACTTGCACTCCTTCGCTGCTCACCAGATGGCCTAAATACTCGACATTGGCAGAAAACACAATTGGACAGTTTAGCAACGAAACAATGTTGCTGTAGCACGACTAAAGCTATCCTCAAGTGCCGAAGGTGTTCCTCTTTGGACCGGCTATAAACAAGTATGTCATCAAAAAATACTGCCACAAACTTCCGAAGGTAGGGGCGGAATACTCTATTCATAGTGGCTTGGAACGTGGAAGGAGCATTTGTTAACCTGAAGGACATCACCACAAACTCATAGTGCCCAAGATGTGCGCGAAAAGCCGTCTTTAGAATGTCCCCCTCATTGACTCTAATCTGATGATAGCCATAACGTAAATCAATTTTAGAGAAATATTCAGCACCATAGATTTCATCAAGAATCTCATCAATCTTTGGTATGGGAAACTTATCTTTAATGGTGATCACATTAAGTGCGCGATAATCTACACAAAATTGCCAACTCCCATCCTTCTTACGCACCAATAAGACCGGACAAGAAAATGCACTGTGACTCTCTCTAATAATGCAAGCTTGCAACATTTCTTCTACTAACTTCTCAATTTTCTCTTTCTGGTATTCTGGATAACGGTAAGGGTGGACGTTCACCGGGTCAACCACATGTTGGAGGTGGATATGATGCTCTATCTCCCTTGGTGACGGCAATTCGGTAGGCTCCTTGAATACTTCCTAAAATTCTTCCAATAATTGCCGCACTTGTTGATCTTGTTGTGTGGTTTCGGTAGCAGGTTTGGAGGGTTCCAAGATCATCAGGTGAAGAAAAGAGGCGATAACATCTGTTGAAACCATCTTTTTTAGAGTTTTGCTCCCAATGCCTCCTGGTTGGAATTAATGTTCTCCTTGCAACTTAACAACCATCTCCTCTACCATAAATTCCATTGTCAAATTTAGGTAATTCATGGTGACATCTCCCAACTGCATCAGCCATTGTACCCCCAATACTATGTCTGCCCCTTTTATGTCTAGAGTAAATACCTCCAGCTTGAAACCAAATCCTTGCATCTGCAGCAGCACTAAGCTACACTTTGAAACACAGCCGACGCACTCACCATTACCCATATACATATTCAACTGAGGTACTTGAGTGATTGGTAAGCCAACCTTCTTTGCTATGGTTGCTTTCATGAAGTTGTGAGTACTACCACCATCTACTAACACCATCACTGGACTTCCTTTACAGGTTCCTGCAATACGTATCGTCTCAGGGTGGTACACTCCTACCATTGCGTTAAAACTAATCTCCACCACACCCTCATCAATCGGGTTCACACCATGGTTGCTCAAGTCCTCTTTAATGTTGTTTGGCTTGTTGGGTACCCTACGGAGAAGCTCTTCCATCTCTTTTTCCCTAACCAACAACAAATATGAAGACTTACATTTGTGCCCAACTGAGTACTTCTCATCACAGTAATAACATAGCCCTTTGTCACGTCGCTGCTTGATTTCCGCAGCTGTGAGGCGCCAATGATTAGAACTACCTCCCCCTTGCGGTGTATTAGAAGACCTTTTCTCTTGCACCAAGGGTCTCGTCATTACTAGAGCTAGCATTGATGCCGAAGAGCGTATGAATGAGGGCCACATAGTGTTGGGTGTTACTGTACTCCCATTACTAGTTCATTGGCTGTGGGGTCGAAAATTGAGGGTGGTCACTTGAAATTTATGCTTGTAGAGTGAAATTAACTGATCCTCCGTCAAACCGGTTACTTGATTTGAGAGATCCTCAAATTACGCTTGATATTCCGCCACCATCGTCTGTTGTCAGAGTTCTTTCATGCCGCTTTGGGGTCGTGAAAAATATTGCGACCAAATCGGGTGTTCAGTGCCTCCAAGAATTCCTCCCACGCGTACATGATGCCATTGTTCGCGCACCAACGATACCACGTATAAGTCGGGCCCGAGAGATGGAATGACAACAACCTTACTCGCCACGTCTCTGATACTGCATACAGCTCAAAATACTCTCGCGCACAGAAGGTCTACTCCTCTACGCCCTCGCCATAAAAACCCGGTAGTTCAACTCGGACTCCCTTGGGCCATCGCGATGGGCGAACACCCAACGTGGAATCAACAAATTCGAGACTCTCACCTCGATCTAGAATAACTTGCTTGAACTTTAAGTTTTCCTTAAGCAACTTCTCAACACTTTTGATCGATCTCTCAACCGATCCAATTTTGCTTTGGGTATCATTGATCTAAGCAATGATTTCAAGTTGACCTCTCTGAAGAGCTGCAATTTCAGAATGATATTGTTGATAGGCATCCTCTAAGCGGGACAATGGAGTTCCTGGTTCCATTTCAGAAATCTCTCAATGGAAGTACCAAAATTGTTAAACACAACAAGTAATTATATAAATGATGTATGAATTGAAATGAAGAAAGTGAAGATTGTATATAAATAAAGAAACTCAATGATAAAAACACCCAAAATCACCCTGCTTCAAGTCCAGGGAGAACGACTCCACAATACCATCAGGTAAATCTCCTCCCCCACTATCTCTCCCCTTTTACATTTTACTCCCAATCTTAACTAACTTCTCTACCCCTCTCTTCTATCATATTCTCTCTTTATTTTTTCATGTAGTAGTCCTTCACCCAATATGGGGCTTTTCTTTCTCTTTTGCTAGATGGACCTTTGTCAGTTGCCAACCCATATTCTGCTCCAGCATCACTTGCTAACTCTTCATTTGGTCCAATAGTTGTATCATACTATCACACACAAAATTTATCTTTTATAGATATAATATTATTTTTTTGTTTAATGTAACACCCTACCATACAGGGTCTTATGCTTAAGTCATAATTCCGAGATGGCAAGGTATTACGACCTCTAGAATTAAAATTTAGTACGTATAATAGTATGAATGATTGATTATAACTAGGATCCTTTGTAGAAAAAGGGGTAAACAAAAAAACATAACTTGAAAGCGCAACACTCCGATCGATAACGTAAAGAACAGGGATAAGCTAACGCGAGATTATATATATACAAAAGAGTGTCAAAAACGGGAATATCAAAACTCAAATCCGGATGCGAAGATAACCGGTCCGAGCATAGCAATATACATATAATAAAATAAGGAAACCCCAAAGGAAATCCAAAGGGACACAAAAACAGAGAACCTAGTCTCCCAAAATCCCCTCTAAGAGGAGTCATCATAGTTTGTATTATTCAATGGAGATAAAAGTATCTAAGAGAAATCATAAAATCAAAACAGAGTCCCGAGAACAAGGATCTTCGCTAATCCAGAAGTCTCCAACATGCCTCAACGAGAAGTCTCGCGTCATGCATCTGAAAACCATAAAATCCGCATGGGTGAGAACCAGAGGTCCCCAGCATGGTAACAGTTCCCCATATATATCATGTAATAATAGAGGAAAGCCGAAGTCAATCCTAGGACTTCCTCCAGATAATATCAAAGCTTATAAACAAGCTAAACCATAATTGGCAACTGACTAAAGATCCTTCAGTCTAACTAATACTTCCCTTTTCAATTCCTTCAGACCTCCCAACCACCAGTAGGAGTATAATGTAGCAAACACAGCTAAATCAAACAAGAGATATACAAATAGGAACAGATAAGGCATTTAGACAATTAGCAAGTAATATGCAGTCAAATAGGCAATCTCAAACAATTTATATAGTATGCATATGATGAATGCCTGTCCCTAGTGGCTGATGATATCATCTGTCGGTTATAGAGCCAACCCGACAAGTCCTAGTAGCTAACCATTGGACTGTCCCTCTGTCGTGTCTCCCCAACTCGAGCTATACTCAACAAATCGTGATCATAATCATGATCCATATCCATCACCCTCACTGGTGAATATTTATGGGGGTGAGCTCATCCGGGGCTTTCACAGTGCCCGGCCACCCTGACGACATAGGGTCAAAAGAGCTTCGAGTCTCAACCTGGAGCACGTGGTGGCTAGCCACTGCTTCCTCCCAGGGAAACCCTCATCTCCGATAGTGGAAGTGCAAACATTCACAATTCATTCAACAGCATATATGCATTTATACTTAGCCATAATCATGGCTCCGCCGTAACACGGCAATGATCCAGCCATCTGGCTCACGGTTAAATCCATAACCAGCCAATTCATTAACAATTACGGCCCTTCGGCCCATGGCATAACAAGCACTTCCACCGCCATCCTCCGCATCTCACATAATCATCTTTGATCCTCATTGATCATTCATTTTTCCCTTGCTTCACTCGCAAGTACCACATTTACTAGCTTCTTGTCTCATTGCTAGGCATATCATAATGATTTAAGACACAAGTGGTGAGATCGGAGGCTTAGAAGTATGAAATTTGGCCTTTAAAACTCAAAAAACAACTTTGGGATGAAAATAGGGCCACGCGTACGCGCACTCCACGCCCACACGTGGATGGCCACAAAACTCATCGATGCGCAAGCGTCATACATGCGGACGCGCGGATTGAAAAATAGCCAAACGACGCGCAAGCGTCAGCCACGCGTACGCGTGGGTGCTCTTGCGCCCCAGGCACAAAACTGGCACAACTCTGTCACAACTCTCAGGAAAATAGCTGGGCATTTGGTGCAGCGCATCGACGCGCTCGCGCAGGGTCATTCTGCTAAAAATTTTCTAAGTTAAAAGCTGCAGAATTCACAGATTCAACCCCCAATCTTTCGACGAACATAACTTTCTCATTTTAAATCGTTTTTCACCCGTTCTTCCAGCGGCATGGACATCCCGGATCCAATTTTATTTCTAAATAAGTTTGGTACAAAACAAGGATCCGTAGTCCAAGTTATGTCCCGTCAAAACATGCCCGAAAACTATGTTTTCATACAAAACCACAAGGTGCCATTTTCAAAACAAACCATTTTCAACTCTTTTCAAAATCAACCAAAACATGCCAATTTTGCCTTTTTCGAAGTCAATCAAAAGGTACCAAAATCAACATCAAGCCATCCTCAACTCACACATTGACACTTTACCAAAATTCCCAAAACCACCGTCCAACCATTTTAACACTTCTCAATCAAATGGCTACAGGGCAAACACAATATCATATCACACATCCTTCCTCATCCCAATTTCCGATAATACCATTTCCAAATCAAACATCATTATACATAATCATCATCATACTCACCATCAACATGGTACCACCCACCAATTCAACCTCAATCATTCACCAAGCATATATCACAACATGCAGTTTCTTATATATCACACAATCAAGGCATCAATATTCATAATCACATATATGATCACATCATATATCTCAACCATTCAACAACATCATCAATTCAATGCCTATCTTAGGGCCTCTAGCCTAAGAATTTCCTACCACATTACATATTAGATACAAGAAACCGAGACCATACCTTAGCCGATTTCCCAAGCTCAACCGGAGCACTTCCAAACCACTTGTCCACAAGTCCTCTAGGTCTCAACACCTCCAAGAACAGATTTTTACCACTAAAAATCCCTTTTCAAGCTTTCCAAGGTCTCAATCAAGCTCCAATATTCACATATACACAACCTAAGCCACAATCATCATACCCATACACAACATCTCAATACCCAAACATCATAGAACAACAAATTATACTAGGGTTGAGAATCTTACCACACCCAAGGTCCAAGGAGACAAGATTAACCTTCTCCTTCAAGAGAGTTGGGTCCTATAACATCAAAGAACCCAAAATCTCAACATTTTTACTCATGAAACTCGAAATCAAGGCTGGAAATTCGAAGAGCAAAACGTGGCTTACCTCAAGATTGATTGTATGGGTTTTGTAGAGCTCTCCGCGATGAACGCGTGGCCGCAAACGGTGCGGCGATCGGAGCTCTAGATCAAAAGTTATGGTGATTTGAAGATCAAGTGAGAGATAGAAGTTTGAGAGAGTGTTCTTCCCCTCCCTTACTCCATTTCAGCGTGTGTGTGTGTAACAAATGAGGAGAGAGAGTGTTGAAAATTAGGTTTTGGCTTAGTTTAGTTGGGCCAATGGCCCACTTTGGATCCGGTTGGCCCGTTCGGTCTAATCTTGGTCCGATTTCTATAAAATTGGTACTGAAATTCTCGTTTCAATCTCCTCTATCATCTTTAGCCATAAAAATTACATTTTTGACTTTCTAGAATAAATTCTCATTTATGGGTTAATTAGCCGTTAATTAACCGGATTTTATATTTAATGGGTACTTTTGTTAATGTTTACAAAGTTTATGAGTACTAATGATTATTTTTCCTTTATGATATATTAAGTGTTTATCATGAAATTACTTTTTAAAAAAATTCAAAAACGGATAAGAAGAGGTATATAAATGGTTATATCTCTGACACATCTTTTAAATAAGAGTCTTTTTTTAGATTTATTTAAATTTTTGTATCATTTTTTTCTCTCTTTTAAAGAATAATAAGTATGGAATTTTAAACTTGTATTCATAAAAATTTTGATATTATATTATAAAATCACTTTTTTTTAGTTTAAACGGATAAAAAGAAAATAAATAAATAATTTCTAACATAGTGTTAAATGAGTGTAAATTATGAATTATCTTTAAAATAAAAAATAAAAGAATCTAGCAGTACAATTCCAACCGTTAATTATTGACTAATTACTCCCACATTCATTTTTGTTTTCCTATTTGTTGTTCTTTGTTTCATCTTCTTTTGTTGCTCCAGCACGTCCACAAAATTAATAATTTAAAAAGCAAGGAGAAAGTTAATTATCCAAATCAAACAGAAGATGCATGCATGATATATTATCCATCAGCCGCATACAATTCATGCACAGTTTAAAGTTTAAATGCTTTGGATTTATATTGGGCTTCTGTCCATTTCCTTGTCTATCAGGAAAAGAAGCTTTGTTTTTATGCTTCAAAGAATCTCTCCGTACACTGCCTGTCTTAACAAGCTCATCACCATACAATTTCTACACATCAGAATTCTTCTTTTTCAACCAAAAATAGAGAACAGTCAAGTTCCCCTTATCAGTCAATTAACTTTGATTAATTGATTAATTAATTAATTGGGTGCAGTAGCTAATTAGTAATTAGCTATCCCACTTCATTATTATTTTAAAATATGTTGGTTGGGGAGATGTCACTCAATGTTACAACTTAATTAATCCCAATATAATCCTATGATCTTAAATTCTTAATCTTATCTCCAAGTTTGGACCGAGTCATTCATTGTACTTCTCACTCCAAAAGGGAAAAAGTAAAATGCTTTCACTTTTCTTTTCTTTTTTTTTTCAACAAAAAAAAATCTACTATTAAATTTCTTGTTCTATAAAATGCAAATAGTCGTGCTATTTAATTATCTGATCAGAACACTAAATTAATGTACACATTTTTTTTTCTTTTGTTATTAGATAGAGTAGAAGATTTATTTGATAGCTAATTCATTTCATTGGTAAAAACTAAAAAAACGTGTTAGTTTTGTCAAGTAACATAAAAATGAGTATAAAAACATTTATGAAATGAAAGAAGGGAATGAATAGAAACAGGAAGAAGCAACTTAACAGTTAGTAGTCATTATCGAGAATAAGAAACAGAAACCAAATACACAAATAAAAATGGTATTGGGGAAATGAAAAAGGGTCCCATGAAGCACAAAGGAACAAGAAAGCGAGGAAGGCTAACTAATAGGTATTTGAATTTATATTAGGCCCTACATTATTAATATTATTTCCAAACAGCAACAAAATTAAAGGCACAAAAAAACTAAAGAGGCTATACTTTTATGTTTCCGTTCACATTTAATTTACTCTTCTCTCTTGGCCATGGCCGTGCATGTCCCACACGACCAAACCTACCGTCCAACAAAACAAGCCAACGTTGAAAATTTGAAACCCTGTTACTTACTTGGGCGGCTTCTTTATATGTGGTTGTTGCCACCATATATATCATATACCCTTGTTCCTCTTTTGTTGCTTTGACACTTCTCTTAGTGCACGCAATAATCAATATCAAAATCAAATTTGCTCTTCTTTCTAGCTAGGTTCCACCTGGTTTAGGTTATTTATATTATCTCCAATAATATCATTTATGTTACTTATTATTTCCCATGTAATTTTTCATTGAATTCAACTTAGTTACTAAGAGTAGTTCTGAGATATGATTGGTTCCCAAAAGAAGAGCCACGGTAATCATAGTATTCAAACTGGGAATCTTACCTTACCTTTCTTGAATGTTTTGTTTTGTGGGCTGTGTTAACACTTAAAACTTTTTTTTTTCCTTACAGTATTTCTAAATCCGGCAATTCAAGAATTAATTCATCGCGGATCGAAACTCAATTTACAAGTTTATCATTAGTTAATGAGTTGCTACATATACAAGACGAAATTCAAATACTGACTAGTAAGCTATAAATTAGACCAACCCAGCTTAATTAACCCTTGAAAGTTAAAACATTTTAATAGATAAAAAGTAGTGATGAATGATGAGCAAGTAAGTTCCCAGAACTGAAAGGATTGTGACCCTTCACCAAACCACACCACCTAAGATAGGAAGCGTTGGGCTCCACCCTTTGACCATAAAAGCCCATATCATTGGAAATTCCGGTTTTTTTTAGATAACCTTTCATTTTCACTTCAGTTCTGTACAAATTTTTGTTGAATTTTATTTCTCAACTGCCTTAGGCCTTAGGGGGATCACAATTTAAACTTGAGCAATGCTATTTTCACATCTAAATGTGATGTTTAATCACCACATTGTAAATAAAAAATAATAGTTTTCTTTCCTTAAATAACTATTAGTTTTGTGTTAATTCTAAGTTCAAAATATAAAATTTGTATACGTCATAAACATCATAATATTATATTATGAAATTATTTTTCTCAAAAATTTATAGTTATACATTTATATTATAAATTTAATTTTTTTTTTACTTTATAAATTTTTTTTTCTATCAATAAATTAATTTTAATGTGTTCATACTTTTTAACCCCAAAATTTCGGGTGCTCTTGATTTGGTTGTATTGTTTTGTTTTTCCTTGGACATAGATGCATCTATAATAATTGGTTCCACACCCGCCTAGAAATCTTAATATAAAAAATGATTCCTCCATTTTAATATCCACCGTTTTAATTAGTTCGAGCCTCGGAGTTTGTCCATGATGGTCCCTCAAGAGTAATGATTGGATATTTGTGGTTTTCATCCCCTGATGAAATCAGGTATATGTCAAAAATCAATGGCTATTAATTTTGATATATATGAGGATGTGAAAATTGTTGGAAACAAAATTGGAAGGTTTTCGTGCTTGCATTCTCCAAACGTGCTTGATTTTAAACAGAAATATGGCCACTTTAATTTAAAAACCGAATAAAGCATGAAAGAAAGAAAAAAGAAAGAAATTAAAGAAGAAAAGTATGAATGATGAAGGGGAAGCTAGCTAGAGGGTAAAGTTATATCGAGCAGAGTTTGCTATTTTTACTAATCATCATAAGCTTCAATTATATATAGTAATTTAATTGGTTTGAAAGAAAGAATAAAGGAGGAAAGAAGTTACTAACATTGATGTGATTTATATATATAAGTAGAATATAAAATTGAAAAGTGGCATGCTCTTTATTTATTTTGCTGAATGTCATTCCAATGCCATACAACTAGCTATCAGCATTATTATTAGATGACAAACTTGTATGAGAGTGCTACGGCTACCGCACTGCAATGCAATCATCATATGTAGGAGTTGCATTTATTACCAAATCAATTCACATTATTCGTTAGTAATATTCATAAATTATTAGAAGTTTATAACAATAACTCATTAATTAGTATAATTTATACAGATAAAAGTTCAAATTAAAAGTCATTCATTTAAATTTATATGAGACAATTGGTTAATATTTTTAGTCTAATAACATAGGAAAAATTTCAAATCTTTCGGAGAACACTGGTGTTCCAATTGTTTTAATTGTTGATTTCAATTAATATATATTATATATATTTTTTATAATTCAGATCAACAGTTAAAACAACTGAAACACCGATGTTCCCGGTATACTTGAAACTCTTCCAATAACATAATATATTTACTGATAAAAAATAATCAATTGTGTTGTCTCTATAATATTATCCTTTCATGAATTAAGAGCTTGAGGATGATACAACTGAGTTGATTTCAAAAAATAGGTTAGTTTGGACGATGTCACTGCTTTGTGAAGCAGTGTAAGGCAATAATTAAGAACCAAACAAAGTGTATAAAAAAGATTAAAAATAAAAATCCAAAATAACAGAAAATAGAATGCAATTGCAGTTACTAGCTAGGACCATGGAGCAGGTGGATGGATGCCGCTTGGTAGTTGCTACATAAATAATTACAAGCTGCCACTCCCTGTCTGCTTAGTCACATTTATGTACTGAATTTATGTCACTATTTAATTAATATTTGTGTTTCTAATTAACATATTTAAAATAGTAATGGAGCTGAGGAATTAAATCAATATATATTATCTTAATAATATATGCTACTTAAATATTAATATTTATAGTATTCTTAGTGAGTTTCACAAAAGTGGGCTAAAAAATTTGGATATGAAAATAAAATTAGTGTTATACCTTAACGTGATAATTTTTAGTGTTTTTTAAAATTATGGGAGGTACATAAATCGGATTCTAATTTGTGTTTAAAAAATTTTAAAAATTTGGAATACACAAATCGGACGGTCCGAGTACAGAAATCAGACGGTCCGATTTATGTACCTAAAAATCGGATGGTCTGATTTCTGTACCTCTTAAAAATATTTGTACTCCGTATATTAAATCATCCCACATTTTAAAAAAATAACACAGTAGAAAAAAGAAAAGAAATTATGTGTCTAACAATTTTTCTTTATATTTGAGTTAATATTACATTTTTTTTTACTAATATGTTTGGTTCTCTAGTATTCTTAAAAAAAAAAAAATAAGAGAGAGAGAGAGAGTAAGAATAAGAAGAAGTAGTTGACTTGATAAATTAAACGAGTAAGAGCGGGGATCCGAATAGAAGGGGAGAAAAAAGGTATGAGAGATATAGGAGAACGAAGAAGGTAACGTATGCTAATGTTAGATTCCTCCTGGCTCCATCTTGGTAGGAGAGGCCACCACCAGAAGGCTCTGAATTTATGATTTGATAAGGTAAACCGGAAGAATATATATATATAGTTCGTCAATTACACTAATTTCTTAGTTATAGAGACGTTTAGATGCATCATGATCATTATATATAGTACGTTAAAAGTGGAAAAGCGACGTCGTAAAATATCGAAGAAAAGAAAAAAGGGAGTCACGATAGAAGGATGCCACAACAAACGACGCCGCATAAGGGACACAGTGACAGTGCTTTATTAGCTCTACCATGGATATAGCGGCAAACGGGAATCGTGGGATATGAATACGAGGCTATCACTGTCACATTCTCACTCATCATTTCCTATTATTATGCTTTAATTGAAGATTAGTAGCTAGTAGTTTGTAGAATAAATAGGAAAGTGAGAAGGGAACAAAAGAGGGTAATGCGATATAGCTGGCATGGGTGGCCCATGACGTTGGGTGCAGAGGATGATGGGCCATGGCTTATCTCATTGACGGTTCGAAAAGGAGACAGAGCAACAGTTTCCGCCATAAAAAACCAAGCTCCCATGCACATCACGCAACTTATTAACAAAATCAACACCATTCACTAATCACTCACACTCAGATGCCTCCTACTACTGCTCACTTGTGACGTTTATGTCCCAAATCAAGAGATTGGATTATAGTAACCATTAACCAAGTTAATTCAATTCTACCTCTAAACATTCACTTTTTAATTTTAATATCATTATTTCTCATAAATACGATTAATTTCAGAATTCATCAGAGGTAAATTCCGCCCTATCAATTTTGGTCGTGTTTTTAAAAATATAAAAATAAAAAATGAGAAGGAAAAAAAGATAATTAGTCCCCGTAAATTCGCTTTTTCAAAAATAAAATGTAGAATTTATAGACATTAATAATAATTTTGTCGTTGGAACTATCAAATCTGGGAGATACGTGGTAGGGGCGAGAGACGAACACGTATGCAGAGGGATCCATCGTTACAACTGTCGTGCTTGTCCGTTAGCGGGATTGTGATGCGCGGTCACTCCCTGCCTCCGTCGTTTTTCACGTGCTACAAATATT
>NC_029789.2:7416163-7419180 GCF_000816755.2 Arachis ipaensis | reverse complement strand
AATTTATTAACCTATTTTAATTAAGTGTTGATAGTTTGAATCTTATTGTTACCGTAGATAAAAAATTATTAAACGACTTATTTTTTACTTCTTTTTTCTTTATATAATTTGTCTTTCTGTCTTCATTCTTCTCTTAAATATTTTAGATTTTAGATTTTAGATTCACTTTTATTTGTTATTATTTATTAAGATAAAGAAATGTATATCCTTGTATAGTTTTTCACTTTAAATTTATTCTCTAATTTTTTAAAACTTAACAGAGCTCTAGTAACATGTTTTTATATTTCTAAGATTATCTGACTTTTACATTATTATTTAATATTGAGACTACTGATATAATATCTTAAATATCTTCCGCAATGTTTAGAATTCAATTTTTTTCCCTCCAGGACGGATTAGAAATTCTAACCCCAAATTAATTATTTCTTTGTATAATTTGTTATGAGAGATGTTCTGCTTTATATAAACTCCATTCGAGGTATAACATGGAGATATTTTAAGTGCTATGAGAATTCTTCGGATCTTTTTTGACACTGCCAGCTACGTTCAAATTAGTATTTGTTCGAATAGTGTTTAGAAATTTCACAAAAATTAAAGCTTTTTTTTTCCCCATAACCTCTCTGCCTTCCTTACTCATCCGATTTTATAGTTCCTCATACAATATATCTGTTTCAAATATATGCAACCATTATGAAAAGTAACTTTAAAATCAATATAATATATATAATATATTGTAATTGACTTACAAAAAAAAACGTGCTATTATACTGCTATACATTAGTCCAAAGTATAATGGACGATCAAGAGAAGTATGAAATTTTCACTTTAGTTATAGTAAAACTATTTTTAGAACAACTATTAAATATAGTGTATGTGTTATTCAAAATAAACTTCACAAATGAAAGAAGAAAAAAAAACACACACACAATGGAAGTGCTGTGCCTTTAAAATTATTTGGGGGACTGGGAGAGTTTGGTTTCTGGTTGCACAAAAGCAAATTCAAAAGTACCACCTTTATGTTAATGGAAGCCCTCATCCAATTATATATAATCATCTAACCGCCTATTTTACGAATAATAAATAAATAAATCTTTTCATAAATGTTAGGCAGAGTTTCAACTTTCATTATTAAATTACTATTTTACATTTAAATTTACGTATATAATCATGGCCACTAAGCTTAATCCTTTCAATTAAGTTAGCTCAATATATATCTTTTAATAAAGTAATAATATTACTTTGATAATTACATTGGTGGTCACAAAAATTTTACTTTTTTCAATATTTTTCTTTTTGTTCTTAGTGTGAGAAAATTGGATGTAACTCGACTCCCAACAGTCGATCGACACCGAGCCATTTTCTTTAATTCCGAGCTGGTGGCTTGAAGGCCTGAATTTTTCGTTTAGAGGGTGTATCACGTTGCCGAAAGAATAAAAAAGAGGAATGTACCTGCAAAAAATATTTCGATATTTAAATTAGTATCGTATATTTTTTGTGTTGTATTGTCAAAGATAAAATATCGTACTTTTTTTATACACGAGGTAGAGTAGAATGATTATGTTTTTGACAATTATTTTTATTGATAGACAATAATATCGTATTAGATCGTTGTAATACTTATTCTGTGCGAATCTGAATTATGACGTTTGAATGTCATAACGTGCGGAGACGAGATATAATGCATCAAGTCAATTTATTATTTTTTGATTAAGTTTTACCGACCATATCACTTTTAAAAAAGTTGTCTATGTATATCATTTCTTTTGTTTCCTTCTTTTTAACGTTCAAAATAAACTGGTTTTGCTCAACCGAGGGGAAGAAGAATAAATCAATAACTTAGAATAAAATGAGACAAGATCTGCACATCAACGGTTAAATCAGAAAATAAACCTTAAATATAAGTTTGGGAGTTGAGTGAGCGTGTGTGCAAGCTGCTTATTATTATTATCATTTATATATATATCTTCTAAATTACCATCGCCTGGCACATAATTTTGCTTTATCTATTATTGAATTTAAAGTTTGAAGTCACTCCCATCACAATCACCGTACCAACTGTACATTGACCTTGTGAGTTAAGAAAGATAGCCCTATCTAATTCCAATAATATCCAGAGTGCAATGAAACTATAAATAGCAGGAGGCAGGCACGTTATGGTAATTTAAATGTGTGTGAATAAAATTGGAATAATTGTTCAAAGTTTCAATAGGGTTAATAAATAATAATTGATATACATTTGCAAGCAAAGCACTACAGTGGTGCCGAAAGCTCCAGGACCATTCCTCCCCATCACGTGAGCCATCCTAGCAAAATTATTTTCACCCTCCGTACCCTTCTCGTCCGGTTTTGGACCGTTTTTGTTTTTGCCACTTAACATAAGATAGATAAATTCGAATGAATCAACGTCAACGATTCCAGACGAGACGAGTAAACGTAAGCACAAAATTATAAATACAATACAGCAGGATGCGGGGCACTCTTGTAATTTCACAACGGTTAGCTAAGTTGCTTTGCCGCTTCAGGGGGTGCAAGAACCACGTGTGTCTGATTTGCGCGATGCTCAAGCACGTGATTTGGCCCTCCACGCATGTCAAAGAATTATCAAACGGACTATACCGTATAAATAAATAAATAAATAAAATCATAAAATAAAAATGACTAGAGCGGTGGAGTGTAGCTGTGTAGATGAACCAAAAAAAGTTTATTTTTTAATTTGTTCACTTGGGAAAAAGAAAAAGATGGGCTCGGCGAGTAGTGAGTGCCCTTAATTACAGCTGTCCCCACGCAACGGTTTCAATGCTGCCAAAGTACAAATTTCCGTATTTCCTTTTTTTTTGTTTTGAGAAAAACAAAAGGATGCACTGCTAGTAAAAAATGAGTTTTGTTAATTTTTTTTCTAAAAGTATATGTTAAAAATATTATAAAAATTATTAAAAATATTTTTTATGTTTTTAATATATTGAATATATCAAAAATTTTTAAAATTATATTATTATACTCTTAAAATACGTCTTTAA
>NC_029789.2:7415522-7416072 GCF_000816755.2 Arachis ipaensis | reverse complement strand
AAGTTAGTTAAATTTTAAAGAAAATATACTGTTAGTTTCTTTTTTTCCTTGTACTAGATGGTAAAAAAAAGAGTAAAAACTGACCAATCTAATAGCTGTAAGTCTGTAACACAAAATCCTAAAAAAAATAAAATAAAATAAAAAGAGAAAAGAAGAAAGGAAAAGAATCTAAACTGATTATTATTGGGATTGTGTAACGCTTTCAATGTAAGAGGAGTACATTGCTGATTCCACTGGCCCCTATATATCTCTACCCCTAATCTATTTTCGGCCTTTGTTTTGGGAGTACTACTTCATAATGGGATGATATTTTGGGAACAAATAATGACGGATTTGGGATATCCTAATTATTCTGTCTTAGCAGATCGCACATATACTGTAAATTACACTTATAATCCCACTATGATTGCATCCATTTCCTATAGACATGCTCTTGGTCATCACAAATCTAAATTATACATTTCTTTATGAATTAAGAGATACACCGGTGTCAGAAAATCTACTGCTCATTGATTTAGAATCAGTAATCACTTATGTTAATAAGTTTTAA
>NC_029789.2:7414563-7415400 GCF_000816755.2 Arachis ipaensis | reverse complement strand
GAAGAGGTCCATGGCTCCATGCGGTGGGTAGTATATGTACGATGTACGAGTAACAGAAATAGATACGGATCTGTTAGATCAAAATAATAACAAAATATCCCTTCTTTTCCCATTTGAATACCCACCCGACAATCTTCTCTCTCGCCCTTTTCCCATACCTTTCTTTAATCCATCCCCAAATCCTCCACTTTCCTATTATTGATTAATTAATCATATTTTATTACTGACAAATACGTGGGCTTCACAATATTTTATACAGTAGTTTCGAAAACAAAACAAAAGCAACCGAAATGTGTAAGAGAGGAAGATGAGAGGAAGGTGCAAATGCCTCGGGGGGTGGGGGGAACCGGTTCCGTACAGGTGTTATGCGAGTGTGGGAAAGGAGAAGTGACCGGCACGTGTGTGTAGAGAGTATAGAGGGGGATAGATAGGCCGTTATAGGATGAGATGGTGGTGGGGGGTGGCAGGTATAGAATACAGGCTGGACTGACAGAAAAGCAGTAATGATTCGCCCTCCGATTCGGCGACCGATCTTGTCGTTTTGTGCCAGCTCAGCCTAAAGTGGACCCCCTACTCTCGCAAATTTTCCCAAGAAAAGGACGAAACTTAAAAATCCCACACGAAAATGCTCTACAGCCTGGAGTCCTCAGTCAAACTCAAACCAAAGCACCAGGAACCTCACCCAACCCCAAACCCCAACCGTTATCATCGTTATCTCATTTTTCCGTTTCTTGTTTTCTTTCTTCTAATAATTAAATGCTATTTTAACGTGAAAAATTCTGGTTGTTAGCCTCTTGTTTGTCTACATTAACTTCCCGAACTGTTCTACTCTCCACT
>NC_029789.2:7403970-7414361 GCF_000816755.2 Arachis ipaensis | reverse complement strand
ATTAATCATTTCTTTTTAACTAAAAAATTAACACCATCCAATCACTATAACAGTAAATAGTAATATTAATATTAGTACGTGTGACTCATAACAGGGTCTCCTTTACCTATTAAAAGAGTACTATTAATAAGGAAAGGATAGGTAAGTTTAAAATTTGGGGTGCCATAATGGAGTGGAGCGTTATGTATGTGTAAGAGACGCGCTGGTGCATGGGAAAATATTTTAGGTGTACATAAGTGATATTCTTCATCTTTATTTGAAAAAAAAAAAAAAAGGTAATAACGAAAGGATAAAATTGAGAGGGAAGAAAAGAAAGCAAAGAGAGGTGACTTGTGTAAATGGGAGCGGCTGAAGAGTGACGCGTGTGCGATGACAGCTGTATCCCAAATCCCAAGCCAACCGCTTCCCTGGAAGGCATCGGGCCTTCACCCCCGAAGAGGACGATACCATAATCAGAGCTCACGCTCGGTTCGGCAACAAGTGGGCCACTATAGCCCGACTCCTCTCCGGCAGAACCGACAACGCCATTAAGAACCACTGGAACTCCACCCTCAAACGCAAGTGCGCCTCCATGGGCCCCATCGACGACCCTCACTTTGCTCAGCCACTCAAACGCTCCGTCAGCGCCGGCGCCGCCGTACCCGTATCAACGGGCCTCTACATGAACCCTCCCACACCCGGAAGCCCCTCCGGATCCGATGTGAGCGAGTCAAGCGTCCCCGCTGCCTCCACATCGCACGTTTTCCGACCTGTGCCTAGAGCCGGCGGTGTCGTACCGCCGGTAGAAACGACGTCGTCTTCCTATGACCCTCCCACTTCATTGTCCCTTTCCCTCCCCGGGGTTGACTCTAATTCGGAAGTCTCGAATCGTGGCAACGAACCGTCGCCTCACTCGGCGCCGCCGTTGACTGCCATACCTCTGTTGCCAATAATGTCGGCTGCTGTATCCGCGACGGTGGCGGCCGTTCCAGCGGTAACTGCCACAGCTCCAGGTACTGCTCCGTTGGCTGCACAGCCGTTACAGCAAATTCGCGATCCATCGGCTGTGGCTGCGGTGCCGAAGCAGAATAATGGAGCGGCTCCGTTCAACTTTAGTGCTGAGCTTTTGGCGGTGATGCAAGATATGATAAGGAAGGAAGTGAGGAGTTATATGGCTGGATTAGAGCAGCAAAGTAACAATAATGGGATGTGTTTTCAGGCTGCTGATGGTGGCTTTAGGAACGCTTCCGTTAAGCGAATTGGGATTAGCAGGATCGATTCGTAAATATCTTGACTTGGGAAAAATGGAGATGCAGATGCAGAGGGAGGGGGGAAAAAAAGAAAGGAAAGGGAAAATTGAACCTTCGTGTTTATCCCCTGTTTTCTTTTAATCTTGTTTTCTAGGCAATAATTTTGGTTAATGGTTAGTTAATGTACAGAGAGAACTTCGCATCGAGATGGATGGAGATGGATGGATGGATGTGAGGGGGAGTGAGAAATTCATTAGCAGAGTAAAAACCTAAAGAGGTTTCAGATGTAACCGGACGAAAAATCTGAAAATTCTACAACTGTTCTTTTTTTTTTTTTTTACCGTCTCTTGGTCCTGTACTCCAGGCCTAGTTGAAAAAACAAAAATAGAATAAAATTATTTTCAACTATGATGAGATAAGTTTCTTCTCTTATTTGTGCATCTAATCCAAATTTTATGATATTAGTAGTTGAATTAGTGGAAGGGAGTATAACCTGATCAATGATCTTTCTTTCAGTTTAATGTGCAAAGCGCATCTAGGTAACAGAAAGGATATAATATGGAACTCAGATAACTTTGCAAAGACTCAGAATAACTGGTAGTTTAAGTTAGGTTGGCTAAAGTCTAAAGATAAACTCTATGTATATCAACAAATACAGTTTTAGGGGATCTCAGATTATCTGTTGTGGTCCAAAATTAAATATCTTTTGGGCAGTTATTTATTTATTTATTTTCTTCGGTCAACATCCAATATATAAGGTCAGAGAAGATGGTAGTAATTACATGGACAGGTAGAAGGAGAGAGATTTCAATTTAAATACAACTACGAAGTATTTAAGTGTTGGGCTACAAAAGCTTATGGTAACAGTTAGATGCATACGTATTGGTTAGAAGTCATAGAAGGGTTAATGGGTTATGAACAAAATGGGGACCTTCAAGTAACAAATGATGAGACAAGACATTTAATTTGTTATAGTTTTCAAAGAATGTAGAAGCTGGGCCTATAAATCCAGGCTTAATTCAAACACTGTCCTACTATATGAGGAGCATTTTGTTCTAACCACTTGCATATTTTATTTATTTTTAGAATAATAGGTCAAGAAACAAATTAAGGCATGTGAAAACAAATATGGATAGCTTGTAACAAAAGCTTATACGCCGTCCTTCTTTGACCTGTATTTCTAGGAAGTAGTTTATAAGGATTCGCTTGACAGTTGGGGAAATACTAAGTTTTACGCGTAGGATTGAAAAGAACCTCGCAGTTAACTTTGCTTAGCAATGTTTTTAACGTGATTCATTAACAGTTAACTATCCGCGATGTGAAATACAACGCAGATAAACGTGGCGAAATACTAATTTTAACCTTTTAAGGCGTGTTAGTTATTTATGTAATAAAAAGGTTAAATGCTGATTTAATATATTTGTATATAAAGATATAAGTAATTTAATTTATTTTTATTGTGTATTTTGTATTTTAAATTTTAATGTGTACTTTTTACTATTAGTTAATTTTGATATACAACTAACATAATTGTTTTGTAATTTAACAATGATGTTTAATATGCATCATATGGAATGTGTTTTGTTTGTATTTTGATATTTTTTCTTTAAATTGAAATGCAGTTTTTTAATTTTAATTTTTTATTCAACTTCTAAAATCTAAAAACATAACTAATTTTTTCATGGGATTTCAACTAAACAATTATATTAAATAAAATTTGAAAAAAACACATGTCAAAAACAACGGTACAACTTGTTCTTATAAATAGGAATTGTTCGAGGTTTATCTCGTCGTTTTAAGGAAAGATGCTGTTTTATCATTTTCGCAATAAGATATACATTGGAGTTTAAAGAATACTAGTGTTTTGTTGATTTTTAACAAAATCGAGAGTGGTTCATATCTAGTGGTCTAGGAGCGAAACCTACTCCTTTTTGTGAGTACCAGTTTTATTTGCATCAAAATTCATGTCTTTGACAATGACGAAAAAGAAGAAACCAAGCTTTGCAGAAATTCGAAATGAACAATAAAATTTAAATGACTTGAATAAAAAGGGAAATGAAATTGTAGAAAGGAAAAGTGTTTGGGAAAGTAAAAGGAAAATTAAAAGGTAAAGACTGAAAAGGGTAAAAGTTGCTGAATTTAAAGGAATTGAAATGACATTGCAAAGAAGATAAATTGTATGGAAATAAAGTGACAGGAAATTTAAATGAAAAGTAAAGACATGGAAGGAACCCTTAAAAGAAAAAGACTTTTGACTGACTCAGAAAGTCGCTGAGGATGTGAGTGAGTGTGAGTGTTTTCTCTGAAAAGATTCCAACCTTTATTCCTTCGATCTTTCACGTATTTATAGAAGTCTTCAATCAAATTCAGATATAACTTTAATGTGCGTTAATCTTTGAATAACTGTTCACTAACCATCTTCACTTATTAACTTTTTCACTTCTTCGATTGCTTCACTCTTTCTTGACGAGTCTTAGTCGATCAAAATCCTCTCCTTCATCGATTAACCATCATCGATGAATTCTGTGTAGTTAATCTTCACTTCTCTTTTCAACTAACAAATTGCTTTAGAAATTGAAACTTTTGCCTTCGATTCGGTTTTCTGCCTACTATCTTCGATACCATTAACCTCTTCCTTGATCAGCTGACTTCCATCAAGTCTGCCTCTTCGATTTTCACATTTGCGTCAATCGATTAATAGAGAGTACCCAACGGAATACCTCATTGGCTCCAATCCAAAGTTAATTCTAACATATACTTGGAGGTTGATCAAAATATTATTTGGCACTTGGGAATGATCGAAACCTATTCTTGTCGAACATTGGCTTGTCAAAGAATTCAATAATATCTTTATCGAAAATATTATTTTCGATATAACAAATGCTCCCTAAGTATTTATTTTTTCGACTAGAAGGAAGAAAGTATAAATACTTACTATTATTCAATATTTTCAACGATGGGACCAGTAATCTCTTCATCTTCTTCCTCAAAATTTTCCTCGACATAGTTAATCCATTTTTAGGAATGGAGTTTCAACTGCTTTACCACGATCGGTCGAAGTAGAAGGAACACCACTTTGGTTACCACCAATTTGATCTTGAAAAATGGTATCCCTTTCTACGGCCTCGATAAAAAATAACTAGATCGAGCTTGTTCTCTTGTTATCTTATTCACCAAACTCTTGCCAATTCTTGATCCATCCAACCCCAATAGCATGGGATCATGGGATCGACGAAACGAAGGTGAATAATTATCCTGTGGAATCTAAAAAAATTGAGTCTAAGTGTCTAGTTTACTCTTCTTTATTGAAATTGGTCTTCGATGGCTTGACCAATTCAAAACTGACCCCAAATAATTGTTTGATCAACTCTATATATTGTATAAATTTTCACAAATATTTTCACGTAGTACATGACAAAATATTAGTGAAACATTGTGTCATTCTTGAAGAGTCAAGGATAATAAAATGGATAAAGATATCCCATATTTCAACGATGCTTTCTATTTTCAATCTATCGAAGAAAAATTATCTTCCATATAAGAAATGCCCCAAGCATTTGTTTTCGACATCTTGAGGCAAAGTGGCTGTTTGTCGAACTATTGGATCTTCGACATTTTGTTGAATATATTCAGCCGTATTCATTTTTGATACCTCATCGAATTTTTTTTATGACAACATATTACCCAAATCATGGTAATTTTCCTTTTTCTTCTCGGATCATTGTAGTCAGAAAGTTGTCATATTTGATGATTCGAAAATATCATAATCAATTTTTTTTTTCAAATTTACAACTTCACAATTTCTAAAGTGAACAGAGAAGCTTTTTCTCATCTAAAATTTGATCAATTTTATAGAGTTTCAAAGTTGAATAAATTTTTTTTTTCTCTTTTCCACAGTTATATCTAACAACTACCAATAACCGCTTCTCAAGAACTTCTTTTCACAGACATACTTGTACATATCTTAACAGGGTACACAACTCCTTCCAAAGTATTCCAGTATGCACCTATAACTTGATAAAGTTCGAATTTATCGAACATTAACTTGTCAAAGAATTCAACAATATCTTGTCGAAAATATTATTTTTTAGGATGATATATATTTTTTTTTTGGTTAGATGGACAAAAGCAAAATACTTATCATCATTGAATATTATTTTCGACAAACTCATATTCAACTATTTCTCTTTCTTTCTTCTTTTCTTCTTTTATTTTTTCAACTTGTCGAACTTTCTCAGCCAAATAGACTAAATCAGGAATATGCATATTGAGTAATTTTCGACGCATATACAAGTCAAGACCTTTGACGGCTATTTTGACGATCTCGCTTTCAGAGACCGACACATAACATCGATTGCGAGCATTTTTTAATCGAATTACATAGTCATCTATCAATTCTCCATCATCTCGTTCTATTGCAAGCAAATCTGTCAACGAAACATTCAATTCTACTCTATAAAATTGAGCATGAAAAGTATTTTCCAATTGTGCCCACGTTAAAATCATACTGGGTCTCAGATTTGAAAACCAAGTGAAAAAATTTCATTCTCAGGTTTTCATAATCTGACAAATTTCCTAACCATATAGCGAGCTATATGCTCGACATTTGACTCTCCAGCCTCTCCTGCAAATTTTGTAATTATTTTGGGATTTTTTACACCCATTGGCACTTCTGTCATTTACACTGCAGAAGGAAAAACAGAAACAAAATATGGTCGATGATGCATGAGACCCACGTTAATACCCATTCCATTGAGGATATCCTCGACAATCCTTGTCACGTGGTAATGATATCCACGATGTGTGAAGTCTATTTAAAACTGCATTAGCATTTTGATCTCGTCGAACGAGATAAGGGATATTTTCTTTCCTTTCTGGATTGTTAAATACATTCTCCTCATTATATCCTACGTTCTCCTGGTCTACTATCAAGTCTGCCTCTTCGATTTCTACATTTGTGTCAATTGATTAATAGAGAGTACCTCACAGAGTACCTCATTGGCTCCAATCCAAAGTTAATTCTAACATGTACCTAGAGGTTGATCGAAATATTATTTGGCACTTGGAAATGATCGAAGCATATTCTTGTCGAACATTGGCTTGTCAAAGAATTCAATAATATCTTTATCGAAAACATTATTTTCGATATAACAACTAGATAGGTCGGATATTTATAAAAGGTATTCCGATACTCAAATCAGTAATAATTTAAATAAATGAATAAGAATAACTTAAGTGAGTATTAGATTTTTAGATATGTTTTTTCTTTATCTAGTTTTACCTTATATAGATCAATGATCTTTTTTGAATAATTTTAGTTATCAAAATATTAGTGAGTATAAATAATGTGGTGGTTATTTGGAGAGTCCTAACGTCTATTTTAATTTTTTTTTATGACTGACGTTATAAGTATAATAGTTGATTTATGCACAATAATATTAATAGTGATTGTTTATGAGTCATGAAAATTTTAATATTTTCTTAGCTTAATGTCTAAATTATAAATTGTAATAGCCGAATTATGGTGATCAGATCATATCTCATACAAAATTCTAAAAAACCAAGACTAATTTATTTACGTGATATACAGATCAAACTTGAATGAAAAATGAAGAAATGAAGTAAGAATTTCAAGACATTAATATGTAACTTGAATTGAAATGATATCGGAATGATGGTAGAAGGAACACTACTCAAACAATCAAGTTGTGAATTGTCTTAGACTCAGTCGAAGAAACTAATTGGTTTGTGTGTTAGGTGACTATTGTACAGTTGACAGATAAACAAACTTTATCGCAACATGAATGACATGTGTCAACGATACATTCGTCATATATTAATTGAGCCTGCCAAGATTTGGATTCAAATTTCGAATTTTAAATCAGTCAACTCCATTCTTTTACATAATCCTCTTGTCTAATTAAAGATAATCACATGAAAATTTTCGGTGCATTATTGTTGATTTTTATTTTTTGAGTCTGTTAAATCGCTTTTTTATTATTAAAAATTTGAATGTTTTAATATTTTTTAGATTTTATATTAGAATCAAAATAATTTTATATAAAATTTCAATTTTGCAAGTTTTATATTTTTTATTGTTAACTTTTCGTTCAAATATAATGAAATTTGTATTGGCATATGGTATATTTTATTAATTTCTAAATTTTGTAGTTCTTCAAGGCTCAAGAATTTATTGATAAGGAGATGTATGAGGAATTGCTAAAGATTTTTACTTGGTATAAATTCAGAAATTACTTTAGGTTTATCTTAACGTTTTTACTTTTAGTTTGATCTATAATCACCAAAAAAGAGACATAATTATTTTTCTTCTTTACACTTTTTGTAGGCATAAAAAAGATTCTTTAAATATAGATCCGTACTTTGGCTTACCACTTAAAAAAAAAGGTCCCTAAACAAAGAAAAAAATATGACTTTTAAATATGGCTCATTTTTTGTAAACAATCGTATTTTTTATTTATTTATTTTTATGACTTTGAGTTATATAGAAGAAGATAAAATATTATTGTAATAACTATTTTATGGATTATATTATTTGTAGATAAGTGATGTATATGTTCATTATATAATTAAATCATTTTCATATTGTTATTGTTTATAGATAGGTAATATATGATTATTTTAATTTGAATATATAAAATTTTAAAAATGATAAAATTAGTCAATTTTAAGGAAATAGAAAAAAAATGCATCTAACAAAATGCTAGTACATGTATAAAGTAGTAATTAACTTTGTTGATAATATTTTGTTATTCGTTGAAGTCATATAGACTCAAATGACAAGAATTAAAGAAGTTTTAGATAAGTTTTGCGGGTTAATGTTTAAATTCGTTCTTGAAAGATCACGCGATCTTCATTTTCGTCCCCGAATGATTTTTTTAATCAAATTAGTCCCTGAAAGATAAACTGTTAGTCAAATTAGTCCTTCCGTCAATTGGATGATGACGTATCACGTTAAGTGCCACGTGGCAGGTCAGTAACACGTGGCACGCCACGTGACAGGTCAGTGACACGTGGCATGCTATGTGTCACTTGACATATAAAAAAAATTTTTATTAATCAAAATAGTTCTTGAAAGTCTAGACGTAAGTCATTTTCATCCCTCAAATTTTAAAAATTAGTCAAACTAGTCCTTATATAATTTAGAGACATCAAAAAGAAAATATTGGAGACATCAAAAATTAGTGCGAAAAAGTTTTCTATAGTTTTTTTCAAAAACATAAGAAAAAAATATTAGAGACATCAAAAAGAAAATATTGGAGACTGCAAAATTTAAGGAGCAGAAGGACTTGTATAGATATTTGTGAGCTATCATAACGAACAATAGAAGAGACAAAAAAAAAACTTTAAAGATATTGTAAAAAGAGTCAATAGTAAACTAAAAGGCTGGAAGAGTAAGTGCCTTTTCCTTGCAGGAAGGCTGATCCTAGCTCAAGCCACCATCAGTTCGGCCTTAAACTATCACATGCAACATGATAGTGTCAAATGATATTTGTCAAGAAATTCAGAAATTTCAAAGATAATTTATATAGGGAGAAGAGGTCGATCAAAAGAAAATGCATTTGATCAACTCAAAAATGCTTTGCCTTCCGAAACATTAAGAGGGAATGGGAATTAGGAAGCTCTCAAAAATGAACGATACTTTCCTAATTAAAATTTTATGGCAAATGAAACAAGAATCTAACAATCTATGGGTAAAGGTCCTAAAACATAAGTATTGTAGAAGGAATCAAATTGGTAGCAGCACAACAGTAAGAAATTCGGACTCAAATCTTTGGAAGAAACTTGTCAAATTATGACATATTTTTCAAGAGAATTCCACATAATTTATAGAAAACTCGAAGGTAACCAACTTTTGGAATAACGATTGGATGAGTGCAGAAGGATTACTCAAAGACCAAACCTTGAACCAGAATGTTGACAACCCACAGAAAGGTGAAAGATTGGATCAACACTTTAGGAGAATGGAACAGAGAACAACTCAAAGTCAGCTTGCCTAATACAACTGTCCAGAAAATTTTAGCTATGACTCCCACGTTTGGATGGCGATAATGATAAAAGAGGCTGAAAGCACACGGAAGATGTGAAGTTTTCAATTGCATCACTATACAAGACCTTAGACAAATGGTCGAAGCCGAATAGAACTATATGGAGCCTAATTTGGGACTGAAAAGGTCCGCAAAGAGCCAAAGTTTTCATGTGGACCACAATACACAGAAGAATTTTAACTAATGAAAGGAAGGCTAGAATTATTGGGAGAAATGGAGATTATAACTACTTCCAAAGAATCCAGGGAGGTTGTTTGCGTGTTTTCAGAGATTGCCCGAGAGCCTCAACGATTTGGGTCCAATTTTTTAAAACACCTAAATTACAAACCTTCTTCAACCTTGAATGGAAAAGATTTTATAGAAGTTAACCTAACTCAAGAATAAGGGAAGAACAGAGATATGGAATGGAAGGATCTATATATTGTTACTTGTTGGAGACTATGGTATTGGAGAAATAAAAAAGCTCATGAAAATAATTACAAAAGATCAAATCAACTACATACAGAAATTAGAAATCAAATTTAGGAAATTAAACAAGCTATGAAAATGAGTTTTCTGATAAAGAGCGCAAAAGTGAGGCAGGAGATCAACTTCAAGTGGGAATTACCAACGAATGGGTGGATGAAATTCAATTCAGATGAGACGCTGCAAGGAATCCCGGTAGAGCGGGGTGCGGCGGTTTGCTGAGAAACAGAGAAGGAAGATGAGTGGCTAGTTTCACGTACAACATCAGAACCTGCACAGTGTATACGACAGAGTTCTGGAGAGTTGCAGAGGGTCAGAAAATGGCGTGGACTATGGGCATAAGGAAGGTTGTGATAGAATGTGACTCAACGGCCATAATAAAACTCCTGAACAGTAATAAAAATCTGGAAAGTCACCCCAATTCTCTAGTCAAAAGTATTTTTACACTAAAAAAGAATGATTGCAAGCAATTCTTTTTGTTCATATTTATAGAGAGGCTAATAGAAGTATTGATTTTTTGGCGAGGAAAAATTTAGAACTAGAAAAAGGTTTTTTGTTTTGGGATTTACCTCCCTTAAAATTAGTAGTCATCTTCAATGAAGACCATATAGAGGCCTCTTTACTCTGTATT
>NC_029789.2:7400536-7403887 GCF_000816755.2 Arachis ipaensis | reverse complement strand
CTCTCGTTTTCTGCTCTCAACTTAGCTTGAGTGCTTGATAGTATTTTTTACAATAAAGCACATTCACAAACCGCGCGGACAAATCAGAGCTACAAATCCGTAATGTGAAAAGCAAATATTATGAAGGGAAACATTAAATCTATTAGTGATTCAAGTGTATCAGTTTGATTGATCAAAATTGAATTTGAAGTAGAATAACACTGAGGTCGAATCAGGAGCCATTTTATATGATGAGGATGAGGACATTATGACTATTCTCCAAACTCAGAATGAAGTATTGGCACAAAAAAGAAGGCAAGCAAAATAGAAAGAAAAAGCAAGAAGAAGCCGCTACAAAAATCGAAATAAGGTGTGTAATAAAGTTTTTAAATGATTTTAGTTCGTGGTATATGATGGGGTTTAGGAGGACTTGGAAAGTGAGAAATAGTAAAAAATTTAAGCGTAAAAATAATGTGAATATGTTAGGATTGATAAAGACAAAGAATGAGGTGATTACTAAGTTTGATGCGGTATAATTTTGAGGTAATGATGCAGTGGGTTTGGAATTTGTGGGATGATATAATGTTTAGGTTGAGTAATTGTTATAAAGGGGAGAGATAGTTGTGTATAGAAGGGGAATTGACAAACAATAATTTTCATTTGGCTGTTTGCTTGGTGTATGGTGCGCATACAAGGGAAGAGAAGCTTGCTGTTTGGGAAGAGTTGAGTTTTTTTTTTTTTTTATCGAGAATATGTCAAGTTTCTCTTTGCTACATGGGTATATTCAATGAAGTTGTGCAGTTGGAAGAAAGGAAAGACGCTAGTGTGTTAACAGTAATATGAAACTGGTGGATATAGAGTTGAATGATCATAAGTTTACGTAGTTCAGGGATCAATCGTGCAGTCGAATTGATAGAATGTTGGTGAATTTAATTTTATTGTTATCATTTGGAGCACTTAGTTGAAAAAGAATGACAGAATTTTCAGGAATAAAAAAATAGGTGTTGTAGGAGTAGTCAACAGGTCAATTAGAAGTTATAAAGAGTGGAGTGATATTTGATTTTTTGGATTGTTGATGACTTTTGTCGAAGATAATTAGAAATTAGTTTATTTTATCTTTTTAGTAATTTTTAGTTGATGCTCCAAATTGTTGTGTTGACTTTTTTGTTTTAAAAAATTGACAATTGGAAGGTGTAACAGCACCTTTGCCTTTTGTTTTGGGTCGAAGCAAATAGAAATGGGCTTAGCCCAAAGTGTAAAGCATTAGCCAGTTTGCAATAACTATTTTACCTACCTCCAAACGAACCCTCAAATGCCGCTGAACACATTTATGATCAAAGGCCCAAACTATTAATTCACCAGAACTAAACTACATTCATACCTCCAGACCCAACAATAAATTAAAGAACATTAATACCACAATAGTAATTGTAGCACCAAACTATGTCTTAATCTTGTTTCGTAACATTTTTTTATATTTTTTTTACTGGACCACCTTATCTTCCAACTTTACATATTCATATTCCAACACTTAAGTCTTATTTTTCAGATATAATAATTACTTGAATGTGAGATTCTTACCTCCCAAATGTCGTTACGTTAAGCATCTTCTGTTACAGATAGACTTTAAAGGATCATAAACTATTCTTCTTCAATTTATGGCCGAATCATCACTAACAATCAAGAACTATTCATGGTAAAAATTCTTTATAGGCTTTGATCAGAATTTCATATTTGGGCTTTGAACTCTCAGTTTTTAATTACAACAAGTTCAAATATCCCCTCCCAAATGCCAATTTTCGAGAGGGCGTTCATCATTTGCTGCAATTTAACTGAGTCTAGAGCTGTTATGGAGATTCTCAATGGGTCCAAAAACTTAAAATTCCACCCTAATGCACTTCTCAGAAACATATATCATTGGAACATATATCAGCTCGTTCAAAGTTTTTCTTTGATCTTTTGTAAATATTATTATTATTGCCTTGTCAATATGCATATCTATATCTATGCTTATTCCTTTTAATGTAGGGAGAGCACTTCCATAAAGACACTAAAAATGTCTTTTTTTTTTTAAACGTTTATATGTGTCATAATATTATTGGACATCTTTATTAAACTGGTTAATAATTTATTTTTAATAAATCAGAACAAAATTAATTTATTATAGCAACAATAATAAACCCAATTGTCCACATTATAATTATTAGACCTGATTTGATCTTATTTAAATCGAATTATGTTTAAATTTTTTGATAAAAAGACAAATATATCTCTGAATTTTGTTTAAAAAAAAAAAAAAACCATAATTCAATGGGTTATGTAAATTGGTCGGTTCGACCGAATCTGATAATAATCGGATTTATTGTTATTAAAAAATCGGTTTTATTCTAGTTTGTTAAGAAATTAAAAAATAATCAATTTATTAATAAGTCCAATAATAATATGACACATAAGTATCTTTACAAAAAAATATTTTACATGTATTTATGGGAGCATCCTCCTTAATGCAGTACTGTATTATGATTCTAAATTCTAATAAAATTTAGTATATGTTTAATTTTTACATGTCAAAGTTCTTTTTATTCAGATTTGCGTACAAGGATACTTTTACTGAAATAATATCGCTTTTAAACGCAAGTTTTTTTTTTTTAATTATAAATCACAAGCTTTCTTGCCATCAAGGTTATTCAATCACTTATTTGATAGATAAAAACAAATTAAACACGATAAGATACCACTTAATTAAATTTTAATGTCAATATTCTCTTGACTAATTAAGGATATAAAAATATTGAGTGCGGTTTTCAACAATAAGAGGAGAAGAGTCTAAGGAAGCAATAAGAACTATATAATTAAATATGCATATACGTACTTGTTTCCTTCCGTTTTGCTCAAGTAATTAGGTTGAATTATCTGTGATAGAATAGAGGAGTTTATATTTTTTAAAGTGAAAAAATTGTACAGCACAAAGTAATAATTAAGAATGTAACATTTAAACTCCTAAAATTTGTAAATTAATTTTAATTTGATTTCAACAATAATCTTAAAGAATATTTAGTGAGATTCACTCAAAATTACTAATATATTTGGTTTTCAAATGTTTAAATGAACTTATTTAATACAAAATTGATAAGAAAGATGAATTCTCCAAGACACCTATAATTAATATCTATAATGAACACTTTGATCCGTTACTCAAGAATTAAGATGATTATTTTACATGTATAATGAGTTATAATTCGACACTAATTATTTATTTATTATTCGAAAGTTACAAGCAACCAATAAGTTTAATAACTATTATTACATATTTAATGATTAGATAGACATAACATTAATCTCATTCATCAATTTTATATTTATAAAAATACC
>NC_029789.2:7396768-7400398 GCF_000816755.2 Arachis ipaensis | reverse complement strand
AGTTTTATGATTTCTATTTCATATCGAATATTTTTGTCTTAAAAATTATATTCTAATATTCTACATTTATAAAATTAATTTGGTAAAAACTCAGGGTGCAGTTGATTTTACGTAAAGTTGATAACTGAGAACTATTAAATGATTTGACTAAATTTTCATTTCACATTAAATCGACTACACCTGAATTTTTATCTACCAATAACGGCACGCATAAATCGTTTACTTATGAAAATTAAATACAAGAGATATCTTAGAAAGAAACAATAAATCTTACACAGGTGACCACTTATATATAGTTCAAAAAGTCAACTAAATAGTGTTCACCGTTTACTTATATGATTGTATATGGCATAGTCAAGTGTTGAAATATTCCATCGCCTGTAAAGTAGTCATGAACTTTTCCTTTATCAGTTTTCAGTTATCAGTTTTTCCTTTGTGTACATAACATACATAAAATATAGGCTTTGCTCCCGACATGTCCCCAGAGCATAATAATTAAATAAAATAAATAATAAAAAATAAAGAAAATATCAGACTATTATATTGAATTTGAAACTTTAATAATATTACATCACGAATAATAATTAAAAAAAAAAAATACACAACAGAGCATCAATATATATAATGAAATTAAAGCTAAGCTAGAACGGAATAGAGTACTATATATACATACATACATATATATTGCTTGTATTTTTGTATATTATAAAAAATAAAATATATAAAAAAAAGTGCATAATGATGCATATAAAAAAAATACTAGACAACTATCAAAATTTATTGTTTTTAACTATAAATTATCAACTATTAATGTTTAAAAATATAGACTAAATTATGTTATTGAATTACTAAACTAAAGGAATTGAATTGAATTGACGACTAATAGTGATGACAGAAAACAATATATTTTGATAATTTTCTAGCATTTCTCTAAGATTATATATATTAGTGACCTTTCCCTCCTGAACTTGGACCTGAGTTTTTGATGCCCCCAATTGAAAGGTTGTGAAGGTTTGTGGCCTTGTGTCCTATGCCTCCACCGCTAGGACCTGAGTCCTTAATCCCTCCAAGTGAAAGTGGGGCGTTGCTCAACTTGTGTGAAGAACTTGTCTCAATTATATTCAATGGACGGGCTATGATAACAACACAGTTTAGGACCATCAACAAAACAAATAAACATTTTGGGACCTTAGTGATAGTTGTCATTCCACCGTTACAAATTATTAGAAAGGAAAAAGAAATTAATAATAAGAGGTTATTATTATTGTGCTCTTGAGAGATAATAATGGTGAAAGGATGAATGATATGATTTTTTTGTGTGGGAGTGATGAGGCCTTTTTATAGCATGTGAGGTGTGATGATTTAATTTGGTGATACACCTTGACTATATGTTTATTTTAATTCTAGTGTGCGAGCATTCAAATGTGGAAAAAGAGTTGAAGATTGTTTTTCTTTTGTTCAAACTTCAAACCAACCTATAAGTACATTTTCCAACGGAGGAAACAGCTTAGGGGTTTCGGGGAAAAAAAATTCAAATTTGTATAAACAAAGAAAGTAATACTAATTAAGTAGTGAGGAATGAAGAAAATTAAAGGCGTGGAATTACGTGTCCAAGTTGTTATACTAAGTGATGAAGTCATTCAATTTGGTTTCTCTTTGCACCCACGGCAACATTATATTATACTTGTATTGTCCAAACTTTCTTATTTCATAGTAATTATTTTAACCAAATTAATCCGATTCGTTGCATTATCAATAGAAAAAAGGGTATACATATGGTGATAATTAGAGACGTGCATGATGGATGATAAATACATTATAGAAATTCTATTTTTTTTTTTAATTTTGGTCAAATGAGTTATTGTATACTTGTACATACAAGACAAAATTTGAATCAGGATACTTACATAAATAAACGAGTGAACTAACCACTAGACTAATCCATATCGTATAAATTCCAGTATAGTTGATAGATAAAAGAAAATAAAAAATATGAACTAATATTTAGCTAATTAATATGTAGAGTAAATTATCATTTTTATCTACGAAAATTTTAAACGCTGACAAATTTACCCACAAAAAAAAAGACATTACAATTGTACCCATAAAAAATGGATTCGTACGACCAAATTATCCAAATACTAAAATCCTAGATTACCCTTCCTTTCTGTTATCCTCACTCGTCACCATCAAATCCAAACCACCACCGTCATCACAATACAAGATTCTGAGAGTGAACCGAAATGCGAGCGACGAGGACTTGAAGAAAGCATACAAGAGACTCGCAATGATCTGGCACCCCGACAAGAACTCCCTCAACAAGTCGAAAGTTGAGGCAAAATTTAAACGTATCTCCGAAACATACAATGTTCTTAGCGACCTTCAGAAGTTTTACGATCTATATGGCGAAGAGGCTCTCAAGTCCGGTCAGTTCTCCTGCCTCTACCGTCGTCGTCATCATCATCGTTCTACTATTCTTCTTCCTCTTCTTCGCACCCTTATCAGAACGGCAACGCACACCAAAAATGAATTATGCAGCATAAGATAAGGAGGAGGAAGAGGAAAAGTTTGAATTATGCAGAACTTATCAGTACAAATATACCAAAAATTCTTAACAATACACATAAATGTCTTAGTTTTACACTGAAATTTGCTGTAAATATACAAAAATATTTCTTCTAATACTGCATTTTTTTCTTCTTCTTCTTCTTTTTTCATATTTATTTCTTTCTTTTAGTTGAATAAATGTAAGTTCATCCTCTTTCAAGTAAATTTGAAGCATTATGTGTTTCTTCTTCTTCTTTATTTGATTTTTTTTTTTTGCTTATTTTTATTCTTGGTAAGAAAGTAAAATAGAAGAAACTTGAGAAGGTAAAACAAGAAAGAAAATATGAATAAGAAGAAGAAGAAGATGGTGATGATGATGAAAAAAAAGAAGAAGCAGCAGGAGATGAGGAGAAGGAAGAGGAAGAGTTTTGAATTATGTAGAACTTATTAGTGCAAATACATCGAAAATTCTTAAGAATACACATAAATGTCTTGGTTTTACACTGAGATTTGCTACAAATACACAAAAATATTTTCTTTGATGCAGAACTCTTACGTTATATTCAATTCAAACTATCAACGATGAACAACAACTTTCATAAACAAAAACAACATTATTTACCTACAGAATCATAAACTACTAACGAAAATATTAACTAGAATCGAACCACACATCAGCTACTTGATTGGATTCAAAATAATAATCCATTTCGCTCTAGTTCAATTGACAATCTGAATTTAAATCATTCATTATCTTCAACAACGAGATAATTGTTCAAAACTGATTTTAGAGCTTGATTTAAAAAACGTAGAGAATGAAGGAAATTGCGAAAAACAAAGAAAGAGAACGTAGAGAACGAACGAAGAGAAATGCAAAGATGGAAGAGAGCATAGATCGAAAACGCTGAGAAAATTCGAAAAAGAAAACGAAATTCTTTCGAAAAAGACAGTTATATATTCGCACGTTGATTGAAAAGTTGATTAGATAGTGGCATGTGAGGTTAAAGAGACTTGTATGAATTTATTTATGTAAATGACTTGTATGCGAAGAATATTTATTTTTATTATTATTCATATATGTTT
>NC_029789.2:7396033-7396704 GCF_000816755.2 Arachis ipaensis | reverse complement strand
TAAAAATTTATCCCAAATAAATAAAAATAAAATGAATACCTACAAATTCAGGTGGTGTTACCATTTCTATTAATATTTGATATTTAATTCTAAAAAATATAGATATTAGATATTCAATATGATCCAATAAATTTAATTTAATGAAAATCAGATCAAAATTTTAATTATATCCGATTTAATTCAATCCTCATATACCCCCATTTTAAATGACCCGTTTTGGTTTGAATAAAAACAGGTAAAGTTAATTAAACGAAAATTGATCTGATCCCAACGCTAATTCATTTTTATAATTAATAATTTGGTATATATTTCCTGTTAAGAAGATTAAACTTAATAAAATAATTCTCATCTACTAAAATGAATTAGTAAGAAATATTTATTTTTTTTCTAGTGTATACACATATTAATATTTTTATTTTTTTATGTAAATCACTGTTACTTATTTGTTCATAAATGTAGTAAAGTTAAAATTGATCTGATCCCAACGCTAATTCATTTTTATAATTAATAATTTGGTATATATTTCCTGTTAAGAAGATTAAACTTAATAAAATAATTCTCATCTACTAAAATGAATTAGTAAGAAATATTTATTTTTTTTATTTTTTTTACACATATTAATATTTTTATTTTTTTATGTAAATCACTGTTACTTATTTGTTCATAAATGT
>NC_029789.2:7387663-7394784 GCF_000816755.2 Arachis ipaensis | reverse complement strand
CAATTACTTTTATATTTTTAAGAAGTGAATTAATTTAAAATTAAAATTTATATTAAAATTGATTGATAAAATAAAATTAATATCACCTTAAAAATATAATGTCATCTTGATAGAGAACTAATAAAATTTTGTCACTCATATAATTATTTTGATAAAATAATTAAAAATAATATAAAATTTTAATTAATTAAGACTAAGTATTGGAAGGACAATTTTTTTTTTAATTTTAAATCACTATTTATGACATATAATCATATATATATAAATAAATATACGTGTGTCATCTTGTAAAACCCAAAATGAAATTAAAATTAAAACTAGTATTGGAAATACTCTTTAAATTATTAATAATATTTTTAAAATTTTTTATTTTAATAAATTCATAACAAATACATTAAAACTTTAATTTTATATATTTTTTATAAAAGTATTTTCAATTAATAATCTTAAAAGTACATACATATTAAACTTAAACTATCATTTGTACCCACGAACTTTATGAACGCTGACAAAAGTACCCATAGAAGACGGAAAGTGACTTTGTACCCACGAAAGGCTGGGACCGTCTGTCGATATATAGTATCTAGACGTTATTAACTCGTTTGCTCCGTTAAGTTAAAGGTCAACATGGCATGTTATGTGCTTACCTGACTATGAAACAGCAATGTGACGTGTCTAAACATGTTGTTAATGTTATAACATCACTCATTTTCCTAATTTATTCTCAATTATTTTTCAAATTTAAAATTAAAAATCCTAGAATGTCTAGGAGAAGCAGAAGTAACCATTGTTTTTCGAATGGAATCATCCTTCCAAGAGAGGTGAAGAGAAGACTTCGTTTAGGAGATGCTTCTGCGGACAGAATGTGGTGTTGCTACAATCTGGAACCTTAGCAAATCCTGAGAGATGGTTCGTTAGGTGTCCTCTATGAAAGGTAAGTCTTTTTGTTTTTGTAGTTCTGTTTAGGTTAACTTATTGTGAACGATTCCTTATTCCTCCCTTTCACGTTGCAGACAATGGATTGCAAGTATTTTGAATGGGTGAATGAGATTGACAGAGGTTGGGAGCGATTGGCAAGAACCCTTGTTAGAAAAAATCAAGATAGCTATTGTGCTACCCATGAGGTCAATGTCACTGAACAAAGAAGAGAGATTCAAGAAAATAGTTTGAAGATCTTGTTAAAGATGAGAAAGCTTAAGGGTGAAATTAGAACAATTAGGTCATGGATTATAACAATTTTCTTTGATTTGTTAATTTGTGTAGGCTTGAATCTGTTCCAATTAATCAATATGTAATTGTGCGTATGGTGTATGTTGTTTTGGAGCCTTTTGTGACTATTTAGTTTCAATGACGATGAATTTCAAAATTCTGTTAACATCTTCGCTTGTTGTGAAAAAGTTAAGTTGTGTTATGACATTAATATCCATGATTGTTGATATATTTGATATTTGTGACATTAGATATAATACGTATTTGACAAAATAAGACATGTAAATGTCGTGAATTAATAAATCTAGCCAGAAACCTAGTATTGTACAATAAATAACGAAAATGTGACATGAAGATAGAACTAAATAAAACACGTTAATTCCATATGCTATAATAAACTTGAAAATAATTTTAATATAAGCATTTATCAACAAAAGCCTTAAAATAAGTCTGAGTTTGATGTCAAAGTAGCAAATCTAAATTATTTAAAAGTACCAATACAAACTATGAACATGAAAGCATCAAATACTGCAATATAAGCACTAAGCATAACTTACAAAAAAAAATCATAGTATCAGAATTTTAAAGTTCTCATTACAGTAAGTCTTAGATCAAAAAATAAAATCACACTAGAAAATTCTATTTGTTGGGTGTGGAGTTACTGCTGCCACTAGAACTCTCATTGTTGTTGCCACTTCAAGATGCTCCTGTTGGTGGACGAAACATAGGTACTGGCCATCTGTCTGCTGTTTAAATTGTGGATGGGCATGAATTGCATAAACCTTGAAGTGGTCCCTCGACTTACACCATGCATTATTTGTCTAGTTACTCTTAAAGGAGGTTGGTTAGCTGGTGGTGTAGATCTAACATGAGATGATTGTGGTGTGGTAGGTAGGGCTGGAAGTGAATCAAGTCAGTTCATGAGCCATGTAACACCCTACCACACTGAGCTTTACACTTAAGCCGTAAAACAGAGGTGGTGTGGTATTACGACCTCTAAAATAAAATGTGTATATATAATAGCAGAAAGAATTATAATATACTAGGAGCCTTGAAGAACAGATGAAATAAAGATCGCGAAGTAAAAGCGCAACGCTCAAGAAACGAGTTAACTTGCGTACTAAGAAAGCTATGGCTGTTAAGCATAAGGTAACGAAAATAGGAACAGAGGGCCAAAAATACAAAGTAACAAGCTCCTAACTCAGCCCGCGAACTCAAGTCTGGACGGAGAATATTTACACATATATATACATATCCAAAACCCAAATTTACATAAACAAAATCATGTCTCTCCATAAGCCTCTAATAGGACCAAAAGGAACAAGTTGTGTGGAGAGAAAACTAAGTACATATATATACATAACTATACAACAAAAGTAACCCGACAGCCACTTCGCTTCAAAAGTCCAGACGCCTAACGAGGTGCCTCTCGACCTGCATCTGAAAAACAACAACATAGTATAGGATGAGAACCAGAGGTTCTCAGCATGATAAAGGTACCACACATATAAGATATAAGGTCTTGAAAATGTCAGAGGCAATCCTAGAACACCGACACTCAGATTATAGAGCTTAAAGTATTAAATAGAAGGCATAAAAGGTGGTTTTCTAAGAGTATCTAAGTCTAACTCAACTTAATCTTAAATCTAAGTCCTACTGCCTTTCCTCCATACCTCCATTTCCGTCAATATATCACAGACAAATAAGCAGATAAAAGCAAGCACAAGAAAGTTACAAGTACTGCAGGTAACAAATATACATTTAACATAGCAATTACACTTAGGCACACCCAGTTAGAGCACAACCAAGTAATTCAAGTAATATGCACATGATGCATGCCTGTCCTATGGCTGATGAGTCTCATCTGTCGGTTATCAAGCCAACTCGACAAGTCCGGTTTGCTAAATCTTTGGACTGTCCCTCGATGTGCATCCCCAAGAGTCTATGCATAGCTTTTTCTCAAATAATCAAATGATCTGAGATATGAGATTCCCTGGGTAAAGTACTGTGGCTTGCCACCACGTGTACTAGGTTGAAAACTCGATACTCTGTTGACCCTACGACGTAAGGGTGACCGGGCACTTATAAATTTCCGGAAATGTTACCCCTATGTCCACGCGTACGCGTGGCCCTTATTTCAAACTTCTAAACCTCTAATTTCATTCCTTTAGTCATAAACAATAGTATTAAAGCTGATAATCAGATGAAGTTAGGAAGTGGGGATAACTTGGAGGTGAAGTAAAGCGGAAAAAGTGATGAATTGACTATAAAATGTTATGAATGATTATGTATGATATTTGGCTTGAATAATCAAATAATCTGAGATACGAGATTCCCTGGGTAAAGTGTCGTGGCTTGCCACCACGTGTACCAGGTTGAAAACTCGATACTCTGTTGACCGTACGACGTAAGGGTGACCGGACACTTATAAATTCCCGGGAATGTTACCCCCATTGAGAAATATTGATTATTTGAGAAAAAGCTATGCATAGACTCTTGGGGATGCACGTCGAGGGACAATCCAAAGGTTTAGCAAATCGGACTTGTCGGGTTGGCTTGATAACCGATAGATAAGACTCATCAGCCATAGGACAGACATGTATCATGTGCATATTACTTGAATTACTTGGTTGTGCTCTAACTGGGTGTGCCTAAGTGTACTTGTTATGTTAAATGTATATTTGTTACCTGCAGTACTTGTAACCTTCTTGTGCTTGCTTTTATATGCTTATTTGTCTGTGATATATTGACGGAAATGGAGGTATGGAGAAAAGGCAGTGGGACTTAGATTTAAGATTAAGTAGAGCTAGACTTAGATACTCTTAGAGAACCACCTTTTATGACTTCTATTTAATACTTTAGGCTCTATATTCTGAGTGTCGATATTCTAGGATTACCTCTGACATTCCTAAGACCTTATATCTTATATGTGTGGCACCTTTACCATGCTGAGAACCGGATCCCATACTATGTTGTTGTTTTTCAGATGCAGGTCGAGAGGCACCTCGTTAGGTGTCTGGACTTTTGAAGCGAAGTGATTGTCGGGTTACTTTTGTTGTATAGTTATGTATATATATGTACTTAGTTTTCTCTCCACACAACTTGTTCCTTTTGGTCCTCTTAGAGGCTTATGGAGAGACAAGATTTTGTTTATGTAAATTTGGGTTTTGAATATGTATATATATGTGTAAATATTCTCCGGCCAGCCTTGACTTCGCGGGCTGAGTTAGGAGCTTGTTACTTTGTATCTTTGGCCCTTTGTTCCTGTTTTTTGTTACCTTATGCTTAACAGCCGTAGCTTTCTTAGTACGCAAGTTAACTCGTTTCTTGAGCGTTGCGCTTTTACTTCGCGATCTTTATTCCATCTGTTCTTCAAGGCTCCTAGTATATTATAATTCTTTCTGCTATTATATATACATCTTTTATTTTAGAGGTCGTAATATCACACCACCTTTGTCTTACGATTTAAGCGTAAAGCTCAGTGTGGTAGGGTGTTGCAAGCCAGCTCGAACTCGACTCGCTAATAGCTCGATAAGCTAAACTCGTGAGTTAGTGAGTCAAGTTTGAGCCTGGAATTCAGTTCGTACATTAAATGAGCCGAACTTAAGTTTGGATAAGCTCAACTCAAGCTATATATATAAAATTATTAATACACATATTCTATATGCATTTAATCTATACTTTTATATATATATTAATAATCTTAATTATTTAAATTTTTATATTTATTTTTTATATATAATTTTAATGTAGGACATAAATAAAAAATTTATAATTTATTAATAGATAAACAATATATAAAATTGATCTTTTCAAATATTTTTAAAAATATATAAGTTATAATTTATTGATATAATGATAGATAAATAATATATAAAATTGATATTTTTAAATATTTTTTAAAATATATAAGTTATAATTTATTGATAAAAAATTATAGATTATGTTCCTATTATTTGAGCCAGCTCGTTAGTTTTTGGTGAGTTGAGATTGAATTTAAGAAATAAACTCGATTGTTAATTAGTCGAGTCGTGAGTCAAGCTCAATTTTTGTGAGACGAACTTGAGCTTAGTCTAGCTCGTCTCAACTCGACTCACTTCCAACTCTAGTGGTAGGCCTTATGGGAGTAGGTTGTGGTGGAGCAGGTCTGAGGAGAGAAGGTTGTGACGGTGATGGCCTCTTAACGTTTCACCTCCTAATTGGTCACTTGGATATGATTAGCTTCATGATAGGTTTAGGTGGCACATGTGCAGTAGAGGACCTGGGTCTCCTCTGTACTTTGAGCCTCACTTTGTACTCCTCTCAGTTGAAGAGTTTTTTTAGTACCTTTTGCCTTCTTTGGAGTTGGAGTTCTCCTAACAAAGTTTTCACCCTCTTCTTTTCTGGAGTAACATTAACCTCACCATCTGCTCTTACACCACCTTTATCATTCGTATCTATAACATCTACTTAACTGATGGGGTGCTATGTGTATAATTCAATCCTATGCCCATTTTCCACAACAGCTTCATCCATCTTAACAATATTTATGTCAAATTGTAGAAGTCTCAAACCACCATCAATTTCCATTCCAGGCTGTCGCCAATAGAAATCAGAGATAATTGGATACCCAATATCTTTCAGTAGGTCACTAATGAGGAAGTCATTCAGGGTATCCACGTTAACTCTCTCCACCTTAATAGTTTCACCTTGTATATAACACAACTTGTCATCTAATCTCCTTTCAAGTCTATTTCTATGGTGTATCACTAATGTGATATGCATGATGGTGGCTATTTCTGTGAATAACAAAAAAAACATAATCATATCTTCTAACATTATCCAACACCCAAATGAATAAATCATCAAAAAGTGAATAAACCATCAATAAACATAATCAGTTTATAATATTATCCCACACCCAATTTTTTTCAAAAATTAAGAAGATATGAATAAATCATAAAAAAATGAACAAACCATAAAAATACACCTACTATTTTTCTAAAATTTTTAAATTGAAACACAATTCTCATAGTGACAAATTTTATGCTATCAGTGAAACAAAAAACCCTAACTTAACTATTTCATGGTGTATAAGTTCAATGAAAAAAAATTGGTAACTAAAATGAGAAATTGGACACCAGAACTATAGGAAGATGACTTACCTTTCACTGTGGAAGTGACGACTGTCTTCCAATCGTCTCGACACACCCACACCACAAAAGGATCACCACCGGACCACGATTGTGGATTTTGGAGTGGCCGCCTTCAACCTTCTGATCAGTTTTGTTGGGGCTTAGTAACTGGTTCACGTCCCTCTCTCTGCTAGGGCATGCAAATATGTGGTGAAGAAGAAGATGGAATAGCGCGAAGTGACCTCTAACTTTTCTCTCTCCCTTTCTTATATACACTTGGAACGTTTTTAAAAAAAATAAAAGGTAAAAATCAAAAGCCTGGTAAGCAATTAACGTGTCATGTTGGCCTTTAAGTTAATGGAGCAAACGAATTAATGACGTTCGGGTGCTATTGACAAACGGATCCAACTTTTCATGGGTACAAAGTCACTTTTCGTTTTCTATGGGTATTTTTGCCAGCGTTCGTAAAGTTTATGAATACAAATGGTAATTTTTTCTATATTTTTATGTGTAAAATTTTTATTTATTTTGCGGGTTTACAGATATATACATATCGGATCTGTGACTATATATTTAAAATTCATGATCTAATTCTATTAATGATCTGATTCTATTCGTTTTTTGACGATTCTGTAGATTAAATAATATCACAAATTACAAATCGAATGTAGATAAATATCGTAAATCTCGTAGATCAAATCCAAATTTATACACTTCTAATTTTAAATGGAAGTAGTGTATTATATTATAGATCAATATAATTTCTTTTCTCAATTACATAAACACTAATCCTAGTAT
>NC_029789.2:7385257-7387464 GCF_000816755.2 Arachis ipaensis | reverse complement strand
ATTTAGAGATTAAATTAATAAATTTTTATAAATATATCTGATTAATATTTTATATTATTAATTATTAATAAAAATTATTAATAAAATAATAAAAAATAAATGTAATTAATTTATAATTTTTAAAGTATCAATTTAAGTAATAAAACCATTGTGTTTTACAAGCAGAAGATAGTTCAAAACGGAAACACATATTCCTCTATCCTGGCATTATTTTCGCCAAAGAAAGTGAGGTTCGTCAAGTTAACCCCGGCCCTTTCATTTTCAAAATTAAATAAGATGATTGGAGACCACCAATTGAAAGATTCTATTATCTTCAGCTTATATGCACTATTTTATCATCCATCAATTCTGATCAGCGAATATGGATGAATGAGAATACTAATAATAATGGTTGTTTGCACTACAATTCTTCTATTTATTGTTTATTTATTTAATATTATATATTTGTCAAGTATATCACAACCATTGTAAAGAGAGAATTGAGAGTAATTAACTTACAAATAAAATTATCATCCTCATTATAACTATGTAGTTTTTATATCGGAATATTAAAATTAATATCAATTATATATAATAAATATTNCTAAATACATATATTCTTTGTGCATTTATGTACTAACGTGTCCATTTAAAATTTATGTCTCAACAAATAAATAATAAATACATACTAGTGTATTCATATTTTTGTGTCTGTGTCTTTAAAACTAAATGTTATCTTAGGCACCATTTGTTTAATGGGTGTGTCCACCAAATTTTAAGACACGATGACACACTCACACCCATATTTTATGTTTGGTTTTTAAATACATAAAATAAGTAAAGACACGATGATACACATTGGTATACAAATACATAAAATTTGTGTGCTGCCATTTTATTGAGACATTAAGACACAAAAGTTAAGACACAAATTTTTTCACTTTTATCCTTAATAGTAGTGATTGTAGTGATTTTTTTTTTGGGAGATAAGGATAATATTGGCATTTGCAATTTATGTTCTGTCTTATCTATAGTTACCAAACAAAGTAAAAATTTTGTGTCTCCTTATATATATGTCTTCAATATTTGTGTATTTGTGTCTATGTCTTCACCTATACATAAACCTGATTTATTTTTTATTTTAAATATTTTATTTTTTACTTTAAAAAAAAATTAGACAATTTAAATATCATAACAAAGACGGCATAAAACTCACCTTTAAAAATATAAACATGATACGCAAAAAGAGAATTAGAGAGTTAAGCAAGGGAAAAAATTGATGTATAAGCTCATCAAAGCTGGCAAGCATAGATAGTTAATGATAACAACAATAATAATCTCGAATCTTTGAAATTTATTTGTGAGGATGTGAAGCCATATCCGAAAAAAAAAAAAAAAAACTGGGATGAGTAATTAATGAGTCTAACCTAGCATGTTGATGATTCCTCACTGGCCACTTTTGCATCCGGTACTCACTTTTCCACCAGAAAACTTGGAACGCTTACTTAGATCCTCTTTGTTTCCCAAGCAAGTATAAATTATTCCTCATGGTCAAACTTTTAATTTTGACACTCCCTAATAGCAACTGGTCCGCCATTCCTCCAATTCTCATTCATTATTAACCATAAATTAATACTACTTGACCATATATATATACATATATAGACAACATATTATTATTGATCTCAGTAAATTAAAATTCAAATCTTATATAATCATGGGTGAACAATATATACATTGACACTTTATACGATATTAATAATAAGAAATAGTATAGATAAATAATTTTTAATCAATAAATTTTAAATAATTGTAATTAATAATTAATAATTTTATATTTAAAAAAAAATAAAATTTAAATAATCACTAATTAATTAGTATAGAGTGTAGTTTAAAAATATTTGTTGATTTGTTGATTAGATTCCTATTCGTTATTTTTTTAACCAAAGATAGAAAGATTCGAACTCGCGATCTCTTAGATGAATATGGGGAGATTATGCCATTTAAACTATAACTCATTGGCTAGATTCCTGTTAGTTACTTAGCGGAATTAATTTTAAGAAGTGAATTGATTTGGAATTAAAATTTGCATTAGAGTTAATTGATGAAATGAAACCGATATCACCTTAGAGATACAGTATCACCTTAATGGAGAATCAATAAAATCGTATAATTATGTTGATAAAATAATTAAAAATAATATAAAATTTTAGTTGAATTATTAAGAC
>NC_029789.2:7380424-7384054 GCF_000816755.2 Arachis ipaensis | reverse complement strand
AGACTAAACATTGGAGAGATCAATTTTATTTTTAATTTCGAATTACTATTTGATCCGCCACCTTATAATTCGGTTTTTATTGTGCATTATGAGTTATAACTCGGCCTTAATTATTATTTATTATTTGCTTGTAACCGACACGTTTATTGCCGACTTAATGACCATCATTTCTATCTTAATGACCAAACGATCATAGCATGAATATCATTTATCAATTTTATATATCTCAATAGGCAATACATGATAAATTCTATTCTCATGTCTTATATTCTATATTCATAGAATTATTATAATACACAATGCATGATAAGTTCTATTTCATGTCTTATATTCTATATTTATAGAATTATTATACAGACAACAACATGATAACTTCTATTTCATGTCTTACATTCTATATTCATAAAATTATTCTTATACCTCTTAAACACTTACTGACTTGAGCGTCGGAGTGTCTTTTGCAGGTACCCACCTTCTTATTCTCTCCTGGCCGACGATACCTCATCCTGACAGAAAGCTTACAAGTATTCACCGACAGACGAGTTATATACCGGTCAATCTCGACAAAAATACTATTTATAACAAATGGTCCATAAATATTTATGTGTCATCTTATAAAACACAAAATAAAATTAAAATTAAAACTAACATTAAAAATGTTTTAAAAATTATCAGATTAATTCGTTACTTAATACAAATTATATTTCGTATTTAATTACTCATGATAAATTATAACTCAATTTTAAATACTATTTATTTTTAACTTATAATGGACGATTTTAATAGTCGTTATTGACGACTTAATGGTCAAATTCTCATAACATTAATATTTTTTGTTGATAAACTCTTAGAAAAATACAATTTTTAGTATTTTTTGCTATCATTTAATCGATATAAACACTAAATTATCTTTAACAAATAAATTTTATAAATTCATATATATGTGCAAACTCTAGAAAATATGGGTACAAACTATATTAATTCAAGTGTGTAAAAATTTTAGTAAATATAAATACAAATTATATGTTTTTTGTGTATAAAATTATTATAAATATGAGTATAAATTATTGCTGATAAAATATTATCAAAAAATAATAATATTTACTGATAATGTACATTGTTCTTTTTTATTAACCTAATGTCTATATAAAATACTACCTATCTCTCAATAAGAGAAGATTTATGAACTTTTACACACTAATCTCATATTTTATGTATATATATTCATATGATTAGTTTTATTATATCTATACGTGTATAAACTATTCACTAACATTCTATATTTATAAAATTTTTATATCTCTTAAATACTTGTTGATTTAAGTGGTAGAATATCTTTTACAGATATATTTCAAAGGTTTATCCACACAAAAATAAAATCAATTATCAAAATCAATTTATATTAGTTGTTAGATCATTTGTTTGTTTAAATATAATATTAATAATTCTTTAACTATTGTCTTGTATACGTACTAATCTATTGATCAATAACAAATTATAAATATAATTTAGATTTAAGTAAAATGAATTCTTGATTTACGGATTAAAAAAATAAAAAAATAATTATCAAATCAGTTATTTATATACTTTGGTAGATATGACAAGTAAGAAATAACGACATCTTTAATTCTTATAAGACTTGACCTATGGAAAAAGTGATTTGTTTGACTTTAACTCCAAAGAATAAATTTAGAAGTATTTTTGAATTACAACTTATATCCCTCCCCTCTATTCTAAGTGGTTATTAGAATCCTCTATCTATTGGTACTTTTAAGATTAATTGTGATGTTAGTTATCTTAGTTCTGGTGATAATGTTAGTTTTGTTTGCGTTATTAGATATTGTAATGGGAGTTGGAAAAGAGGGTGTTTGGGAATGATTGGGAGTAATAATATTTTTCGAGAGAAATTGTTTGTTATTTGGAGAGGATATCTCTTAACTTGGAATCTGTGTCAATAAGATGTTATTTGTGAGACGGATTATGTGAAAGTTTAATCTTGTTACTAATCACCAAGATAGTTTTGAGTTTATTAATCCATTTGGTGCTCAAAATAAGGGATATCATGTATTGAAATTGACGTATTAACTTTTTTTTATTATGAGAGATGCAAACATGATGACAAACACCATGACAAAGATAACGATAAAGTTATAACTCCATCAAATTGAGCTTCTTTTTCTTTCAGAGAAGTTTAAGAGTAATTTTAAATAGTACTATCCTTTTATTTAAACAGCTACTTTATTTATTTATTTATTTATTGGTTTAGCTTATTTAAGTTAAGAAAAAAAATCAGTTATTTACTTATTTATATATAAATATATAATAATTAACTAATTTAATATATTTTGAGATTTTGACGAGAACATAGACTCGTAGAGTAAAAAGTGAGGAGTAGTGAAGGGATGGGTCCCAGCCGACAAAAAGCCCTTAACCGTTCTTTAATTGGGAAGAAACAAGGGCAGTCGTATGGTTTAGCTCGCTCGTTGGAGATGCCAAACCAATCTTGTGAGGGCCCACTACTTCTTTAGCTTTATTGTAGAATGGAGGGTATAAACACTCACAATATATTGTTACACTTCACCAACACAACACAACACAACTTTGATTTGTGTTCTGTTTCTTTGTATCATGAGGAACGAAATCATAGTTGTAGCTTTCCTCATGGTGCTTGCAGCTTCTACAAGGCCTAGCCTTGTAACTTGTAGAGTCCTTATTGAGTCACCACCACAACAACAACATCAACATGTCAAACAAGTGCAAAGTGCAAAGCCCATGGTTAAAGAAGATAATAGTAGTAGTATCAAAAACAAGAACAGCCAACGAGTCCACACCATGTCTTCAGGGCCTAGCGGAAGAGGTGAAGGTCACTAACATTAATACACATGTTACGTTCCATGGATCACCATCATACTCATTATTGGTTATTTATCAGCTTTGTACATCAACTATGAAAATTTGTAATTTTTTGTCTATAAGTTATTTAGGTCTTGATTTTTGTTAACGGAGCTAATTATTCAAATATTATTGTATATATACCAATTATGTATGTGTCTTATTATGCCGCTGTGCCGCAATATATCGGGTAAACGACACAAACAGATTTAACTGCCACACCCTCAAAATATTATATATATAATTCACCCGGCCAATTTGCAGATTTAATTAATTTTCAAGTGGAGAATATAATTAAGGTATGCCACTGGTGGTATCTAGCTAGCTAACTAGCTATACAATATACATACTCATTAATAATTACCTAATTTGGATTGGACAAGTGGACACTTCACTCATTTATTTAAATAAGTTTTGAGATTGAAATTCTATATTTTGTATACATATTAGTTTATTGGTCAATAATAAATTTTTAAATAAATTTGAGATACATAATAAATTAATTCTTATCATGTTTCAAAAATACCATGGACACATATAAAGTTTATTAACAATTATATGACTGGTTTGCTGCCTAGTTGGGTGCTATATTATTCTCTCTATTATGGTCAATAATAAAATAAATTTGAGATACATAATAAATTAATTCTTATCATGTTTCAAAAATACCATGGACACATATAAAGTTTATTAACAATTAACAATCTGGTTTGCTGCCTAGTTGGGTGCTATATTATT
>NC_029789.2:7362802-7376212 GCF_000816755.2 Arachis ipaensis | reverse complement strand
TATTTTCTCTATTAAAAAAAAAAATATTTGGTGATTAATTTTTTTATATTTATCTTGTATTTAAGTTAACATTAATTAATTTTTTTACTGGTAATACTATACATATAAACATTTTTATAATTAAGTCTAATTTAGTTGGCATAAGTCCGTGAAAAAAACGCGTATATACACTATACGATTCTTTTTTTGTACTTCTTTAACATAAATTTTTGTTAAAAAGCACATAAATTTATTTATAAAGAACAAAAAAATTTTTGCACATAGCACAAAAATTTTCGTACATAACTCATAATTTATTGATATAACATAAATTTTTTTTTACATAACATAGAAATTTTTACACATAATACACAAATTATCTATGCAAATGTATTTGTCGGTTCAGTGAGTTAATATTCTAGAAATGTGATCTTTTTAAAATTTTTGTATTGTACTTTAAAATTTTTGTCTTGTTTGTAAGTTAGTTGGATCTTAATATTTGGATATGTAATCTTTTAAAAATTTATGTGTTATGTACTAAATTTTTGTTGCATTTATTTGTTGATTAAATGTCAATATTCAGAATATATAATCTTTTAAAAATTTATGAGCTCAGTAATTTTATTGAATATATATAAAAAAAGAGAAAAAGAAAAAGTTTTATTAAATATATATATAAAAAAAGAGAAAAAGAAGATGACGATGATAACCGCAAAGGAAGATGAATAGAAAAAAAAAAAAAGGAGGAGAAGAAAAATTAAAGCAGAGTTTTCAAATTGTTCTGTAAATATTGCATTAAAGATTCTGTCATAGCTAGCGATGAATAATGATATATGCATATGCATGTGGTGCAAGCATGCATGTATGCACAGATGAAGTAACTTGATATCTCATAATGAGCAAGCTAAGATGATGAGTTTAGCATTCCTCATCTATCTCACGCTTAGCTGATATGATATTTTAAGAGCCATATATATGCATATAGTTCATATGCATGGCTTCATGCTTGATATATAGTTGATACAGCTATGCGTGACTTGGTTCTTTTGAATTAAGTCAAAAATGGAATCAAAGTATGAGCTTCTTTTTGTACGACTCAATACATAGCTAAGTTATTGGTAAGTTCAAATCATGCCTAGATTTTTATTTGAAATGATTTGAACAGTATGATAGGATTTGTATATATGGAATCAATCCAATGTGTAAAATTCAGTGGCCCCTGCCCTCCTATATATAAATATATTATTATAAACCAAGTATATATTCCTCAACTTGTGCTTCATATTTTAAGTAAAAATGATTGATGAAGACTTATGAATGAACTCCCACGTGTCACTCGAAGTATGAATCATTCATTAACGAATAAGAATGTCACTACTTTTTCAATGAGAGAGAGCATGACTACTACTGATCCCCCACTTAATAATATAAGTGACCATGCGTATAATCTATAGCTTCAATTATTGAATATGTTCATTACAAAGTTCACATGTATCACTCTGTATTTAAGAACAATACAAAGAATTTTGTCCCATTTAAAAACAATATACATTCTAAATTGTTCATCTCTTCTAATTCTCTTGGGACAATTTGAACAAAGATTCGATGCTTTATTCCTCAATAACAATACAAAATGAACTATAATTTAATGATAGATATGAAAAATAATAAAAGATTAAAAAATATTAGTGATTACAAACCAGAATAATAGTTGACTGGTGAATTCAATTGATCATGCTTGAGAATGGCCAATTCTTGAGTCTTAGAAGAAGCAATAGTATTAGTATTATTAAGACTATGTGGCTTTGACTGAATTGCCCCTCTCTGAAGCTGCAATGCATACTCCAAGTCCCACAAGACATCACCCATACAAGGCCTATCAAAAGCCTTCTTTCTCAAACACTTGTCTACAGTCTCACCAAACTTTGTGAGAGACTCTCCATCTATTTCACACTTTATGCAAGGATCAACTATTTCTTCCAATCTCCCTTTCTTCTTGCAAATGCTTCCCCATTCAGCAGCCAAGTACTTTGCATCCATAGCCACCCTTCCACACACCACCTCAACAAGTACTATTCCAAAGGAATACACATCACATTTCATGTTCTCATCAAAAGGGCCTACTTTTCTTGAAAGCCCAAAATCAGAAAACTTAGCCACATTATTCTCATCTAACAATATGTTACTAGATTTCACATGGCTATGAACATTGCTGATTCCTCTGCAGGAAGAACCTTTGTGAAGGTAATTCAGTCCTCTGGCGGCTCCAATGCAAATCTCAAGCCTCTGAATCCAACACAACTTGGAACTGTATAAATGATCCCTCAGTGTCCCTTTCTCCATGTACTCATAAACAAGGATCATCTCTGACTTCTCGTTGCAATATCCGATCAAGGAAACAAGGTGGCGATGGCGAATTCTCAACAGAATATTGATCTCCGCTTCCAAATCCAAGAGGTCTTGTTGTTGTAGTAACCCTGGTTCTGTTCTTTTCACTGCCACCCTCAGTCCATTGTTGAGAAGTCCTTTGTATACAATTCCAAAACAACCCTTTCCAATTACCCAATTCTGGTCGAAGTTGTTGGTAGCAACTTGGAGTTCATCGAAAGGGATCTTGTTTAAGTTTGGGACATGTGAACGTGAAGATGATGATGATGATGAGCCATGGCTGCTACCATATCTGCTATGAGAGTGTGAGCTTCCTCCTCCTCTTTTTTTCTCCATTGGCAACCAATCAACACTTTGATCATGCTTTGGTTTCTTGGGTTTCAGACACACAAAGAACACAACTGCTATAACTGAAACCAAAGCCACAGCTCCGAGAATTGCCAACAGTTTCAAATGCACAAGCAAATGGCAATACCAATGGGAATGAGAATGCGAAGGATGATTCTGTTTTACTTCTGGCATAGGACCTGGACTTGTTTTCTCAATGATTTCCATTAGCTCCAGGCCATTCAGATAAGCATATTTATGTGGAGAATTCTGGGCAGGTCCTATGCTGATTTTGAAAACTCCAGAGTCATCCGAATCAACCACAGATTCCAAACGAAAAGGAACACAAGTTTTGTTGAAGTGATCATAAGGAGTGATCCGGTGACTCAAGTTATTATCGAAGTAAACATTGAAGTGTGAATTTTTCAGAACCGGAGTTCCAATAATATGACAGAAATCAAGCTGAACAAGATACTTAGCATTTTTCTTGACATCAAGTTGCCATGTTATATTGGAAAGTTTTGAGTGATTCTTTGAACTATTCATCACTCTTGCGCTCTGGTAAACAAGACTTGGGGCAAGAGTAGCATAGTTTCCTTCGTGAATTGGACTAGTATTTTGAAATTTGTGTCCAGCAGAAGGATGATCATCAATTTGCCAGTTTCTCCACAACGAGTCATTCACCATGTTGATATCAGAGCCTCCAACGTTGAGCCTGTGACTCGTATGGAACACCATGCTATTGTAGTCATAAAATCTTCCTTTTGGGATGAAAGTATTGGGGAGAAGGAAGAGTTCTATCGCATTTAGAAATGCAGGATTTGGATGAATAGGAGAGAAAGTGATTCGGAAGTTGTTGGTGTTGATGCTCAAAAAGAACTCCTCTATTAAGGTTTTGTTGTATTGAGGATTGAAATTGTTCAAAAGGAAGAACCCGGGAACAGAGACATTGAAGAGAGAAGAGGAGAGGTTACCTTCCGAAGAAGAGAAAGCAAAGAAATGGAGGCGCAGAAGATGATACCCATGCTTTTCAATTCTGAACTTGTATTCAGATTCAGCATGGAAAAGCCTTGCTGTTTGATACAGAGGAGGTGTTGGTGAATGGTTGCTCTCTTTCTCGCTGCTGCTACCATGTTTTGGGAAGATGAAACCAACAGAAGAAGATGCTTCCATTTCTGTTTCTCTTTCTCCAATGAAAATTCGACCAGTATTGTTGTCTGTAACATCGGTGTCCGAGCCACAATTGATGAAGAAATTATCTGGGACTGTGAAGGCCAATGATTGGAACTGCAGAAGAAGAAACAGGACTACACAAACAGATGCATGAATTTTATGGTACTGATGAAGAGTTTCCATGAAAAAAAAAAGAGAGAGAGAATTGCTTGGTTAGAAAAAACTGTGATTATGGAGGAAGAGGGTGAAGTGGTCAGCTACAACATGAGATTAAGTAAAATATGATAATATCTGAACACGGTTTTGTTTGGAAAATAAGGTTGTGTTTCTTGTCATGGAGCACTTGAAAATTCAGTCAGAATCACAAGTCTCGGTGGACTCTACATGGGTCATTTTCCAAGAGCAAGTCTTTGCTCCCCACACTGTTCAATAAATTAATCATCTTTCTAATTATGATTAATACACTAAATTTTTTTTTAGGCTTAGAGTCTTTACATGATTGCGATTTTTTTGCTAAACAAAGTCTCGGTACTTAAGGGGACTTAGGGGTGAGAATGAGTAGATTAGGGTAGAGTTTGGATCTAATCTTAATCTTAATCCTATCGGTAGGTTGAAATTTTTATATAAATTCAATCATATCCTATTTGCGGGTTGAGAATATCCCAACTTATACCCTATTCGTTCTTAACTCGTGAGTATCCAATCCTACTTGCGGATTGCCAAAAAGATGCAATGACAACCCCCTTATCATGGTCAACCTCACCGATAGCACTGTGTCTAGGCTGGGGTTTAGGTTGGGGGTCGGGCACCGGCCCCTCGGGCCGAAAAACCTCATCCCGAACTTTGCGGGAGCTAAGGGCATCATCGTCTCCATCAGAAAAAAAGTAAGTCATCAAGTGACTAAGGATAATTTTTCAGTGGCCATCTCAACTATAAAGAAAAATTAAATGAAGTTACCAAGGCGTAAGAAAAATAGAAGTAAATAAATTGAGAAAACGGAAGAATAATAAAGAGATTGAATACCCGACACTTACCTATGCAATTTCGGCTAGCGCCCCGGTCACCCATCAAAAGATGAGGGTTAAGGGGACTAGAGCTAAACACAGCCAACAGAATGTTAACAATCTGCTGGTTCTGCTGACCTATGTTCTAGTAGGTCACTTTATTAAGTAGTTAAAGCCGACACCAAAACTTCAGTAGGTTGGGATGCACCTCTTTTTCTCAAGGGTGAGCCAAAAAGGATGGCGATCTCGAGCTGGCCTCACTTTGAAGCCGACAATGGCGATTCCCTCGCAGCAGCAGCATAAAATCCACGGACAGAGATGGAAGTAACAGTCGCAGAAGAGAAAAGAAGTGAGTGGCGGTGATAGTTATGGAAAAGAAAGGGAAGAATAGAAATGGTAATGTAAAGCAAAGGTGGTAACTGTAACCATAAAAGAAGAAGCGCGAAAGGTTAGGAGTAAAATTGGTCTTTCCTAAGTGCATTTAATGTCGCTAGCGCGATAATCGAAACGACGATCTCGAGCATGGGTTGAGGACAACCCCGCCTGCAAGAAAAATATTAGAAGCATGAGCCCTCGCCAACGAAGTCATATTAGGCAAAGACTACCTTTCACGAGAACACGAGCAAGTGAATGCGGCAGTCATGAGTCTCACGCCTTGACGTATTGGGGGTACTATTTTGGCCTAACCTAACAAGAGTCAGAGATCTATCAAGCGAACACGCGTCCCGTCCATACAACGAGACACCCATCACGTGACCCAATCTCTTATAAGGGATCTGGACAGCTGGTGAAAGCTTCTGAAGGGCTGGGCCCTAATAAAAGGAGGGTCCACCCAAACGAATAGGAATAAAGAAGAGGGACTTACCCCTCTCCTCAGGTACGTCACCATTACCTTAATCTAGCCGCCTCATCGTACGGACAATAACTTAAGTATCAAAGTGTCCTTGCAGGTGGCTCCACCCGCCGACCAACTGACTACCCACTAGCGCAACTCCCCACCTCAACACCCGCACTCAGGTCCTAATCCTTCTCATTACACCTCATAGCTAAACGACTCAACGAACCAACGAACAGTTTAGATTCAACCTTAATTCTATCCGCGAATTGAGATTTTTATATAAATTCAACCCTACTCTACCCGTGAGTTGAGAATATCGCAATCATAACCCCACTTGTTCTTAACTGGCGGGTATACGACCCTACTCGCGAGTTACCAAAAAGATGCAACATTATTATATAACTTGATAATAATTTAAAATAGAAATGACTTTTATGTTAAAAAAAATGTATTAAATTATCAATTAATAATATTTTTTTAATGGCTAAAGATTTTGATATATAGGTCTTTAGTTCAACATCTACTTAAAAAATATTTTTATATAAATATATAACATATACATATATAGAGTACGGGTTGATCGAATAAAATAGAGTATCCAACTCGATTCGCAACGGGATACGGTAGGGTGCATGTTGCCACTCCCACGGAACTAGCTTCCACACGCATACTAGCTAGGTAGCTTCCTCATGAAATTTGACCTGGTTATTGAATTTTGTGACTGATAGTGATCACTAAGAACAAGTCCTTCGTGTTTCTGTTACGTTCATGACGACATAAAGAAGCTAGTAGCCGATGCAAGCCTGAGTCATGTGATGGTAATTAAATTCTTTGTATAGAATCATTCAATATAATTGCTGAGTACAGTATAACGAGAATTTCACTTAGTTGTAACAGAAAGTAATAAGCTAAATCCCTATGGACCGTTAGTAATTTTTATTTATACAACATTTCGTTGGCAGTGGAGTATTTTTTTTTTTCAAGTAAAGTTGTCTCTTTGACTTTAAGTATGCTAAAACACTTATGGACTTTACAAAACTTAACGTTTTATGAACTCCCTTTCCACAATTCCACTGCCTACAAAAGTAATAAGATAAAGGCTTGTGATAGATTTATAGTTAGAATATTTTTATGGTTCATGTTAGGGGTGTACATGGTCCGGGTCATATTAGATTTGGCTTAATTCAGATCCGGCCCGAAATATAGACCGGACCTAACTTTTAGACTCTAATCCGATTCTAAACCCAATGAAACCTACGCACCTTCGAGCCGGGTGAAAACCGGGTAAAAATCGGGTAAAAATCAGGTCTTTAGCATGTAAAAATCACCTAATCTCTAACCATTATTTCACAATTTACATAGTAAAATTCACTTAAAAAAATATAACAAGAATCAACCATTCTCTAAAATTAAAGCATAACCATAATCAATACTAATATTGTCTAATAACACCGGATATTTAAATCAATACAAATAACACAATATTATGCATTAGTGTAAAGTCTTATGCATTTTAAACATAAAACATTAACTTATAATCTTATAATGACTAATAACACAAAATATTAAGGTTTACAATATTTAAATTCCACATAAGAATAACCATCATCCATCACTAATAACACAAAATATTAATTGTGTATGATGACCGGGTCACCGGACCGAGTTCGGGTGACCCGAACTATGTCCGGATCCGATCCGAAATAATGATCGGATCTATTTTTGAGACCCTTATCCGGCCTTAGACCCAATAAAATCATACTAAATTAACCTCTAAAGTGTTCGGGGCCGGCTGGGCCATGTACACCCCTAATTAATGTAGTTTTAAAAACTAAAATAGAAAAAGGAAAAATGAAAAAAAGATTGGGTGGGAGAGGGAGGAGCTTATTTGAAGCCCATTAAAATGAGACGATCCCATATTTTGAGTTAGCACTCAGCATCACACATACAGAGGTGCCGCGGGTTTGAAGGCCCACAGTTTTTAGTTTTTACTTTCCCTGTCTTTGACTCTCTCTATAAATAAGAAATAAATTCATTAGACTTGCGACTGAAAGCGAAAAGGGAGAACGATGGTGGGGCAGGGGCAATGGAAGAAGCCCAGTAGAAGCGACGAGGTTGTTGACCCTGATGAGCAAGCGAGGATCGCTGATCAGATCAGAGCTCAATTCGAAGCCTTGGCTCCCAAACGACCCATCAAACCCAACAGAAGCGAACCAGATCAAGAAGACCCCACCGTTGACCTCCATGTCACTAATTCCATACCCGAGCTACACAAGCTTCATTCTCTCCAGTCTCAATCTCATGTCTCTCCCTCTCTATAGCATCTCTCTCTCTCTCTCTCTCTCTCTCTCTCTCTCTCTTCATTGGTTTCTGATGATGCCTTTCACTATTGGCAGGATATAGTTTTTAAGGAGGGGTGGGCAGATGCGCAGGATGAGTTTGTAGAAACCGAGTATTACAAGAAGTTAGCATCTATTGACAAACAGCATCACGCCGTAATTCATACTTCACTTCCTGCTTAGCTTTATCTTGTGCTTTTATTTCCTTTTTAACTTTTTCTTATTTCAGCAGACAGGGACTGGGTTTATAAAGGTGGTCACGGAAGGAGCTTATGAGATACATCACTTGCTTCCACAGAACCATGTAATCGCTGCTCATGAAACTAAGCCAGCAGGACGAGGCTACAAATGCAACCCTGCCACTAATGACTGGCTTCCCAATGTTCATGATCAACAACACCATCAAGTAATTCATTCATTCCTTTCTTATTGCTCTTTGTTTTTCTTAAAAAAAATTAATAAATAGGGGAAAGGAAAGGTTTTTACAATTTTTAAATGTAAAAGTCTACGGCCAACCATTTATTAAATTTTGGCAAGCATATAACCAACAAAAAAAAAAATTATTGGATAAAATTTCACATCAATCTTACACCATTAAAATCATTATTAATGACTATTTAATAGTTATAAATCACAAAAGTTACTCGCCCCTAAAACTCTTCTTTTTAAATTTAGATTAATCAATTTTTCTATTTATTTGAGTCTTTTAAACTCAATAAAAAATTCAAAAGTCAAAGATTTGAATGTATTTTTTTTCAAATATTATAGGTCTTATTTTTGTATATTCTTTATTTTTATATTAAAATTAATTGATGATAAATTAAAGAAGGTATGCAAAAAAGCCTTATTGTCTGTCTTTTTTATATATGTTGGGATAGGTGTTCACCTCATTCAAGCCAAATCGGAGCGACAGTTCTTAATTAGGCCCCTCTCTATCAGAAAAACCATGATGTTTTTGTATCGTTGGAGATGAGAACGAGATATACTGTGACTTTTGTCACATAATATTAATACTACTACACTAATTGTTCTAGTGTATTCCATATGCAATTATGCATCCACTCGTATTAATTTAATAAAAGTGGCCCCTCAGGGCAACACAATCATGTGTGTTAGGTTTGTATTTTCTTTTATTCAATCCAATTTCAAATTATTTTAAAGGTAGTGCCATAATCTAGAACCTGCCTAACAAATCTCAAGCATATCTCGTATATATGACTAATGTTATACATTTAAATTTTTTTAATTAAATTTAACTAAATTAAATAATAAATTTTATAATAATATCAATTATAACTAAATTTTATTATATTAGATTAATTTAGTTGAACTTAATTAATAAAAAATTTAGATGTATAGCATTATTTCATATACACTTCCCATCTGATTAATTGTAATTTGCCAACAAATGAACATTATTAACCACTTTAACTTGTTAATAAATAGGAAAAGCTTCATAGATTTCTCAAATATAAAAATTATACATTCTTTTTCTTGTTAAAATTTAAAAGTAAAGCTAATAAATCAATGGAAAACAATCATACATTATACACATCTCATTGAGAGAAAATCTTGGTGATGATTGGACGGGCTTTACATTGGGCCTCCAATGGAATAGCCTTTGACATGAGAGTTCCGTGTCCTTCTGTCATGTCAACTTCTTCCTCGCCAATCCGGTTCCAATCAAAGCATTGTATCAAAGAGCCCAAAGTCAAGCCCACGGTTCTCTGGGCCAGGCCGGAGCCAGGACACGCCCTCCTCCCCATCCCAAACGGCATCAAGGCATAAGGGTTATTGTTGGCTTCAGGATTCGCAAATCTTTGAGGCATGAAAGTTGAAGATTGGGCCCACAAGTCCGGGTCCCGATGGATGGCCCACGCATTGACGAAAACCAAAGTATTACGTGGCACATGGTAGCCTCCAAGGGTGCAGTCCTGAGCGGAGAGATGAGGCAACAGCATTGGCGCTGCAGGGTAGAGTCTCAAAGTCTCAGAGATTATGTTATGAAGGTAGGTTAATTTGGTAAGGTCGTCTTCTTCTAAGAGCCTCTCTTGTCCAACATGAGTGTCCAACTCCATCCTTGCTTTCTCCAACACTTGTGGATGGTTTAACAGATTCGACAGTGCCCATTCTATTGTTATAGCCGAAGTCTCTGTTCCAGCCACCATCATGGCCTACACCCATGCAAACGGAATAATAATGGTCTGGTCATTAACACTTAAGATTTCAAATTATGTGCTAATCTCTTAATTATCATTTTTAATCATCAATTAATACGCAAAGAATAGATGACTGACCATGATAAGCCCTTTGATAATTTGATCGGTGTAATACTCTGGCTGAGATTCTTGAAAGGAGAGCAAGTGATCTATCATGGTGTTTGAACTTTCCTTCTTGCTTCTATGCTCATCGATCAGCCCTTGAAACAGAGCATCCATCTTCTCACCAATCATTTGGAGTTTTCTATTATCACCACTGAAATCGAACCACCGAACCACAGGCACAAAATCCCCAAGATTCGAACTCAATCCGAACTTCGCCATATCATCCATCACATCCCTGAACTTCTTCGCCTCCTCCGCACTCGTCCCATCGCATTCTTCCCCGTAGTACCGTTTCCCACTTACCATTCTCATGATCGTGTTGAACGTTAGCTCCGTCAATTTCGATCTAACTTCAACTCTCGTGAAACCCTCGCCTAACCCCTGACTCAAGCTCCGGATCAACCTCGCCGTTTCGTCCCTTCGGATTCCCGTAAAAGAGTTGAGACGCTGAGTGGAGAGGATCTCCAGGGAGCAGATGCGGCGGAGGTTGCGCCAGTGGTCGCCGTACGGCGAAGTTATCACCACGGTGTTGTTGTAGGTTAGGTGCTTGGTCTTGAGGGAACGGAGACGGTTCGCGAGGACGATGTCGTTTTTGGTAAAACATTCTTCGGCCAAGGAGGCGGAGGAAACGACCACGGAGAGTTGGGAACCCAAGCGAAACGAGAAAATGGGACCGTATTTTTGTGATAAGCCGTAGAAGGTGCGGAAGACGGGTGGTTTCAGGAGGTGGAGGTTGCCGATTAGGGGAAGAGACGGTGGAGATGGTGGTAGGTTTTTGAATCTCTTTGTGAATAGCTTGTAAGAAGTGATGAAAACAACGAGGAGAAGAAGAAGAGAGTTATAATACGAAAGTTCCATCATTATGCTTTATCTGAATAAATTTGGCTCTGTATGTAGGGTTTGACGTGAAGTGGTAATAATAATACAGTAGCTCTTTAATTTGTATATATATATATATACGGTTGCAACTTCCAACTTTCAAATTCTGTGTAGTATGTGAAAATGAATAATATTCCAACTTAGAGAAAGTCAAGATAGTACGAAACTACCCAAGAAAGGTCAACGCCTCAAAGATTAAGATACCATCTTTGACTTTGATTTGGAGTTGGATAAAGTAAAGAACTTTTTTAATAGATTATAAACTTTTTTTGGTAGCGTTTATTTTTAAAAATTGAGGCTCGGACTAAAACTGTGATGCAGTATTTTATTTGGTGGCTACAGACTGAAATTAAAGAATTGTAAATTTTAGTTTTAAAACATAAAATTTCAATCCCTTTAAAAAATTGAAATTTTTGGAGACCAAAAATCAAATTTTAATAACATTATCTTTTAAAAATATCTTCATTTAAATTTTCAAACTCTAAATTTATTCTCCTAATTTTTATATTTATTTTAAACTAAATATAATTCAATCCAGTATATTTTACACTAAATATAATATACAAATTTAATTTAATTTAATCTCTGTTTTTCAGTCTTCTAGTCTTAACCTCCCAATCGTAATCTCTTTTCCAAATGAAATACTACAAGAAAAATGTTGAGTACCGTTAAATTTACCATCGCACATTAGCATTGGGTTTACTGAAAAATTTACTGACGATTTTTTGTGTGGGATTCGTCATGTATGTCAAATCATTACCGGCAAATTTTCGTTTTCAATAATAAATTCGCCGCTAATAATTTGGAGAAAAAACGAGAAAATAGATGCAAACTTTAGCATTAAATTCGCCATTAAAAAAATTCGATGGTAGCTATTTTAGTAAAATGTTGCATTTAGTCGACCCGCACCGCATTATCATCATTCCCTCCATTTCGAATTTCTCTAACAAAAACTTGGTCACGCAACATTTTTACTAAATAAAATTATAAATAAAAAATACTTTAATTTGTTGTTATTTTTTTAAAGTGAGGATATATAATGTTACTTTAATAGTAGATCACTGAAAATAGTATGACTTGTTTTTTCTGATAACTATTGCCAGTGATGTACCATTTTAACCACAAAATTTTTAAGTGCATTCAAAATAGTACTGATATTTGTATTTAAAAGTGGGTATTAAGGTAGACAAATTTTACTCTTTTTCGGACCAAAAATATAATAATTAGTTATGTATATATGATACACCCTATAGTTCAAGTTAGAGAAAATCATCTCCTACATACTAACAATAATAATATTTGTTTTCTTTTAACAAAATAAGTGTCACTACAAAATGGAAATGATTTAATTTTAGGAGGACGATGAATCTAACTATTTCAAAATCATCTGCTACTATACACTGTTTATAATACAAGTTTGTATTCCACCAGCATGTGACTAACGCTTAAACTGCAATTTTGATGTGCATATCAGCCTATATAGTTTTTGTTGGGTATATGGTATGAGAAGATGACAAAATTTTATATTTGTATAGTGATTTCAAGGCACGATTAGATCATTTTTTTAAAGAGATATTTGTCTCCACACTTAGTTGCTATATGGTTAATGACAATACTCTCCCAGTATACAATAAAACCTAAGAATTTCTTAATTAGCAATAGTAAGAAATTCTTAACTCTCTTGAACAAAGAAAATCTCTTAATAGTTGATTAAAATGTACACTTAGTATTTTTTTTTTTTTTTGGTGACTAAATAGAAAAGAAAGAAAAAAAAGAGACAAAACCAAATTAATTGGCTAAAGAAGCCTGTTGAACCATCTTAAGCCTTTCGGTAACACTTCCAAACTCTTGATTCCAAGCCTTACTAATAACATGTTTATAAGAAGGATGTGTTGCCCACGCAGCTTGGAACCTAAAAGGACGTGAGCCTTTCACTCTGGGGCTACCATGACAACGAACTAAAATAGGACAATGATCAGAATGAAGCCTGCTAAGAATTTCAGAATAACCCTCAGGAAACATTGTCATCCACGCCTCATTAACTATAGCTCTATCCAACCTTTTAGCCAAGTCCCTGCCAGCCTGAACTGCTCTATACCAAGTATATCTCCTACCAGTCACTTTAAGATCAAAGAGCTCACAGTCATCTAGAGTAGTAG
>NC_029789.2:7358868-7362751 GCF_000816755.2 Arachis ipaensis | reverse complement strand
TTGTTAGACGCACCCCTCACATTCCAGGCTATGATATTGAAACTATCCATAAAAACAGCAAAAAGAGAGCTCCAATAACAAACCTGAGACTCAACATGATGTCCCTGTCTTCGACGATCCTGCCTTTAATGAACTCTCAAGTTGCAGCCCAATTTTCTCCGTCGAAACTTGTACCATACCCGCCGTCGATGCTCCATCCTTATCTACTAGTGAATTCTGCAAAGAGTTTGGGCGAGGACGCTTTCGCACAGTGCCATTTGTTGTCTCACCTTGCTGCTGATGATGAACATTGTGTCGGGTCCCCGAAGAAGCCACACTAACCGGTTTTCCAATATTGATGCCCCTGCTTAATTTTACTTTGGATCCAGTTGCATGTGTTGTACGTTGGTGATTAGGCTTTGTCCAAGTATTGGTAGCCTTGTTAGGAGTCTTCTTTACTTTTGGTTGGACCCAATGGGTGCTAAGAGAAGGCTTTTGACCCATTTTATACTTTCCTTTCCTAATCACTTGAGTCCAACCTTCCAAATCCTCATGTTGTGCATGGTCTACATGAACAGCATGCAAATCACTCTCCAATCTCTTCCCCGCTCACTCCACCGCTCATCTTCAATTTTCAAAATTGTTCCAATGGTTATTATTGTACACTTAGTATTTGTATCTCTGAAATAGTGGATAAGGACTTATTTATACATATTGCATGTAGCAATTATGATTAATTACGTATACAAATGGTTGTGTCTTTTCTATTGCCAATAGATACAATAAGATTGTGTCCTTTCAACCAAATGGTACTAAACAATTAGTAACCGTTTATTAATATTAATAATATTAATTAATCAAATTTGTAAATACCCTTCAATCCTCCACTATTTACAAAATTTAAATATCATACAAGTATATGCATAAAGAATGTGTCACTAAGATTAAACATTCTTTTAGTGTAAATTTTAAAGTTCTAACGAAGTAATAGGTGTCTAATCGATTAAACCTATACTCCATATGCTAGTACCAAAAATCACACACATTATTTACACCCTCCAAGTTCAAGAGTTTATAATTTTAAGCACTTATATGGCCTTGTGCTCATCCTGGTTTCATGAAAGTTGGAATAGTAAATATGAATTATACATATTAATAGATTATGAGTACCCCTAATTAACTTGCATATTATTCTTTTTAACATAAGTTCTAGTTACAATTACAGAATTATAGAATTCCAGAGTAAATGATGATAAAATAAAAGATAAGCAAATATATAGATAACAGAATTTTAAAGTAGCAGAGTCACAAAGTTTTAGAATAAATAATAAAATAAAAGATAAGCAAATATATAAATAACAGAATTTCAAAATTACAGATTATGAGTACCTCTAATTAGCTGTATATTACTCTTCCTAACATAAATTGCAGTTATAGTTACAAAATTACAGAGTTCCAAAGTAAATGATTAAATAAAAGACGCAGGGATGGCGACGGAGTCACAACGACGGCGACGGGATCTGCTCTCGAACGGAGGACGGCTGCGAAGCACTTCTCCCAGACAGAGGATGGCGGCGAAGCTCTGCTTTCGGACGGAGGTGACGGTGGCCGGCGAGTAGCCGTTGGAGAAGAAGAAGCTCGTTGCTCTCAGCCTTACACTAGTCACTACTTTCACTCACTGCAGAAGAAGATTAGCATTGAAACCCTAGGCAACAACCCACACAAAAGTCCTATGTGTCCAAATGTGTTCGGAAAAGAATTTATTTTTTATTAAGACACGGTTAGACACGACAGTCACGCGTGTCGGACGAGTGTCAATGAGTGTCGTATCCAAAATGTGTCTGACACGCTGTCACGGCAACTCAACGAAGTGTCTGTGCTTTATAGTTGCGCACACTATAAGAGAAATAACTGAGTCATCTACAAAAAAGAACTAAATCGTACTTTCTTAATTTATAAATATCCCATCATACAGATATTTTTTACTAAGCTAATTTTATTAAAAATCTACTTAAATATTTACTAACTTAGGCATCGAAACGTCCGACGAAAATGTCGAACAAACCACCGGACCAATGACATTCAAATTGAAACCTTACAAAAAGGTATTTGAACTTCGAGGAGTGTTAGAAGGTCAAAAGATTTTGTAATTTGTAACTGTTAATTAATTATCATTAATATTTTTAGTGGTATAATATTATATCTAATAATATAAAATTGTTCACTTTTTTTTGTATAATTAATTATTGACAAAATTTTAATAAAACTGTTAGCGGCTAGACTTTCTTCTTGAACTTCAAGTCTAAACCCCAAATCCATCCGAGTATATCAAGTAACGCTTCAGAACATTAATATAATAATTTCTATTACTACATTTATTTATTTATTTATTTATTTTTTTGTCGGAGCATTGTGTTGTATCTATATCGTCTAATATAAAAACGGTAGCCTACCTAAAACTTCGCAGAATGTATTCCATTGCAAATATTCATTTTAATATACGTATTATTTTCTTAGTTCTTATTCCACCTTCGCAGTTACAACTTACAAGCAAGCTTTCAAATAAAATCCATAGGTTATCGAGCGGTCACGAACAATATTATTCCAACTTTGAGAAGCAAAAGCAAAAATGGTAACAAAGAACCAAAAGGCTAAAAGAGAGGTCAAAGGGTTAAGATATCTTCATTGTCATTGACTTGAATTTGGACAGGGCGGCGATTAGATTTTTCTGGGAACTTATATTATAAGTATTTTGCAACTTTCTTACCTTTCATGAATAAATATCTTATTATATGATGTTCACAAAGATTCATTTTATTATAGGAATTCACTTAAATGAGTTTTTTAAAAGATTTTTTTAGAATAAAAAATTCAAAAGAGCTCTTTGACGCTAAAACTTATCCATACACAAATAATATAAATTATTACAATTAGTAACGGATACTTATTTTTAATATGTATTTTGTATTTCAAAATTTATATTTTAAGATTTATTTTTTACAAGTGATTATTTTATGTCTACGTAACATAATTGTTGTTATAATTATATTTTGTTATTGTAAAATATGATTAGGTTTCAAAATATCTAATTATAAATTAAAATACTAAAATAGTAATTTAAATAATAACATATAATTTTAATTTTAATTTTTTATATTTCATATTTTGAAACCTTGATAATATAATTAAAATGTCTTTTTTTTGTATATGTTGTTAAACAATCATTTAAAACTCAACTTTCATACAAATTAGCTCTTGATGATATTCATAGTTAAAAAAGTTCATTCAATTAGTGTAGTTATTATGAAAAAAACTAAAGCTAATTTTAAAAGTGTTATGAAACCACTCATCCCAAAAGCTTAAGCTGATGGGAGAAGGTAACATTAATGGTTATATCTAACATTCCCCCTCAAACAAGAGCCTCTTTTTGGGTTTGTTTGATTTTGCATAGGCCTTCTTTTCTCTTTTATTTGCCTTATGCCACTTTTGGGGTTCACCAAGAATCGAACTCTTGACCTTTCGGACATAGAGCTCTGTTAGACATATAACCATTAATGTTACCTTCTCCCATCAGCTTAAGCTTTTGGGATGAGTGGTTTCATAACAAAAAGAACAAACACAAATGGATAGATAATATTCTTTCGAGTCGATCTCTAAGAAAGAACACCAATCTTATTTAAATTTGAAATTTGATAATTATAATGGACATCTAATATGAAGTTTTCAAATTGGCTATCAAGTGTTAAAAGTTGAATAAAAAATTATTGTGGGGTCAAATTTAATATTTAATAGGGGTAAATAAATATTATTATTATATACTATTCAATAAAATTCCAAATTGTAGTGGAGGCGCTTGCCCCCACACCCACATGAGTGGATCCGTCCCTGGTTAATATTTATTTTC
>NC_029789.2:7351658-7358862 GCF_000816755.2 Arachis ipaensis | reverse complement strand
TATTTTATATATAATAATTAATTAATAATTAATTTTTTATATACATGTATTATCATTATTTTGTTTAAATATAAATTATCTTACTTTATATCTTTTTATATCTTTTATGAAAAGATGAAAAATCGTAACTTTTATTTAATATTTTTGTGTGTGATCATGTCAGTTTTATTTTCAAATTAAAGAACCCTATATATACTAAAAAGAAACATTAATGTTAGCTGAACATTTTTTTTATATTAGCTAAATCTAATCAAGTTGATTTAATAATTTATTAGGCTAACAAAAACTTGGTCACGGAACATTTTTACTAAATAAAATTATAAATAAAAAATACTTTAATTTGTTGTTACTTTTTTTAAAGTGAGGATATATAATGTTGCTTTAATAGTAAATTACTAAAAATAGTATGACTTGTTTTCCTGATAACTATTGCATCATTTTCATGTGTGCTTTTTGTTAGGAGTAGCCTATAAGTAGTTAGTAGTTAGTGGCTTGGCACCAATTCTGTTATCTGAGTTATCAATCAGTTAAGAATGTAGTTAGCAATATGATGAGCTGGCATCAGTTTGTTACAGTCTCACTATGCATAAATAGCATATCACAGCTCAGTTTAGAAATCACTTTTGTAATCCCAATTTCAAGAACTCTCTCTCAAATTCTGGAATTCTCTATGACTTTCACAACACTCTAACATCTTCTTCTACTTCGTTCTGTTTTTCATCTGGTTCTCTGATACCTTTCATGGTATCAGAGCATCCGGTTCTGATCCATGGACGACACCAGTGTCACCGTCACTTCCGCAGCAGCCTCCGCAACAACAACAAACAACGCAGTTCGCACATCTATCAACACTGTAGCCTTGAAGCTAGATGAGAATAATTTCATTCCATGGAAGCGCCAAGCCCTTGCGTTCATCAAATCCAACGGTCTCAAGGATCACCTGAACCAGAAGAAAATTCCATGCCGATACGCCTCTGAAGAAGACAGAATTGCAGATAATGAAACGCAAAAATTTCTGGAATGGGAGCAAGACGATCAATTTCTGATTTCGTGGTTCTTTGCATCGATTGATCCAGCCTTTTCAAGTCAGGTAACAAACTGTGAGTATGCGTATGAAATCTGGAATAACCTAGAGGAGTATTTTGCAAAAAGGTTGAAGTCGAAGGTGAAACAACTAAAGGCACAAATCAAAACTGTGAAACTACAAGGATCTGCAACCGAATACATGTCTAGGCTCAAGAAAATCACAAACGCTCTCTCTACCCTAGGATCACCACTTTTCAGTGAAGAATTTGTGGATGCAATTACTCAGGGACTCAACGAAGACTATAGCACGTTTATCATGATGATCTCAGCCAAAGCTGAAAGTGTCACTGAAAGCGAAGTTGAAGCTCAACTCCTAAGCCAGGAAGAACTAGTCGAGAGGTTCAAGAAAATAGAACTTGGCACTATCCAGGTCAACCTAACTCAAGGAGGAGAAAGTCACTCACAAGTAAGATCTCAACACTATCAGCATAAAGATCAGTCACCAATGTCGTACAACAGCCAATACAACAATTCACAATCTTACACCAACAGCTACAATCAAGGTAGAGGTCAACCCTTTTAATCCAGAGGAAGATTCAGAGGTAGAGGGTCCTATAGAGGTGGCAGATATGGTTTTCAACATAACAGAGTGGTGTGTCAGCTCTATGGACGGCCTGGTCACACGGTGCGGGAGTGCTATCACCGCTTCAATAAAAACTATCCAAATCCAAATGCTGCAGCCACAGTCACACATCCGGCACCTCCTTCAACTGCATTTCATCAGCCCCAGCCACCGCCGCAGGCTACGGCACTACTAGCTGCAGCACCACCTTCCACTCCATTAACAGACAAGGCCTGGTACCTAGATACGGGGGCTTCTCACCACCTGACCTTCGATGGGAACAATCTGATCACAGGCTCAGAGTATGAGGGCACAAATCAAGTATTCACAGGTAATGGCCAAGGTATGAACATTTTTAGTATTGGCAAAACTTCTCTAATTTCAGCCTCAAATCCTCATTCCTACTTTAAACTGCTCAATCTCCTTCATGTTCCTTCAATCTCCAAAAATCTCATTAGTGTAGCTAAATTTGCCTTTGACAACCAAGTCTTCTTTAAATTCTGGCCATTTGACTGCTTTGTGAAATCCCAGGAGACCAGGGAGACACTTCTCAAAGGCTCTCTTAGTCAAGGGTTATATCAATTTGATGATATTGGAGTCATGGCCAAAGCCACGCAAAATAATCCTACACCAAAATCTAGTACCACGAACCACATCAATAAGCCTACTGCACATACACTCAACCATTTAGCATCTACTAACTACAACACCATACACAACTCTACCTCAGAGTCAGAATCAGGAATGGAAAAATTCATGAAAACTGATGCTGTTTCTGCTGATAAGTCTCATGCTGCTCACACCACTGAAGTCCGTCCAACTACTGTGAATATTATGACTGAAAAGCCTGCAAGCAACTTAAGACCAGTTGAGGGTACTTCTAGAGTAAAACCAGTGTCTGTATTTGATGTTTGGCATAGAAAGCTAGGACATCCAGCCACACACATTGTACACAAAGTAATGAAATTGTGTAATATTGCTAGTAATGAATTCAATAAAAATGGTCCTCTTTCAATCATAAAAAATCTCTGTTGTGCATGCTATCATGGAAAACACCACAATTTACCTTTTTCTGATTCAACAACAACTTACTCTCAGCCTCTAGAACTAGTATTCTCAGATATTTGGGGACCAGCCCCCATGATCAGCAGTTCAGGATACAGATATTACATTGTTTTCATTGATGCAGCAACAAAGTACTCATGCATTTATCTTTTGCATAACAAGGCTCAAGCACGTCAAGCCTTTTTGCAATATAAATTGCTCTTTGAAAATAAAACAGGTTGTAAAATCAAAACACTACAGACAGATAATGGAAAGGAGTACACCTCTCATGCCTTCACAAAGACACTAATGCAACATGGGATTGCACATAGAATGAGCTGTCCCTACACTCATGAGCAAAATGGGAGCGCTGAACGAAAGCATAGACATATAACAGAAATGGGTCTCACTCTCCTATCCCAGGCCTCAATGCCGCTAAAATTTTGGGATGAAGCCTTTCTTACAGCCACTCACGTCATAAACCGACTGCCCTCACCTGTTACTCACCAAAAATCACCGTATGAGCTTATAAACAAGCAACTACCTGACTATACAGCTCTTAAGACCTTTGGCTGCTCCTGCTATCCCCAGCTAAGACACTATCAGCCCCACAAGTTTGCCTTTAAGACCTCAAAGTGCCTATTCCTTGGCTACTCACCCTTCCACAAAGGATACAAGTGCCTAACCCAAGCTGGTAAAATCCTGATCTCCAGACATATGATATTTGACGAGACTGAATTCCCCTTCCCTGTCCTATTTTCAAATTTTACCAATGACCAAAGCCCTACCTGTGCTGTACCACATCAGCCCCACACCACATCAACCCAGTTCTTTAGACCTGCTCCACACCCAACAGCCCCTGCCCTTCAGCTCACAGCGCAACAGCCTCAACCTAGCACCATTCCTCTTCCTTCACACTCACCCTGTTCCAACCCAGCAGCTAGTGCACCCTCACCAACTCCCCCTTCCAACTCTCACCCCTTAGAGCACACAACCAATACTACTAATGTTGATTCTTGTCCGTTATCTAATAATATAGATATTTGCTCTTCTACTGCTATGTTTCCCTCTTGTTTTGATGCAGGGTTAACTGAGACAAATGATCAGTCAGCACCCACTCGGACACATCCCATGATCACTAGGTCACGTGCAGGTATCTTCAAGCCAAAAGTGTATCATCTTCAACTCCAAAGTTCTTTACTGGACCTCACAGAGACTGAACCTGCCACGGTTGCTCAAGAACTATCCTCACCACACTGGAAGGCTGCCATGGATGAGGAATTTGGCGCGTTGATGAAGAACAATACCTAGCGATTGGTCCCTGAGACTACTGACATAAAAACAATTGGGTGCAAATGGGTGTTTCGGGTCAAACGGCAGGCTGATGGAAAGGTGCAAAAGTACAAGGCAATGTTGGTTGCAAAGGGTTTTCATCAGAGAGAAGGATTAGACTATGATCAGGTGTTCAGCCCAGTAGCTAAACCTGCTACTGTAAGGACAGTTCTCGCAGTTGCAATGACAAAGGGCTGGAAGGTCCGGCAGTTTGACTTTAACAATGCGTTCCTTAATGGGGACTTACATGAGACGGTCTATATGGTGCAGCCAGAAGGCTATGAGCACGGGTCTGGTGTGGTATGTAAACTAGAGAAGGCGCTCTATGGGCTGAAACAAGCCCCACGAGCCTGGTACCTCAAGCTCAGCAGCACCTTATTCAGCTTTGGGTTCACCAGTACAACCTCGGATCCATGTCTCTTTGTGCGTTCCTGCTCGATGTCCACCACTTATCTCCTGGCCTATGTAGATGACATTCTCATGACGGACACCAGCGCCACTGAAATTGAAAGCTTAATTCAACAGTTGCATGCGGTATTCACCCTCAAAGATCTAGGAGAAATGAGCTTCTTTCTCGGGGTCGAAGTGGTCAGGGACTCGCCGGATTCCCTTCTTCTCAAATAGTCCAAATACATCAAAGAGCTTCTAGGAAGAGCCAACATGCCAGATGCCAAACCAGTGCCAACTCCTATGCTCAGCAGTCCCAAGCTCATAGCAAGCATAGGATCACCCTTCGAAAATCCCTCATTATACAGATCTGTGGTAGGGGGTCTTCAGTATGCTACCATTACCAGACTTGAGATTGCTTATTCTGTTAGCAAGGTGTCCCAATACATGCATGCTCCATCAGATTTGCACTGGAAAGCAGTTAAGCGGATTCTTCGCTACCTAGCCGGGACAATTGATCTAGGGTTGCAGATCCACAAGAGCGACACCCTAAGAATCATGGCTTTCAGTGATTCTGACTGGGCCACAGACACTGATGATCGCAAGTCCATATCAGGATACTGTGTTTTTCTTGGCACGAATTTAGTTACCTGGTCGAGTAGGAAGCAGCGAACAGTCTCAAGGTTCAGCACGGAGGCTAAATTTTGAGCGTTAGCTGATGTTATGACAGACACAATTTGGTTGCAAAAGCTACTACTAGAGATGCGCTTACCACCTGGCCCAGCACCCACAATATTCTGTGACAACCAAAGCACAGTACTTATGACCCGAAATCCCAATCTCCATAGCCGATCAAAACATTTTGAGATAGATCTACACTTTGTACGGAACAGAGTAGTGCAGCAACTAGCTCATGTAGTTCACATACCCTCACAAGATCAACTTGCGGATATACTGACTAAGCCACTGTCGCAGGCAGCTTTCCACAGTCTCAGGCCAAAGCTTCGAGTTGCCACAGACACACCAAGACCTCCCATAAGTTCAAGGGAGGATTTCAGTGAGGCTATACCAGGGAAGCAACACCCCTCATGTTAAGGGAGGATGTTAGGAGTAGCCTATAGGCAGTTAGTAGTTAGTGGCTTGGCACTAATTCTGTTATCTGAGTTGTCAATCAGTTAGGAATGTGGTTAGCAATATGGTGAGCTGGCATCAGTTTGTTACAGCCCTCACTATGCATAAATAGCAGATCACAACTCAGTTTAGAAATCACTTCTGTAACCCCAATTTCAAGAACTCTCTCTCAAATTCTGGAATTCTCTATGACTCTCACAAAACACTCTAGCATCTTCTTCTACTTTGTTCTGTTTTTTATCTGGTTCTCTGATACCTTTCACTTTCGATAATATAAAAGAGAAAATTGAAATATATTTCAAGCATATAGTCAAAATTGGTTTAAAAATAAAATTGAAATATATCTAAATTTTTTGAATTATTAAAAACCAAATAAAAGATAAAAAATACATTAAAACTAAATGCAAACATCGAGTACAAATTAAAAGACATACATATTTGTCCCTTCATTTTACATTATAGATGTAGTAGAAGTGTAGAACTTCATATAATAACTTTAACTAGGATCTCGCGTTAATGTTTTCGAATAAAAAATCCTAGTTGCAAATTGCTCACGCAACCTACACATAGTTTCTAAGGGAATTTTCTTTGGCATGGTAAGTCCTTTATCTTCGGTCATATCAATTTTTTGAGATGTTATTCGTTTCCACTGAAAACATTGAATCAATAAGCCTAAAGTCAATGTGACAGTACGTTGTGCCAAATTTATTCCTGGACAAGCTCTTCTTCCCATTCCAAATGTAAGTAGATTATTTGCTTCACCTTCTTTTTCAAACCTCTCAGGCTTAAATTGTGTAGAGTCGTCACTCCACACTTTGGGATCTCTATGAATAGCCCAAGCATTCACTAATACTATTGTGTTTTGTGGTACCTTATATCCTTCTAGGGTGCTATCTTCAGAAGAGTAATGTGGTAGCAATAATGGTGCTGCAGGATGCAATCGAAATGTCTCATTGACAATGTTTTGAAGGTAAGGGAGTCTTGTGTTTGTAATGTCAGATTCGTCAACAATGCGATCTTCTCCAATTTGTGTCTCTATTTCTTTTCTTGCCTTTTCTATTATTTCTGGATGGTTTAATAAATTAGACATTGCCCATTCTAAAGTAACAGCTGATGTATCTGTTCCAGCGGATACCATAACCTACAAGTCCAAATTATAGAACGACCAATTATGTTTTGTTAGGAACAGACATATATGTTTAATTTATTATGTGAAGATTTAAATATATATTTACGGTCCATGTTTTTTTTAGTAAAGATAGGAGACTTGAACTCGCAACCTCTTAATTAAGTATGCCATTTGAGTTATAACTCGTTGGCATGTTAGTTGTGAAGATGTGATAGGAACACAATGAACCGCAAAATTAAAGTAGTAGTATAAAATAAACTAATATTAAATTAAACATTTCTATTGTTATAATTTTTTTCCGATATTTACTGCAAGTTCTGGCTGTTTTTTTTTTTCTTCCTAGCATTACCCATTACGTATACACTAAAATCAGTAACTAAAATTAGTCATTAGTATAAAATACATATTAGAATATAAATACACATTAAAAATAAATCAAATTATACACATATTTATACACAAATATATTAATAATTAATTTTAGTAGCTAATTTTAGTATACGAATAACATTTTTAATCTAACAATAATGCAG
>NC_029789.2:7349614-7351532 GCF_000816755.2 Arachis ipaensis | reverse complement strand
AAATTGAAACAAAATAAAATTTTAAAATATTTTTAAAATTTTATCCTGTAATTTATTTTTAATAAATTAGCCACCATCATTTAGGCATAATGATAATTCCCTAAATGTTATTGACGAAAGATGATGATGATTTCTCAATGGACAAATTTGGGTAATGTTAGGTAACTAATAATAATATGTTAGGTATAATAATTTTTTTAATAACATGAATAATTATCAATTAAATTAAAATATATTATATTTTTAAATTATTCATCTAAATATTAATATTAAAATAATTATCCGCACATCTAATAAAATAAATATTTGATATATTCATTGTTTACATTGTTTAATATTTTGATTCTCTACTTATACTTTTCCATCTAATAAATGGTTGGATAAAGACATTTTATATGTACGAAGCACTTTAAGCAATGAATAATAGAAGAAAGATAGAGGAAGCAATTAATTACCAGAATAAGTCCTTTGATAATTTGATCCGTATAATATTGAGGGTGGGAGTGTTGCAGAGTTAAAAGATGATCAATCATGGTGTTAGTGTTCCTCATGCCACTGCGATGCTCATCAATGAGACCTTGTAAGAAAGAATCAATTCTCTTACTAATCCTCTTTAACCTTTTCTCTAAATCATCAAGACGAAACCAACGAAGCAGAGCTATGAAATCTCCGGGGTTATCTGCTGCTGCCAAAACCATCAACTCCTTGATAATCTCCCTGAATAGCTTTGCTTCTTCAACATCAGTGACGTCACAATCATCACCGTAGTATCTTTTTCCAGAAACCATCCTCATGATAGTGTTGTACGCCATTTCCGAGAACATGGAACTTAGCTCCACTCTGGCAAAGTCATCGTCGTTGGTGGAAGCTTTCAGAGCCAGCTTTTGCACAAGCCTCATGATCTCGTCTCTTCGGATCTCCAAGAACGAGTCGATTCGATGCGTCGAGAGAACCTCCGTGGCCACGATGCGACGGAGGTTGCGCCAGTGGTCGCCGTAGGGAGAAGACACCAGGGTTGTGTAGTTGTAGGCGATGTACTTTCCAACGAGAAAGTAAGGGCGGTTTGCGAGGACGATGTCGTTTTTGGAGAAGCATTCTTGCGCTGCCGTTTGTGATGAAACGACAACCACAAGGCGGGAGCCGAACCAGAGGGAAAAGACTTTGCCATACTTTTGTGACAGCTCATTCAAGCATCGGTGTAATGGTTGTTTGAGTTGGTGGAGGTTTCCGACTATGGGAAGATAAGGTGGAGCTGGAGGAAGGTTTTTGGATTTTCTTGACCGGAAGAAGAAAAGGTTGAGAGCCACAAGAGAGATAACAGAGATGATGACAAGGAAGAAATAATAGAGGTGGATTGACATGATAGAATATAATAGAGGTGGATTCGACAAGCCACAAGGAAAATGGATGTTGAAAGAGACAACACTGCTGAAGGCACCGTGTATATTCAATAGGATCTGCCAGCACTAATTAAGACTAGGAGTGAAGTCAACTTTAAGTAACTGGTTAAAAAACAGGTTCGTGTCAAAAAAAAAAATAATTTTCCATTATTTTAGATTTTTTTATATTCAAATTTTCTAAAATTTATAAGAAAAATAATAAAAATGTAAATAGATATGTAAAATAATTTTAATTAAGATTAATTAATTTTAATATATTTTAATTTTTTTAATACTACTTTAGTTGTCATAAAAAATATCAGTTGCGGATAGGGCTGGAAGTGAGTCAAGTCAGCTCATGAGCCAGTTCGAACTCGACTCATTAATAGTTAGATAAGCTAAACTCGTGAGCTGGTGAGTCAAGCTTGAGCTTGGAATTGAACTCATAAATTAAATGAACTGAACTTGAGCTTGGATAAGCTCAACTCATTAGCTCGTGAACGGACTCGATTTTATATATATATGTATATATTAACGAT
>NC_029789.2:7333149-7349607 GCF_000816755.2 Arachis ipaensis | reverse complement strand
TTGGTGAACCAAGTTTGAGCTTAAGAAATAAACTCCATTGTTAACGAGCCGAGTCATGAGCCAAGCTCAATTTTTGTGAGTCGAGCTTGAGTTTGGTCTAGCTCAACTCAACTCGGCATACTTCAAATCCTAGTTGCGGACGACTTAGTGACATTCTAGTAGAAAAAATCAACGAATCAAGACAATTTTAATAGTGATACGTCCCTTATACCTCGGCTAACAATTCAAATAATAACAAACCGAATAATATAGGAGTAATAACAATAAAATTGGTTCCGAAATACTATCAGTCAAAGATTATCAACAAGCCATTACTAAAGAAAACAGTACCAGTACCCCTACCTAGAATCACGAACAAATTCAAAAGATCAGTATACAAAATCGTCTATATAAGCAAAGATATAACCTCAGAAAAGACAGGTTCCACAAAAGGCTTATTTATATATTTAGTAACATCTCATTTAAGCATTTTTTTTACTTGAGCATCGGAGTATCTTTTGCAAGTATTTCCGCCGCGGTGTTCAAGCCAGGCTGACGTATAGCTCCCCGGAACAAGCGACGCATTGCTCGGAAGGAATCACTATAACTCGGCAGTTTCACATAGAACGGAACATTTGACGCCCACTGTGGGGCCGAACATAGAAACCCCACTGAATTTAACACTCTTTTAGCTTTACACTCTCTTTTTGCAGGATTACTAATCCTCATATATGGCTGATAACGGGGTCCAACAACCCACGCAAGCCAAACTCCTAGCTCAAATTGCCGAACTCCAGGCGGAAGTTCGAAGGATAGTCGAACTATCATCCAAAGGCTAAAACGGAAAACATAGCGAAGGAGACTCCAAGACCTCAAACATACACAATACACTATCGCGAGAGACAGAGCCCCAAGAGATCACCCCGCCAAAACAAAAGCCGACAATACACAACCCTTTCTCAGAGGACATTGTCAAATTTCAAATGCCGAAAAAATTCGTTCTACCAACCGCTCTCAAGTCATACGAGGGATTCGGTGACCCCCATATCCACTTCAAAAAATTTTAATATATGATGTTCTTTAATGGTGCCTCTGAACCTATGCTTTGTCGAGCTTTTCCTACTTTTCTAGATGGTGCTGCTGCATTGCTTTGGTTTTCTAAGTTACCTGCAGGTTTAATTTCCTTTTTCGAAGAACTAGCGAGATCTTTCATTGATTATTTTACTGCGTCAAGAATATATGTGCATGGGTCAGACTACCTAAGCACCATCAAGCAGGGGTAACATAAGAGTCTAAAGGACTATATGACGCAGTTTGCCAAGGTGACCATGGAAATCCCCGATTTAAGCCCAGAAGTCCACTTGCATGCCCTTAAAAGAGGCCTCCGACCTGGCAAGTTCCAAGAGATGATTGCAGTCACAAAATTGAAGACATCGGCTGAGTTCCGAGAAAAAGCTGCGGGCAGATAGAAATCGAAGAACTCCGTGAAGACAAAAGGTCGGACAGGCAACAACCCAGAAGGGAGGAAGAAAAAGTCGTCAAACCATCAAACAACAAAGAGCTAAAGAAACCATTTAAGCTCACCCCAAAATTTGACACTTACACGAGGTTCAACACCAAGAGAGAGAACATAATAAAAGAAATCATCCATGCAAAGATGATAAAGCCACCTAACCGAGCAGGACACTACCAAGTCTAGAGGTTTGTTGACAAATCTAAACATTGTGCCTTCCACCAGAAATTTGATCACACCACAGATGAATGTGTGATAGCCAAAGACCAACTCGAGAGGTTAGCACGACAAGGTCTTCTGGACAAGTATATTGAGGGAAGGAAGAACAGGGAAAGCAACCAAGATCGAGAAGAGCGCCAACAGAGCTCAGAAGAAAAAGACAAGGGCAAGTGGACTAACCCTAATCCGCCAAGAGGAGTTATAAACTGTATATTCGGGGGATTCGCAGGAGGAGGTGAAACAAACACGGCCCATAAGCGGAGTTATCGGGCGATGTTGGCAATCGAGGGAACAACACCTCCGAGTAAGGGGGACCCAACAAACATGACGATAACTTTCACTCAGTCTGATCTCACTTCATCAAGCCCAAACCTCGATGATCCAGTGATAATTTTTATCCAAGCAGGAGAATTGTTGGTAAAAAAGTCTTATTAGACCCAGGTAGTAATGCCGATGTATTATTTTAATCAACTTTTCAAAAAATAAAATTATCTGAAAAGGCTATGTACCCTTCATCTGGAGAACTAGTTGGGTTCTCCAGAGAGAGAGAGTCCCAATACGGGACCACATATGGTTAAAAACAACAATGGGCGAGAGCCCATCATCAAAGACTATTGATGTTCAGTACCTCATAGTTGACTTCCCCAGTCCTTATAATATTATTCTCGGAAGACTTGCTCTGAATGCCTTCAGCGCAATAATATCTACTTTACATTTGTGTCTTAAATTTCAGGTACAGAAAAACCAAATAGCAATGGTGCATGACGACCACCAAGACGCTCGACAATCCTATAATGCAAGCCTCAAACAAAGTATGGCATAGCTAAAGGCACCACCACAAGTACAAGAAATCCACAATACAAAGGAAATACTATCATTATCCGAGCTCGACCCCAGGGAAGATTTCAATGAAAGACCTCAGCCTATGGACAGCCTCCAAAGGATAACTCTAGCCGACAAAGAGAATCAGTTCACATATATAAGGGAAGCTCTTAAAAGTGAAGAATGATCAAAGCTAATATCAGTGCTCTGAGACAATGCCGATCTATTCGCCTGGACACTAGCCAACATGTCGAGGATAGATCCAGACGTCATCTGCCACAAGCTGGCTATCGATAAAACAGTCTGACCTGTGGCCCAGAAGAAGTGAAACCTCAGAACAGAAAAATAGTAAGCATCTCTCGAGGAGACCAAGAAGCTACTCAATGCAGGATTCATGAAAGAAATCTGATTCACCACATGAATATCAAACGTGGTAATGGTAAGGAAAAGCTCAGGTAAATGGCGCATGTTCGTGGACTTTACAAATCTTAATAAAGCCTGCCCTAAAGATGCTTATCCACTACCTTGCATTGACAAATTAGTAGATAATGCTTCCGGATTTAATAGCTTAAGCTACATGGATGTATACTCTGGTTATAACCAGATCCTCATGCACCCAGAAGACCAAAGCAAAATAGCTTTCATAACAAAACATGGTAACTTTTGTTATAAGGTAATGCCATTTGGTCTAAAGAATGCAGGTGCCACATATCAAAGTCTAATGGACAAGGTGTTCCAACAACAAATAAGCCGGAACATGGAAATTTATGTAGACGATATGGTAGCGAAAACTTCAGCACAAAGCTTGCGCTACGAAAACCTATTAAAAATCTTTAAGCAAGTCCGAGCTTACAACATGAGGCTGAACCTGGAGAAATGCGCCTTCGTAGTACAAGGAGGGAAGTTCCTTGGATTCATGCTAATCTCACGAGGGATTGAGGTAAATCCAGAAAAGTGTGACGCTATACTAAACATGACTAACCCAAAAATAATAAAAGAAGTTCAACAACTGGCAGGAAGAGTGGCAGCACTGTCACGCTTTCTACCCGTGGTAGCAAACCGATTATATCATTTCTTTCAAATTATATCTAAGAACAAACAGTTCACATGGAATGAAGACTGCAAAAAGTTGCTAAAAAATCTCCTGTCATCACCACTAATATTCCAAAAGCCAGACATTGGTAAGCCATTACATTTATATTTATCAAATTTTAACCATGCTATAAGTTCGGTACTTGTTGTTGAAATAGGAAAAGTCCAGAGACCTGTATACTTTGTCAGTAGAGTCCTACAATCGGCGAAAACAAGGTATCCGAAGATAGAACAACTGGCCTTAGCTTTGGTCACCACGGCAAGGAGGTTAAGGCACTATTTTCAAAGCCACACAATAATAGTTAGAATGTATCAACCTTTGAGACAAATTTTGACCAGACCCGAGTTAGACGGACGATTGATCAAATGGTCCATCGAACTCTTCGAGTTTGATATTCAATATCAGTCAAGGCCGACCTTGAAATCACAAATACTGGATGATTTCGTTTCCGAGCTCACTACCGAAATACAACCTGTGAAGCCAAATTGGAAGCTGCATGTAGAGAGAGCATCAAACCCAGAAGGAAGCAGAGCAGGAGTGTGATTAAAGGATGGAGACAAAGTGATAGCAGAACAGTCACTACAATTCTCATTCACAGCAAGCAACAACCAAGCAGAATACGAGGCCCTCCTGGCAGGATTAAAGCTCACCCAAAGCCTCCAAATATCTCGGCTAACGGTCTACTGCGACTCCTTACTGGTCGTACAACAAGTTAAGGGAGATCTCCAAGTAAGAGATCCTTTGCTAGAGCAATATTGGCTCACAGCAAAGGATCTTATTTCAAAATTCGATAAATTTGAAATTATTCATGTGCATAGGGAGCAAAATACTAGAGCCGATGTATTATCTAAACTGGCTACCACCAGGCCAGCAATGCACACACCAACACTGTCACAATTAACACTTGAAAAACCAAACTTTGAACTAACTCACGTATTGAGCATCACACAGGCAAGAGACTGAAGAACACCTTTTCTTGAGTATATCAATACAAAAACTATCCCAAAGGGAGATCAAAAGCAAGGAAGAGGTCGACGTAGTCATAGCAGAAACACATGAAGGTGTATGCGAAAACCATATCAGAGGCTGCGCTTTGGTTGCAAAAATCTTCCGAACAGGATACTATTGGCCGACCATGAAAAGAGATTGCATCACCAAGGTAAAGACATGCGACAGTTGTCAAAGGCACACCACTATCACAACAACACTAGCCAAGAAATTACATACTATCGAGGTAAGATGGCCATTCCACAAATGGGGACTAGATATCCTAGAACCCCTCCCGAAAGCGCCAGGATAGATAAAATTTTTTTGGTCTCAATAGACTATTTTCTAAAATGGATAGAAGCACAACCACTGGCACGTATAACAACAAACAAGGTGAGATCTTTCCTATGGAAAAACATTATCTGTAGATACGGTATACCAAGAGAAATAATATCCAATAATGACAGACAATTTACCGACCATAAACTTGCCTCATTTTTACAGAATTTCAATATTAAATACCATTTTAGTTCGGTTGAACACCCACAAATAAATGGGCAAGTAGAAGCAGCTAACCGACCTTATCTCAAAAATTCTATGGAGCTATAACACGACCATTTAATCATCTACCGGAGAAACCCCTTTCATATTAGTCTACAGAGCCGAAGCACTGATACCCATCGAAGTCGGCACCCTAACCCTAAGAGCCGAATTACATGATTACAATCGTAATATCGATGCAAGAATGGCCGACCTGGATCTCGTAGAAGAAGAAAGAGAAATAGCAGCCATAAAACAGCGTGCAATGAAACAGCTTATAGAAAAAAGGCACAACAAAATGATAATCTCCCTAGCTTTCCAGGTAGGAGACCTCGTCCTTCGACGAACAGAAGAAGCACGAAGACCTCCAACACGTGGTAAACTTGCAGCAAACTGGGAAGGCCCGTTTCGAGTTATCAAAGTCCTCGGAATGGGGGCTTACAAGTTAGAGTCACTTAGGGGAGATCCCATATCAAGATCCTGGAATATTTCTTCTTTGAAATTATACCAATCATAAAACAATCTCAGCAAGAGTGGATGAAGGTACTCTTTTTTCCGCTTTGAAGGTTTTCCCTAAAAAAGGGTTTTTACTCAAAGGGGGTTTTAATGAGGCCGGATGCCACAATTCCAATGTAAACACATGCAATATATTTCATTCTACTGTTGCTTCTATGTCTATTATCCATATTGCTACAAAAGTATAAGCAGAAAGCCAAATCACAAATATAACGACAAATACTTTAAAGTCAAAATAAATCGAGCTTCATACTCGGCAATTGTCCAAACTAACTGTTAAATACAGCGACAGTTTTTCAAACACATTTAACAAAAAAAAAAAACAAACTATTCAAACTATTCTACTTTGTCACTGATACTTGAGCTCTCGCTCTCTTTTCTCCACCATCGCATCATTGTTCACCAACTCGTTATTCACAACCACTTTAGTCGCATCAAGCTTCATAACATCTGCCTCAGGGAAAAAGACCTTAACTTGAGAGACAACCCGGTCGAAGCCTTGTGCAAAGGCTTCATAAACATCCGTCTCCAACTCTTTCAGCCTAGCCACCAACTGATCATTCTCAGACTTCACCGTCTTTTTCTGCTCAGCTGAAGAGAGCTGAAGACGTCTCTCCTCAATAAGCTCCGTCTCCTTCCGCTTTAGAAAAGAAGAAAGCTCAATAATTACTTTCTCCTTCTCCTGAACGGCAGCCGACAATTCAGCAGCACTTAAAGCTTCTTTTTTCTCCTTTTCAAGAGCAAGCTCCTGTGTCCTACCAATGGCCACGATATGGGCACCAATCACCTATGAAAAGAAAATACATATATATCACAACGCAATCCACCATAACATGGAAAAGAGATGCAAATCACTATTTGTACCTGAAGAAAATGACTTGTTCCTGCACGACCGACCTTATTGATCATTTTCATATCCTCAGAAAAACAGAAGAGTTCGTTAGCCAAAGTCATAAAAGGGAAAAGCTTAGCTCACAAGGACCTAGCATGTTCGTCTTCAACATAACCATGCAACTTTTTTTGAGACTCATAGGCAGACTTAACCATCTGCAAAGTAGCTGAGGGCCTACCCTTAAACTCAACAACCTCGGCAGGCTTCACTTTTGCCTGACCCCTCTTTTGTTTAGGTCTGGGATTCAACTCGGATTGCACTGTAGCTGTACTAGTGTCTTTTTTAGTGATGGTGGTCGAGCCTTCTTTCTCATTTTTTCTCTGTTGGCTAAAGAAGGACTTCAGTCCAGCAGTAGTGATGGTCGGAGCATTCTCAGCTGCATACAGAAAACAAAAACAAAAAACAATCAGACACACGCAGGCAAAAGGTTAGCAAAGTTTGACATTCTAAATTACCTATATAATCCAACACAGCCTGCCTATCAGTATCCCACTTCAATAATTTAGCAATAGACAACAAATCTTTAGATCCAACATTTCAAAAAGAAACTCCATGACAATGTCGTCATCAAGAAACCTATCGTTGACATCCAAAACCTGAGTTGGCTCGGGACGCCATGACAAAGGAAACCTCTCCTCAAGATTCTCATTCACATCAAAAGGAAAGTTTTCCTCCACGCTCCTAACTTTAACAAACATTGTTTTAAAGTCCTTAAAGGATTACTTATGCAGAGCAAAAACCGAACGACCAGGGTGACTGTTCAGATTTACCCACAACCGACGCTCAACCCCTTTAGCTTGAAATAAAGAAAAAAAAAACAATCTAAGGGAAGGAGGATGTTCTAACACGTCCATCAACACTTGGAAAGCCCTGACAAACCCTCAAGAATTCGGATGCAGTCGGGTTGGAGCACAATTTAGCCAGTATAATACACCACACTCAAAATCAGTAAAAGGAACCCTAACGCCTAACTCCGTAAACAAGCAGCTATACAGGTAAAAGTAAGACCAGTCACACAAACGCTCACATACACGATCATCCCTCTTGCAAGGTAAAATCTCTATCCTAATTTGACTACCCTCCCTGACCCATGAATTCAAACCCAGCACTTTCACAGACTCCTCGTCATCGAACTGAGAAGCGTAACTCCTAACTCTGGAATCAACCCAGCTATAAGGGTCATTTTCGTCAACCACTACTTTTCATTTCTCCATCATGAGGAGCACAACAAAAGTTAAATAGAAAAACCACGAAGAGAAGATTAACACTCACTTTTTTTACTCATTTTGTGACAAGCCAAAGAATATTACACAGGAAATCTACGATGTCTAAAAGTTTAAGGCAAATATTACAAGCATAGTTAACATGGCAGTAGATAAACAATTACCAACGAAAGGTTTTTAATCTCAACCCTTCAAAAAATAGCTGTAATTCACGTAAAAATCCAACGGTCAGGGATACCTAGAAACGCACACCACGTTTCACATAAATCAAATCCAATAGGCGCAAGAAGCAAGACACACATTAAATGCAAAACCGTTTGAAATCCTATACAGAACTAAGCCAAGCGTAGGGGGATGAGGTACACTAACATCACACAATATCTAGGGTCGAGGTATATGTGAAATTTAAGCTTGCCTTTGTTCCTTCTAAACCAAGGCAAGCTTGGAGGGTTATGATACGTCCCCTATACCTCGGCTAACAATTCAAATAATAACAAATCAAATAACTCGGGAGTAATAATAGTAAAATCGGTTCCAAAACACTATCAGTCAAAGATTATCAACAAGTCGTTACCAAAGGAAACGACACCAGTACCCCAGGGGCGAAACTAAAGTAATTCTTAGGAGGGGCCAACATAAAAATATAATTTTAGAAAAAGAAAAAATTAAAATTAAGGAGGGGCTAATATAAAAATTAATAACTTTTATACATTAAAATTTTTAATTTGGGGGGCCATTGCCCCCCTTGTCTAACACTTGCCTCCGCCTCTGCAGTACCCCTACCTAGAATCACGAACGAACTCAGAAGATCAGTATACAAAATCGTCTATATAAGCGAAGATATAACCTCAGAAAAGACAGGTTTCACAAAATGCTTATTTATATATTTAGTAACATCTCGTTTAAGCACTTTTTCTAATTTGAGCGTCGGAGTATCTTTTGCAGCTATTTCCGCCACTGTGTTCAAACCAAATCGACGTATAGCTCCCCGAAATAAGCGACGCATTGTTCGGAAAGAATCGCTATAACTCAGCAGTTTCACACAGAACGGAACAAATAGTAATTTCAGCAAGAACATAATATTTAAATTCGATGTTTGATCGAGCAATAAATATACAAGATGTGTGGTAAGAAACTGTATAAGATGTATTCAATTACGATAACTCTTATACGAAAATGTTCAGTAACAAAAAAAATTAATTAAAATAACCATAAATTATCTTATTTAACATTCATTAATTATTACGACAATTAATAAATACTAAATAAAAAAATTCTGATTTTTTCCCCTTAGCATTATCGATCCTTATATGTCTTGACATCAGTTGTTACAATTCCATTTTCCAGAAATTAATTTGGTTATGGATAAAAGATTGGTGAAAAACATGTATATGGATGCATGGTGTGTTGTCCACAAATGTGGACCTACGTTGATCAGAAACCTATAAAACGCAGGTAACGTTTTGCAGGCATTGGAATCAGAAAAATGCAGGCCCTGCAAAACGTAGGCTGCGATTGGTGAGGGAAGGAAACCAGCAAGCGAAGCGTGCCTTGCATGCCAACAGGAGCAGGTGTTGACCAACCTGGAACAGCGCAAAACGCAGGATGCGTTTGTCAGCGTAGCAAAGCCAAACGCTGGTTGTGTTTTGCAGGCTCCCTAGCTGCATGCGCGCCACGTGTACTCGAAAGGTGTTCAGCTTGGTCCTTATAAGCGAAAAACACAGATTGAAAGGGAAGCAAAGTTAAAAACTAGTTACTACAATGTGAGAAGTGAGAAATAGTTGAAGGAGAGTGAGGAAGCAAGTGTTAAGTAGGAAAGAGCTAGCTGAAGAAGAACAACTGCACGGGATAGGAAAAAAAATGGTGCGTGACTATACCAAACCAGAAGATCATATTATTGAGTATTTGGATCATCCTCAATTTGTAAGTAATTTTTTTTAAATATTTAACAATAAATATATAGATTTATTTAAATTTTATTTATTTGTGATATTATTTAGAATTTAATAATTATTTTTTTTTGCAGGTTATCAGAAATTTGTTGTCCAGAAAATTGGATCTGCCAGATAATTTTAACGAGGTAGCTGCAGCGACATTGGCATTGACTGGGTTTCAACACGTTTCGTGAGTAGGCGAAATGAGAGGTTATTCTGCACTACTGAGTGCTTTGGTGGAACACTGGAGGCCGGAGACTCACACATTTCATCTTCCGGTCGGTGAAGTGATAATGACGCTGGAAGATATGAGCTATATTCTTGGTCTCTCAATTAATGGGGAGGCCGTTACAGGCAGATCAGATAGCAGCCACCAGTTTTTGGTGGAGAACTGCATTGCGTGTTTTGGTCGGGAGCCCGGTCCGGACGATCACGTGTTCGGGAAGGTTAATATTGCTTGGGTCCGGCGGTGCAGAGACACCGAGCCGTGTGATACTTAGGAGTCTCTCGAGCGGTACGTTCGGACGCACATTTTCTGCGTGCTCGGAACAATTGTGTTTCTGGATAAGTCGACCGTTTCACTGAACTCGAAGTTTCTACCGCTACTTCGGGATTTTCACCGCATTTCAGGGTATAGTTGGGGGCAGCCAGTCTGGCACACCTATACAGATCGTTGTGTCGTGCCTCACGATACAACTGCAAGAAAATGGATGGCCTACTGATACTGCTTTTTGTTTGGGCGTGGGAGCGTATGCCGTTCCTGGCACCTATACCCCGCGATCAACTCGGCGATATTGGTATTCCACTAGCGCGACGGTATTGGCTTTTATCGTTATTGTCATTGTTATTATTATTATTATTATTATTATTATTATTATTATTATTATTGTTATTCTGTTTTCGTTAGGTGGAGTCATTGGTGCCAACATACGAGATATATACGACGGCCTACTGCGCATTTTAGGCGAGGACTCGACGACATGGGAGTTGACGACATAAGTTGTACCATTAATGTCCAATATTTTTATTCAAAATAATAGTTTTTCTAATCGGTCTCTTGGTAACTATTGTGCAGTTTATATGGCGGCCATATATGGGAGTGGGATTCCGGATGTCCTCGCTCCTCATATGGTTATGTGCTCCACCCAGTCACCTCTAGTGTCATTCGAGTGCATAGAATGGCACCCGACAGACGGGGTCAGACGACAGTTCGGGATGCAGCAGCTACCACCAGGCCCCGCGTTCGACCTTGGTCGTGATCACTGCAAGCGGTTGACAGGAGCACAGAACCATGACTGGGGACAGATTTACAGTCAATGGGTTAACAGATGGACATTTGACCGCTATAACACATTGCAGCTAGGCGGGGAGATTATTGACTTCCATCCTCTCCCAGTGTACTACGACTGGTACAAGCAGCAGTATGGGATTCACCTGCGACTGTCAGATAGAGTTTCAAGCGAAGAGGTTGGCGCGGATGAACCACAGCAACAACAGGAACATGTATTGTTATTAATTCCTAGTATTATGATTATTAGGTTTATAAATTGTTATCAGTAATTACTATTAATTGTATTTAATTGTTAATTAGGTGCCGGCATATGAGCACCACTATCAGGTCCTGGCGTTTGAGTACCAGGTTCAGATGCCGGCATATGCCCAGCAGTTTCAGGACCCGGCATATGCCCAGCAGTTTCAGGATCCATCATATGCGCAGCAGTGGCCGGCATATCAGTAGCAGGCAGCATATATACCGGAGCCACAGCCGCCTCAGACACCTGAGCCCTACATACCACATCTGGTAATTCCAGCCGAGGGTCACTTTAATCCGTTGGGTGGATCTAACACCATCAGCTTCTCTCAGTTCCTGAGAGATACATATTTTCTCTCCCCGATGCCACCGCAAGAAGGGCCTGCTACATCTCATCATTCTGGTGGTCGTCGCGCCACTTCAGGTCATGCTAGTGACTTCGACTTTGATCAATTGACGGGTCATGTAGATCCGCTCGGTCCATCCGCACCACCACGTGGCCAGTTGTTTGATTTGAATGAGTACCCGCAGCAGGAAGAGGGAGACTTGGGATACGACTTGCAGCACTGGTATGATCTTGGTGGAGCGAGTGCTCCGGGGATGAGTGGCAACGGTTTGTATGACACTGGTGGTGCGAGCATGACAGATTTTGGCAGTGGTCCTTATGTCGGCAGTGGGCTGGACGCCGGTGTGTCTTAGGGTCATCCGTATAACTTACGGACACAGACTGCGCCTCCAGACAAATACACCTCATCCTTGTATTCAAAGAAGGCGTCGAGGAAGTAGTCTACCAGTTGATGTTAGATTCAGTGTTGTATTCAGTATTATTATTTTGACATATTTAGATGATTCTGTTCAGTAATTATTATTATGACATATTTAGCTTTGTTTCTGTGTATGTTCTAAAAAATGTTTACTCCGGATCGAAAATGTTTATTCTCTAAAAAATTAAATAACGAGATTAAAAATTTTATTTATCATAAATTGTTAACTAGGTTAAAGTAAATGACGATGTTACAAAAAAAAAGTAACATACAAGAAAGGTAGCATATAACAAAGTTGCATTGAAAAGCTTAACCACTAATGACCTCCAGCGGAGTTTGGACCTGCGCGCTGAGGACATCGGCTGCGGCTATGTCCCTCGCGTCCACATATAGTGCACCAGCGAGGACCACGCATCTCACGCGAATCCATCTCATTCAAGTAGTGGGTGGACTTCGGTCTTCCTTTCGTCGCGCGCCTCAATGTCTAGTTGGCGATCATCTTCGCTCCTTCGTATCTATCCCATGTAGATGGGTCACCCATCGGAACAAACTCTCATCTGTACACCTTGCAAATTTCAGACATCTTGTACACATCGTGCACGTACACTTGCCAATCGAGATGCTGGTTGGCGAAACATGTAAGCACGTGGCGACATGGAAGTCGCTCGACCTGGAAATGGCCACAGTCGCAGTGTCGTTGCGCATGGTTGACAGTGTAAATGGTACCATCTTGCATTTCACGAACCTCAAACATCTCGTTGCGCCTGTCAAACCGGTTGACCACAACGTTTCCTGCACGTCAGAAGCTTTCTTCAACTCTCTTCGTTGCGAACTCTGAATATGTGAATCCGTTGCGGAGACGCTCATGAGCCTCGGTACTCTTTCGAGTGAACAACTCATTCAACCGATAGAAAGTTGACCGGACCAGGGCAGTCACAGGAAGGTTGCGTGCACCCTTCAGGACAGAATTTATACACTCTACCAGGTATGTCGTCATATGTCCCCAACGATGACCACCATCGAATGCCAACACCCATCTCTCAACACCGATCTCATCGCACCATTGAGTATATGCCTCACCCCGTTCTTTAAGCCTTTCGTAGTTTTTGTTGTACTCCTACTCCGTCCTAGAATAGCCTGTTGAACAAACTCTTTAGTTATAAGCAGATGCCACAAATTTACTATGAATAGAACCATAATAGCGAGTTGAAATACCTGTGTTCACCACGAGTTTATGCAAATATGGAGCCTTGAACCTCTTTAAGAAGTTGGAGCCGATGTGCTTGATGCAGTACATGTGCCACGCCCTTGGTGGTGACCATGCACCGTTACTGCGAGCTATTGCAGCGTCAATGGAGGTATGACGGTCAGAAATAATACCCACACCATCAATGGTAACAACATATCTCCACAAATTCGTTAGGAAAAACTCACATGCGTCTGTCGTCTCGCCCTCGACTTTGGCAAATGCAATAGGCACAATGTTTTGATTCCCATCTTGTGCAACCGCTACCAGAAGTGGACCTTTATATTTTCCGTACAGGTGCGTGCCATCAACTTGCACCAGTGGCTTGCAGTGTCTAAATGCTACAATACACGGATAGAAGCTCCAAAAAATGCGGTGTAGAACTCTTACACCTTGAACCTCCTCAGTCACACGGTAAACGGGGAGCGTTTTGATTTGAACACGAGACCTTGGCATTTTAACCATCATTGCTTTCAACCATACTGGCAGAGTCTGGTAAGAAACTTCCCAATCACCGAAAACCTTAGCAACAGCTTTCTGCTTTGCCAACTAAGCCTTGCGGTAACTAACAGTGTAGTTGAACCGAGATTGAACTTCTGCAATTACAGACTTCACCTTTATCGAGGGGTCTGATTCGACCAACGGCCTAATGGTATCTGCAATTGTGTCCGAGTCCAACTCGGCATGATCTTGTGATATCGTTCCCACGGTGCACGTGTGCTTGCTATTGTATCTCCGGATCTCCCAACAAGCTTTCTTTCGAATCAAGCTAGCCCGGATAAGCCAATCGCACCCTGCACCATACCCCTTGCATTTCGCATAGAATGTCTGCGGCTCAGACTAGTACACAGTGTAATCAACTCCTCTAGAGATAGTGTAGCTTTTGATTGCAGATATTACCGACTCTCTCGAACCAAATATCATTCCAACACTAAACTCGCCATCTTCCGCCGCCGCAGCGTTGCCTTCACCTACAACATGCGCACCACCATCAGTCAGACAAGGCAAATAAAATAATAAACATTGTAGGAAACTTGAGTTAATAATTATAACATACCCGTATTCGCATACTCAGAAAATTCCGGGTCATGTATGGCTTCGAGATCTAGAGTCCGCATGAAAGACGGAACACTAAACGGGTGATGGCTTACAATTGCATTCGCTTCATTTTGCACCTCCGGATTGCTTGCCAAGTCTCCGTCATCGTTTTCGTCATCGACTTAGCTTCGAACTCCTCTTCACTGTCATTATTATCTTCTTCCCAATATATATTCCCGAGCTCATCAACATTGACCTCCTCGCTGACCGCGCCCGACCCTGACTGCTGTTCAAACTCAACGTATAACTCTATCATCGGCACGTGAAATCGGGTTTGTTGATAAATACAGAACATCTGCTGCATACTGGCATCGTCAGTGATGGACATTAATTGAAATTGTATTAGCCCACCAAATACTTGCACAGGACTTCTGTATAAAAGGTTGCTCACCCTTTTCAAAATGTGGCTTTGAATGTTATTACAAAGCCCATTTTGCAACTCGACAAAGCTCATGGTACATGGAATAGCAAATGACAATGGACATTTACAATAAGCAAAAATCACTCCTTCATGTGTGTTTGGTATAACTTCACCGTTATAATATACTCGCAAATTTGCAATATTTTTCATAACTTCAACCTCACATACTCCAATTTTTTTGACACACCTAACTGCCAAAAAAACTAAGAACTACAACATATGTATTCGAAAGAAGAGTATGATGAGTAGAATGGGAGTAAGGCCATTTGGGTAAGGAGTGCTTTATATTTATAGGCAGACCTCTTCATTAAAATATTTTTTTTCTCAACAAACGCAACCTGCATTTTTCATTTTTCAAAAAAATAATCTGACAATGTAAAAAACGCAGCCTGTATTTTGCGTTTCCAAAAAAAAAGCTGACACTCAGCACAAAACGCAATCTGCGTTTTGTTATTACGAAAAAAAAATTTAACCCATCACAAAATGCAAGCCGCGTTTGGGCTGAAACAAATAAAAAAAATTTTGAAAAGCCTTCGAAAAGCAAATCGCAGTCTACGATTTGTTCCCTTTCCTGAACAAAAAAAAAAACAAAAACAGGCCAAAAGTAAAATGCCTGACACCATAGTAGAGAAAAATTTGTCCATGCATCCATTAAGTTAAACAACACCAACCTTTGTTCCATATAAAAAAAAATGACCCTCCATTTCCAACTGATAAAGGGAAAGATTTCACATATAATTATTATAAAGCAACAGGACACGAGGGAAAAAAAACCACTAATAAAAAAGCTTAATGGACACAGCCACAACATAAGTGATCCTACACGTACGTACAGATGTTTATTCATTTAATTATACAGATAATTGTGTGCTAATATTATTAAATTAAATAATAGCCTTCGTTGCAAATGGATCACGCAGCTTACACATTGCTTCCAAGGGAATTTTCCTTGACACGGTAAGTCCTTTTCCTTCAGCCATATCAATTTCTGCATGTGTTGTTCGCTCCCATTCAAAACACTGAATCAACAACCCTAATGTCAAATTCACTGTACGTTGTGCCAAATTGGCTCCTGGACAAGCCCTTCTCCCTATTCCAAATGTTAGTAGATTATTTATTTCACCTTCCTTTTCAAACCTCTCAGGCTTAAATTGTGTAGAGTCGTCACTCCACACTTTGGGATCTCTATGAATAGCCCAAGCATTCACCAATACAATTGTGTTTTGCGGTACCTTGTATCCTTCCAAGGTGCAATCCTCTGAAGATAGATGTGGAACCAATAATGGTGCTGCAGGATGCAATCGAAATGTCTCGTACACTATGTTTTGAAGATAATTGAGTTTTGATATGTCAGACTCGTCTATAAGGTGATCTTGTCCAATCTCTGTGTCTATTTCTTTTCTTGCCCTTTCTAGTATTTCTGGATGGTTTAACAAATTAGACATTGCCCATTCTAAAGTCACAGATGATGTGTCTGTTCCAGCAAGCAGCATAACCTACAAGTTAAAATTATGAAATAAATATTAAGTATTTTTTTTGGGTGTTATTAAGTCGTTAGAAATATATTTTTTAATAAAAAATATCTTTTTTATTTTTAGTAAAATTCTATTATATTTTTATAAAAATATAAATAAATAATACATTTTTTATAAAAAAAATAATTAAAATAGAAATGATAAC
>NC_029789.2:7324528-7333124 GCF_000816755.2 Arachis ipaensis | reverse complement strand
TTAAAATTTGATAAAAAAATATTACTTAAAAATGTCTTTTTTTTTTAAAGTTCACTTAAAACAAATTCTGTATTTTGTAAAGATGAAGCATACTATACATGTTTATTTTGTGAATTTTAGTTATTACTATATTTTCAGTAGAGTTTGCAATCTACTCCATGATAATTAATAAAGGTTATGAATATATTTGATAAAGAACTTTTTACACTACTTAGCACAGAGTCATAGAATACTTCAATGAATAGAATCATATAGGTTATTTTTTTAAGAGATATATATGTTTACGAAGATACTTTATATGAAAAGAATTATAAAAAAAATTATAAATTATTAAATAAAATATATTCAATAAAATATATTAAATTATCTAATATTTGCAATATCATCATTTTCGTCATTTTCACATTGACGTGAAGATGTCATTATGGGATAATACTCTTATTCTATATTTATCTAATCTAAGCAACCCTTCATGAAGAGGTGCATAGTAGGAAATAACTGAGCCAATATACTAGCTCTGACCATGTCAAATAAATACATAGTCCAAGGTAGTGATAGATGGGACAGAAACACAGGGACCCGCATAATTAAAGCAGTAGTGTTAAATTGGACTAACATTAAATTAAGCATTTGTATTACTCTAATATCTTTTTTTGGTTTGAGAAAACTCTTAAAGATGTTACATATTTTAGGAATTTTTAAGTGTATTAGTATATTGGTGTTTTAATAATTTTAAATATTAATATATCGTTATATTTAAAAAAATTCTATATTTTATATTTAACTAATTAAAAGTTGCATCTAATGAGTTTGTTATATGTGACTTGTTTTCTTACTTTACCAAAAAAGTAGATTTAGTTAGGTACTATTAATAAAATATTTAAACATTCATTGTTTGTGTGTATACTCTATACTGAAATCAGTATACTATTAATATTAACAACAAAAATAGTGTATAAGTGACTAGATTAAGCATAACTATATATATACGAATATGGATATCATTATATCAACATTGGAAGACGCCGACCTAGTCAACGACGTGGACCAATCAATAAACATGCTATTGACTACCACATGTGCAAGCCCACTATCATTGATTTATTCAGTTGTTTATCCTCTTTTTATCGTATAAACTCGTCCTCATCCTATAATTATGAGGTTGCAACTTGCAAGCTCACCGTAAAGTTGAAGCAAAAGGACTATGCAAACCATGAACCGCAATAATAATTCGTCAATAAAATAAAACAAGGGAAGAATAATAGAAACTTACCATAATAAGTCCTTTGATGATTTGATCTGTGTAGTACTCAGGATGCGACTGTTGCTGAGTTAAGAGATGATCAATCATGGTGTTAGTGTTTCTCTTGCCATTGCGATGTTCATCAATAAGCCCTTGTAAAAAAGAATCAGTTCTGTTACTAATCCTCTTTAATTTGTTCTCCAAACCATCAAAATCGAACCATCGAAGCACTGATATGAAATCTCCAGGGTTGTTTGCTCCTCCCAAAGCCACCAACTCCTTGGTTATTGCTCTGAATCTCCTTGCTTCTTCAACATCAGTGACGTCACAATCCTCACCGTAGTATCGTTTTCCAGAAACCATTCTCATTATAGTGTTGAAGGTCATTTCCGACAACTTAGATCTGAGCTCCACTTTGTTAAAGCCGTTGGAACATTCCTGAGCCAGCTTCTGCACGAGCCTCATGATCTCGTCTCTTCGGATTTCCAAGAACGAGTTGATGCGGTGCGTTGAGAGAACCTCAAGCGTTGCGATGCGGCGGAGGTTGCGCCAGTGATCTCCGTAAGGGGAAAGCACGAGGGTGGTGTTGTTGTAGCCGATGTACTTTCCAGTGAGAAAGTGAGGACGGTTTGCAAGAACGATGTGCCATATTTTCGTGACAGCTCATAGAAAGCGCGGTGGAATGGTTGTTTGAGTTGGTGTAGGTTTCCAATTAGGGGAAGATATGGTGGACCTGGAGGAAGGTTTTTTAGTGCTCTTGATTTGAATAATAGCTTCAAAGTGAGAAGGAAGGAGATTGTGACGAGTGAGAGATATAGGAAAGTGGACATGATTATTGAATTGCTTCCAGTAGTGTTTGGATAGTTTCGGCTAGTGTTCGATTTTATAGAAAAAGACACCTGACACGTCACCCTTTCTGCGGCTTACATGCAATGCCTGAGCTTGCGTTTGTGCTTACGTCATACTCATCATATAAGTTCTTGGGACTGGAGAAGGAGGAAGGAAAAATCCACGCTGTTTTCTTCCTTTATAAAAAAACCAATGATTTAAGAAAAAAATAAAAGAAAAATACTTTTAAAAATAGTATCAACATTTATATCTTTGACCAATTTAGAGTAAATTTTTAAAGTAGTCTTTTAAATTGGGTTTTTATATTAATATTGTCTCTCAATTTTTAATAGTATTAAATATACTTTTTAATTTGAATTTTGGACGACATATAGATTCTTCTATCCAATTCCGGCATGAATCAGCAGGCAGAGCGTTGACCTGACGCTGCCAGCTCCACGTAAGACGTCTAAAATGATCAGTTGACGTGGAATACGCTCTAAAATTCTCCAATTTAGTCCTTGGCACCAATCATAAACCTTAAACGTAGTTCTTCTTTCTTCATTTTTTAATCGTTTCTTCATCATGTTATAGTTCTTCTACTTCTATTTCTTCTTCTTCATCTTGCCATCGCTATTGCGGCCATAAGTGACAGTCACGTTTCAGGAAGGTCGAATCACTCCTCTACGATGAAAAAGTGGACAAGGAACAATGTGCGAAACAGGCGTGGACCAGTTTCGGAGTGGTGCGGATGTGGGTGTCGGTCGGTCCTTCGGTGGTCAGGGACAAATGCGCATTCTAATAAGCTGTTCTTCGAGTGTCCAAATTATAATGTGAGTGCACTAACTTTCTGAAATTTTAAGTATTGTTGATTTGAGGTTAATGATTGCTAAGCTTGATGTATATTTGAAGACTAATAAAAAGAATTGATGCGGTTTATTTGTATGGAAGATTCTGTACAAGATGAAGTGCCGGTGAAATCTGATGAAGAAAATAAAAATGGTGAGATGAAGATGAACATTGCATAGAGGGTGGGTAAATTGGAAGCAAATACAAAAAATGTAAAAGTGATTATCAAAGTACTTGGTTTAGGATTTTTAATATTATGTATGTTTGTGTTAATGTTGGTGTTGAAGGTTTGAATAGAATCAGTCCTGCAGCACAGAACCATGATATTAATGTAATCTATTTTATAAACATTGTAATTGATATAAGGTGGATTTTGATGCATCAAATGATTGTGCTCTTTGATAGGTTGTTTCTGTGGTTTTATTTTTGTAAATGTAATTGAACACACAATTATAAAATGGATAAGCTGCAACAATAACAATAGCTAACATAAAGTATCATTCATAACTGATCCACAACAACATTAGTTCATATAAAGTTATGCAATAATACAGTGATGATAATAACAATAAAAAAGATACATAGCATTATTTTAGCTATTTTTCGGTAACCTAATTACAATAATATAGTTGCAGAGAAATCTATAAATCACCATGAACAAACAAAAAACAAATAGAACATTGTCATAATTGTTTCACAAAATAACACAAACTTTCATACTGACATCTTAAATTTATGGACATTAATCACTTCTTTCTTGGGGTTTTGAATGCTAGGGTGGGCACAAACTTAAGGAAGCCTGCCAACTGTGTTGCGGTAGCATCACTAGCTCCCTGTATTGGATTCAATGGTGCAGACCCTGTTGGAGGAGGTGACTTTCTTCTAGGTGGCAGTTTTGCAGGTCTAGTTGGTGTCTTCTTCTTAAGTGGATGATTCTGCAGTGCAAACAACAGTCATCAAAAACAGTTATAGAAATTAGAATATTTCAAATATTAAAAAGATACTTAGCATTATGATACAATAACTTTTGGGAGTCTTCTGCTTTAGAGTATGATGGCTGAGATAGATCAATCTCAACCTGCTAGACATCTACTTCCACAAGAGGGGTAGGATCAGCGGTAGCAGAAGCTGTTGCAGTTCCAGTTCCTATTGCAGTTACAGTGGCACTTGCAGTAAGTTGCACTAGTACTAGTTGTTGTAGCATTTACAGATGCAGTTGCAGTAACATTTTAAGCAACATTCTTAGGGTCCTTTGCAGCAGCCTCCACAACTTTGGCAGCAGCAGCAGCAACAGCAGTAGCTTCTGCAGCATCGGCATCCCTCTTTTTCTGACATCCTCTTTTTGTTTGACCTTTCAGCAGACAATACTTGCAAGTAAATGGTCATAGCTGCCTCTTCAAAGTGGTAGTTGGCTTTGATTTCTTATTAGACTATGTCCTCCTTCGTTCGCATCCTTTTTTCTCTTGGTTTGGAGCTGTCCCGATTTTCTCTTAACCAATGGTGCCAAAGGTCTATTGTTCTCAAATCTTTTCCATAATTGTTGGCCAGGTAAGGGGTTGATGTGGTAACTGTAAGTGACTTTGTATAACTCCATAGTTAATAGCTTGTGATAGAAATCTTCTGGATGCTTGTTCACTTTAGCAATAGCAGCACAAGCATGAACACACGAGATTCCTGCAATAGTAGTAACGATAACCAAATTTTCACTAAGTGATTAGACATTGAGTACTTATATTAATGGCTAATCGATTAACCAGCCAAGCATATTGGTATCTAAGTAATCATGAAACTCGTACCATAAATATGGTGAATAAGTAATTGGGTAAATAGGCAGAGTAAACAACTAATGAACTTATGATAAATTTGTGATAAAGATTTAAAGATATTACAAGTTAGCATCCAAAATTGGCAAGTACATAGCCTTTTTCTCAAGTCAACTACATGGTTTGTAAGGTGTCCATGTACTTCGAACTTCTCATAGCCGGTGTCTCCAGTCCAAATTGGTTGTCAGTGTTTATATTGCTTCCTCACCTTCTCAAGTATGCTATTGATTACTGGAGAAAATATCCCACATGATTATTAAGCTTCACCTTATTTTTGGCCATTGTCCTCATTACAAACATCCTCACCTCTTCAAGCAATGTGATTATCGGCTTTCTCCTAGCTTTCTTTATCTTTGCATTGAATACTTCAACGTGTGTTATAAATTGAATCTAATTTTGGCCTGTGACTGAACTATGATCTTGTCCAAGAATGTGTTGGCCATTTTTCTAGGTATGTCCATGCATCCGCATTAAGCCGCGTCATCTTTTTTCTGTGTTCCTTGAACTTTTCAAAAGTAGTGGCATGTGCACAGTCCCATAATAAGCCCCATAGCTCTAGATTTTTTCACTGTTTATTAAAATTTCTCCAAAGATGCCATACACAGAATCGGTGATGTACATTAGGCATCACCTCCTGCACAGTATGAATCAGACCCTGCAACCCAGAGTTTAATGCATACAATTAGGCATTCATATCCATTAATTGTTGCAAATTAGAGTGCATAAGTATTCATAATTGTGACCCATAAATGTTCCTCACATTGGGTTTCACTCACCATAACAATCCCTCACATTGTTGTTCACTCACCAGAAAAGTCCCTAACTTTTGTTATCGTGCAACTAAACAAGTCCTTTTAACATAGCAGTATCAACTAATATGATACAGTGCATCCATCATAGTAGTAGCAATTAATATGATACAGTAGCAACTAATATGTACAAGTCCTTTAAACATAGTAGTAGCAACTAATATGATATATCATCATAGGCATAATAAGTTAAATACCTTTTGCATGTCAGAAATAAAGCACCAATTATGTGTTTTGTAATCTCCCAAGTCTTGGTGCAACAATTCAAGAAACCACTTCCAATTTATTGTGTTTTCAACCTCCACAATTGTCCATGCAATGACGTATATGTGATGGTTAGCATCCTGCGCAACAGCTGAAAGAATTTGGCCTCCAAACATAGTCTTTAGGAAAGCTCCTTCAAGTCCAATGAGTGGACGACAGCTAGCCCTGAAGCCATTCTTGCATCTACTTAAACAGACATACATCTTATCAAAAATCACCTCACCGTTTGGCTGCGAAATAGTGCAAATCTGAACAGTTGAACCCGGGTTGGTTTTCAAAAGTGTCTCCCCATAGTCCTTTACCATTGCATGCATATTGTGCCTTTTCATCACCATATACAAGATTTCTAGCATCAGATAGTGTCCTTGAGATTGAATTCCTATTCAAGACAAATCATACTTAGTCTTGAAGAATGTACTAGCATCACAATGTCTAAAGTTGGGATATTTTCTCACTTTTCTCACTAATTTACTAGCAACCTAGTTTCTGACTTTCTGTTGGCTGCTCTGTTCTTGTCCTCTCTCGCACAGGTATGATCATCTCTGAATGTCTTCACTTGCCAACAAGTATCATCACAGTCCTTGGAAGCAAAAATAACCCAGCTACATTCCTTCACCTTGCATATCGCCCTTAACCTCTTCCTATCATTCTTATTGAATCGAATACACCTTTCCTCCTGAATGGTGTACTCCCTAACAATCTCTTTAAAATCCCACATGGTATTAAACTTCATTCCAACCTCTAAATGTACTTCACCAAACCTAGCACCCTCCCTAAAAACTGAAAACACCTCATCAGATCAGACCTCTTCCTCTAGTTCATCTTCAAAATCGGGTGGAGTATTCATCTCCAACGAATGCCACGAGTTGGCACCATTAGAATCAGTTCCAGAATCATAGGTATCATAATTATCCGTCCTACCACCTCCCATGAATCTAAGATCTACTTCAACATCCTCTACAAAAGCATCGTCATCAACATATATCTGCTCCTTATCCTTACTCTTGCCCTTATTATTACCTTGTTCATCACTTTTTTTGTTGTTTTCTTTCTACTTTTTAGCTTACATGAAGGAATAGGGTCCCCAACACATGAATCAGATGAGTTGTCTTTCCTAACTGGTTTATAGGGCTCATCTTCTGAATTCTCATAAGAATTAGAGGAGTCTTCATCAGAGGACAACAACATTACAGGTATCTTACTACCTTGAGACTTTTTCTGACCCTTTGTGCAACCTACTCCAGTAGCAGACCTCAAGCAATACCTCTTGTTCACTTTGGTTTGAGTTGGTTTGGGGGCTTTCTTAGTCTTCTTTTTCAGTATTTGTTCAGTAGGCACCGTAATTGAGACTTTAACCTCCTGCTCCCTAGGTAGACTAATATTAACAGTAGGAGTCTTTTTGGCATTTGGATTGGCACAACGGTGTGGGATGGATGTGCCATTTTTCTTTGTTTGTTCTCCAAGATCCCTTACTTGATCATCAACATATATCATAACCTCCTTCCCTTGCATCAGTTCAAGTGATGAAACCTCATGTTCATAAATATATCAACAAGACCTTGGTTTTGTGAACCCATCCGACATATCTCTCTTAAGTCTGCATCAGTGTTTAACTTTCTCAAACCTTCCTCTATGCTCTTTCCATATACAAGCCACCAACCTTTCTTCATTCTGTCATAACCTAGCTTCTTAAAATAGTTTCTCAAATAAAATACATCCAACCTATCCACCTCAACATCACTCAGACAGCTTCTATTATCAGGATAGTACCTCATCTTTCCATTAACACCCTTTTCAAAAGTTCCTCCACGATGAAACATAATGTCCAATACTTCATCCATCTGCAAGATATATAAATAAACAAATTAAACATATGCAGCACTAACAGTGTACCACAACTCCACCTGAGTATCATTAATGGAAAAATCTCCTATTTCATAAATAGAAAAACAGAGCAAACCAAACCTCATGTTAACATAGTAACCACAAAAAATCTAACAGCATAAAAATCTCAAAAAACACCAAATGCAAATGAAATCACCTCAAACAACAACTCAAGTGAAGAACCATCAATGAGTACCCAAAAAAATAAATTAGATTTTAATTCGTAATAGTATTGCTAACCTTTTTGATATTCACGATGATGGTACCCTCTGGTTCAGCAACTTTCTATGGTTGGCGTCCTTCCTTCTCCTACCAACGAACTCAAAAAATCGGTAAGGTGAAGGTGCTCTACTATGATGACATTCTCTAGAGGAAGAGGAGAAGAAACGTTTGAAGAGAAGAAGAAAAAATACTTATGAATGATCACCCTTGCCTAAGAAATCTTTCAATACCCCTGCATGACATTATGACACCGTTTTGCTTCAGTCCTCCCTTACAAGCAAAACGACGTCGTTTCAGACGTTCTACGTGGAGCTGGCAACGCCAGGTCAGCGCTCCACCTGCGATGCTGACTAATGCTGAAATTAGGTAGAAAGATTTGTATGTTGCTCGGAGCTCAAACTGGAGGGTATATATAGTGCAATTGAAAACTGAGGACAATATTAGTGTACGAGCCTAATCTAAGAGACCACTTTAGAGATTTATTTAACCGATTTATCTGATTCTAAAATAATTTTATAATTTATTTTAATTTTTATTATTTAAAATTATTTAAAAATAATCATAAAAATTAATAGTTTAAAAAAATAAAAAACACACGCATATTAATGTTATTAAATCTCAATATATGTAAATAATCAAATTTATTTTATTATAAATTAAAATTTAAGATTAAA
>NC_029789.2:7316212-7324503 GCF_000816755.2 Arachis ipaensis | reverse complement strand
CATGCAATTAAATGAAAATAAGATATGATTGGATTGTTTTATTATTACTGTTGTGTATTTATTTTGTCCAGGCACATAGAAATCCACTCATGCCATCACAAATTAAAATTAAAATTAGTAAAGTTAATTTTAGAAAATATATAAATAAATAATAACTAAATAAAATGAGAGGTAATAAACAATCTTAATTTATAACCTTAGAATTTTAATGGTTGAAATAGAGAAGAATTATATACCTCTAATTAACGGATGGTTCATATTGAAGAGACTCACCTATAAATTGAGTTTTTCTTTAATTCATTTCAATCAAGTCATCCAGATAGAATAACATAAATATATTAATGCATCCACGGTTAATTTTGTACCTCTGGAGCTTGTTCTTATTCTCCAGATTATCAATCTTGTTGTTATGTAGGATATTTTGTTAATTATTTAACTTTGACCTCATAGTGAGACTATATTGAAACTAAATGAAACTTTATTGGATTCAAATAGGACACTTTAAACTTTAAGGATCAAAATAGAATTACGCCCAAACGTAGGGGACCAATTTAGTACTTTACCCTTATTATTATTATTTGTCTTTGAAAAAAATGGTAAGAACATACAGGGGCGGAGCTAGGTATAAGGAAAGGGGGGCAATGGCCCCCCTAATTTTAATTTTTTACATGTAAATTATATGTAAATTTCAGTTTAGCCCCCCTTAAAATTTTATTTTAGTCTTATTTTATTGTGTAAATATTTTTTGCCCCCCTCTAATATTTCTTCTAGCTCCGCCCCTGAGAACATATAACAAAGATGTTTGCCTTACGGATAGTGCAAGTTCGTATACCATTCTCAAAAGTAATATATATTTTACTTATCTTGTACCAAAAGAAATGTGTTAATATAATTATTGGCTCAGGTAATATGATAGAAGGCTCTGAAAGAGCTATAATTTTATTTTTTAGAGGAAAAAAATTTATAATAAATAATGCACTATTATCTATTAAGTCTCTAAGAAACTTGTTGAATTTTAAAGATATTCGTAGAAATGGATATTATAATAAAATAATGAATGAGGAAAATCATAAGTACTTATATATCACAACTCATGATTCAAATAAAATGTTATATTAGAAAAGTTACCATCACTTTCATTCGGATTATATTATACTAAAATTAGAGCAATTGAATCACATGCCATTGTAAACTATAAGTTTACTAGTCCAAATGAATTCATAATTTGGCATGATCAATTGAGTCATCCTAAAACGACAATGATACGGAAAATTATTGAAAATTTTCATGGATATTCACTAAAAAAATCAGAAGATTCTTAAATCTAGTGAATTTTGTTGTACTGCATGTTCTCGGAGAAAACTAATTTTAAGGTCATCACCAGTAAAGATTTGATTTGAGTCTCGTGAATTTCTAGAAAGGATTCAATGTGATATATGTAGACCTATTCATCCACCATATGGATTTTTTAGATATTTTATGGTCATATTAGACACATCTTCGAGATGATCACATGTGTGCTTATTATCTTCTTGCAACCTGGTGTGAGATTATTTGCTCAAATTATTCGATTAAAAGCACAGTTTTTTGGAAAATTCAATCAAAAAATTCGTCTTGATAATGCTGGTGAATTTACCTCTCAAGCTTTAGGTGCTTATTGTATGGCCAATGATATAAGTGTTGAATATCTAGTAGCTCATTTTCATACACAAAATAGACTAATAGAGTTACTTATTAAATGGCTCCAATTGATTGCTAGATTTTTACTTATGAGAACAAGTCTCCAACCTCTTCTTGGAGGCATGCCATTTTACTTGCTGCAGCAACTTATTCGTTTGAGACCAACAAGGTACCGTTAATTCTCTCCTCTACAATTAGCTTTTTGCCAGCAACCAAATATTTTTCACTTGAGAATATTTGGGTCTGCGATATGTGTTTCAATTGTCCCGTCTTATTGCACCAAAATAGGACCCCAAAAAAATTGAGGATATATGTTAGATATGATTCTTCTTCTATAGTGAGGTATCTTGAGATATAAACTGGAGATGTATTTAAAGCCTGATTTGCAAATTATCATTTTGATGGATCAAAATTTTTAATATTAGAAAAAGAGAATAAGCTTTTTAAAAAGGAACTTAATTAGAATGCATCATTCTTAATGCATTTAGATCCTCAATCAGTGTAACATGAACTAAAAGTTCAAAAATAACAAGTGAAAATACCTTAATTCGAATTAATGTTTTAGTTGAACAAATAGCTACTGAAATGAGTACACGCTAAAAGCATAGTAAACCAATTAGTTCCAAAAATAAAAATTATCGAAAAGAAGACATGCATTTGAAATTACCAAGACAAATAGTATTCCTGTTAAAAAAGATAAAGACATAGAAGAAACACCAAGAAGTGTCCAAAATTCTAATACAGTATTGATGGTAGAAAACATTCAGGTGCCTGAAAATTATGAAAATGATGAGATATCGATAAATTATATCTTTACAGGAGAAAAATGGAATCGAAATAAAATAATTGTCAATAAAATTTTTGCATATAATGTGATATTACACATCATGCATGAAAGTAAAGATCTTGAACCAAGAACAGTCGAATAATATCGACAAAGAAATGGTTGGCCAAGATGGAAAGAAGTTATGAAGGCTGACTTAATTAAACTCACTTGCAAAATGTGAAGTATTTGGATCTGTATGTAGTCCGTACACCAGAAGATATAAAACCTGTTGGATACAGATAGGTATTTGTGAAAAAATAAAATGAGAAAAATAAAGTTGTACACTATAAAGCTTGACATGTGGCACAATATTTTTCACAAAGGTCTGGTATAGATTATGAAGAAATATATTCCTCTATAATAAATACAATCACATTGTGTTATTTGGTCAATTTATCCACATACTATGAACTATACATGTATCTAATGGATGTGGTGACAGCCTATTTATACGGATCATTAGATAGTGATATCTATATAAAATTCTCTGAAGGACTAAAGATGTCTAAAGCATCCAATAAATATTAGCAGGGGTTATACTTAGTTAAATTGTAAAGATCTTTATATGATCTAAAACAATCTAGACGAATGTGGTATAATCGTCTTATTGAGTATTTAGCCAAAACGAATTCAAAAATGATGATATCAGTCTATGTGTTTTCATAAAGAAATCTGCATCTGGATTCATTATAATTGCTGTGTACGTTGATGATTTAAATATCATTGAAACTCCTAAAGAGATTCCAATAATTATAAAAGCTCTAAAAGAAGAGTTTGATATGAAAGATCTTGAAAATACTAAATTTTGTCTCGACCTGCAGATTGAGCATACAAAAAATGGGATCTTTATTTATCAAACAACATACACAAAAAAGATCTTGAAGAGATTTTATATGGATAAGTCACATCCATTGATTACCCTAATAATCGTAAGATCTTTGGATGTGGAAAATGATCAATTCCGTCCTAAAGAAGAAAATGAAGATATCCTTGGTTCTGAAATACCATATCTCAGTGTTATTCGAACACTAATGTATCTTGTTAATAATACACGACCTGACATATCATTTGCTGTAAATTTATTAGCAAGGTGTAGTTTCTCTCCAACTAAAAGACATTGGAATGGAATCAAACAAATCTTTCAATATCTTCATAGAATAGTTAATATAGGTTTGTTTTATCCATATGAATCAAAGTCACAATTAGTTAGCTATGCAGATGCAGGATATTTGTCTGATCCACACAAAGAAATATCTCAAACAAGATACCTATTCACATATGGTGATACAGCTATATCATGGAGGTCCACAAAACAGACGATAGCAGCAACATTCTCTAATAATGCTGAAATACTAGCGATACATGAATCAAGTCATGAGTATTTTTTGCTCCGGAGTTTTATCCAATATATTCTGTCATTATGTGGACTGATTGAATATAAAATAGCTCCAACTTTTCTGTTTGCAGATAATACAGCATGCATTAAAAGAACAATTGATGCCCAACAAATCCGTTCAAATGATAACCTGGCAAATTTATTTACAAAGTCACTTCCAAAATCCTTCTTTGAAAGATTGGTACATCAGATTGCGATGCGCCGATTTTAAGATATTAAATAGTGTCGACAAGAGGGGGAGACTTTACTCTTTTTTTTTTGTTAGATTTTTTTTCCTATTGGATTTTTTTGACAAAATTTTTAACAAGATAGTCCTCATCACAAAATATATTGTACTCTTTTTTTTTCACTAAAAATTTTTTTATTGAATTTTTTTAGTAAGGTTTGAATGAGACATAATCTTAAATGAACATTTAAAGGGGAGTATTGTGATAAGGATGAATGTCCATCATTTAATAATTTCCGCGGCTCAATTTTTCAATAAGAAAAAAGTTCAAATTCTCAAAATATATTACATTAATAAAATTTAAAAATAAAAAACTTGGTACGTGTATAAATATATAGAAGGTTAAGTCTCAGACAATAGACACACAATAATAACACTTTTTAATTTAGATATGGAAGGAGGAATGGTGTAGGACATTGTTATGGATTTTATGGGTGCTTTACGCAGTTGTGATATCAAGAGCAAATCGGACCCTCCAATTTGTATTTAAAAAATTAAAAAAAATTGCATTACACAAATCGGACCGTCCGATTTGTATTTTAAACAATAAAAAAAATTAATAATGAAATCGGACAATTCGATTTTTGTTTTCAAAATAAAAAAAATTAAAAAGTACAAATCGGACCCTCCGATTTTCCTTTCCACACAAATCGGACCATCCGATTTGTGTTCATAATTTTTTTAATAAAGAAATCGCATAGTCCGATTTCTTTACTTTATAATTCAAAAAAAATTATTCCACATTCATGTCTAGCACCACCCCACCTCCATACCCATATTAAACACACACAGAGTTTGCATATCCAAAAAAATGAGCCTAACAATAACATAAACAAACTTTTTTTTTATAATGTACAATGCAACATATGAAAGTTAATATATATATGACCATTCAGTTATATTGAGATAACAATATTAATAAATATTAATACTAGAATTTTTTATTTATATATTATTTATTTATTTATTTTACTTAAAAAACATATCACATATGGGATCCTGCATCACAAATATTTATTCCTTTAACTATATAGAGAATGGAGTGCTATTATTCATTAAATTAAATAATATTCTTAGCTGCAAATGGATCACGCACTTTACACATTGCTTCCAAGGGAATTTTCTTTGACACCACTTGTCCTTTCCATTCAACCATATCAATTTCTTCATGCGTTGTTCGTTCCCATTCAAAACACTGAATCAACAAACCTAAGGCCAAATTCACTGTGCGTTGTGCCAAATTCGCTCCTGGACAAGCTCTTCTTCCTATTCCAAATGTAATTAGCTTGTTTTCTTCACCTTGCTTTTCAAACCTTTCAGGTTTAAATTGTGTAGCGTCGTCACCCCACACTTTGGGATCTCTATGAATAGCCCAAGCATTCACCAATACCATCGTGTCTTTCGGTACCTTATATCCCTCTAAGGTGAAATCCTCTGAAGAAAGATGTGGAACCAATAATGGTGCTGCGGGGTTCAATCGAAGTGTTTCGTTCACTATGTTTTGAAGATAATTGAGCTTCGAAACATCAGGCTCGTCTATGAGGCGATCTTGTCCAATCTCTCTGTCTATTTCTTCTCTTGCTTTCTTTATGATTTCTGGATGATTTAATAAATTAGACATTGCCCATTCTAAAGTCACAGATGAAGTGTCTGTTCCAGCGAGTAACATAACCTGCAAGTCCAAATTAAAAATTGAGCATGTTGTCAGCAACAGGCATGCATGCATGTTTCTTTATTCTTTGATTTTAGCTACCATCTTTTTAATTGAGTTTCTAATTTACTCCCTGATTATTAATACAAGTTATGATGAATATATTTGATAAGTACTTTAATTTTCCAGACTACTTCGCATAGAATATATACTTCATTCAACGGAATCATGCAGGTTCTTCATTTTATATATCATATCTAAGTAACCCATTGTGAGGTGTAACAGTACATGCAATAACAAGAAAAATCCTATACTAGACCGTGATGCATGTCAAATAAAAGATTTAAGCATTTTTATTGTTTTTCTTTCACATGTTATGTATATCATATATAAATCAAAAATCCTATTGAAATATTAAAATTAACTACTAAAATCACTCATCAATATATTTGTATATAAATATATATATAGTTTAATTTATTTTTAATATATATTTATATTTTAAACATATATTTTATATGAAGAATGCTAGAGACGGTAATTTTTGTGACTTGTAGCCATCAAATAGCAATCAATGATATTTTTAATGGTGTGAAATTTCATCCAATGACTCATTTTTCTTTGCTAGTTACATGTTGGCCAGAATTTAACAAAGTTACTGACCTTCTAGACTTTTCCATTTTATATTAATAACCATCTTTGATAGTTAATTTTGATGTACACCTAACATATAGTCGTATATAACTTATCCTCATCCTAAATATGAGGTATCAACCGAAGAATTAAGGTGGATGAGATAGAAACATACCAGAATAAGTCCTTTGATGATTTGATCTGTATAGTACTCAGGATGCGACTGTTGCTGAGTTAAAAGATGATCAATCATGGTGTTAGTGTTTATCTTGCGACTGCGATGTTCGTCAATGAGCCCTTGTAAAAAAGAATCAGTTCTGTTACTAATCCTCTTTAACTTGTTCTCCAAACCATCCAAATCGAACCACCGAAGAACTGATATGAAATCTCCAGGGTTGTTTGCTCCTCCCAAAGCCACCAACTCCTTGATTATTGCTCTGAATTGCCTCGCTTCTTCAACATCAGTGACGTCACAATCTTCGCCGTAGTATCTTTTTCCAGAAATCATTCTCATCATAGTGTTGAAGGTCATTTCCGAGAACTTAGATCTGAGCTCCACTTTGTTAAAGCCGTTGGAACATTCCCGAGCCAGCTTCTGCACGAGCCTCATGATCTCGTCTCTTCGGATTTCCAAGAACGTGGTGATACGGTGCGTCGAGAGAACTTCGACCGTTGCGATGCGGCGGAGGTTGCGCCAGTGGTCTCCGTAAGGGGCAAGCGCCAGGGTGGTGTCGTTGTAGCCGATGTACTTTCCGGTGAGAAAGTGAGGACGGTTTGCAAGAACGATGTCGTTTTTGGAGAAGCATTCCCGCGCTGCCGTTTGTGATGAAACGACAACCACAAGGCGGGAACCGAACCAGAGAGAGAAGAGTTTGCCATATTTTCGTGACAGCTCATAGAAAGCGCGGTGGAATGGTTGTTTGAGTTGGTGGAGGTTTCCAATTAGGGGAAGATATGGTGGACCTGGAGGAAGATTTTTGAGTGCTCTTGATTTGAATAATAGCTTCAAAGTGAGAAGGAAGGAGATTGTGATGAGTGAGAGATATAGGAAGAAGGTAGACATGATTATTGCTTGTTGAATGTTGAATTATATTGCTTGATATTGGCTCAAATGTACGTTTTAATATGGATGGTTTGGGTCAGTGGTTTGCGCTTGGATTTTAATTTATAGATGAAGAAGACGTGTGATTTGCACGTCACACTTTTTGCTGCATATATTGGATTGCGTTTGAGCTTACGTAATGGTCATATACGTCATTGGGACTAGTTTCTTTAATTTGCTCATGCATAATTAAGTGCACAACTTTACTGTTTTGTTAATGATTATTATTATGCCTAATTTGTATGTGAATCTATCTTCTGTTATCATTTTTATAGAATATCTAATTGTAAATTGCATATTAAAGACTTTATTTTCACCCATAATAAAAAACTAAAAAAATATTTAACCTTTTTTGTTATGTTAACGTTGATATCTTTTGGTTAGAATGAGATAAAATATTCTAAAGATCTCGACTTGTATCATCACATCAGATTGGCAGGACAATTTACAAAGACACTTTAATATTTAAGTTAGTAGTGTTTATAGATAATAATAGTGGTTTTTGTGTTCCCTTTTTCGAATTTCCTTGTTTCCTGTTTTATATCTTTTTTGAGTATCTATTATTGGGCATTTACTGCCCTGAATGTGCATTTCATTCTTTGCGATTTTTCGTTTTGTCGATTAATATTGTCTTTTATTGTTATATTATTTATGTAACGTTTGAACCTGTATAACCGAGTTTTTTTATTATCCGTTTATCCAGAACATTTAAAAACTATATAATGTAATTTAATTAATTTTAATATATGTTTTTATACTATTAATACATAATATGTA
>NC_029789.2:7314961-7316170 GCF_000816755.2 Arachis ipaensis | reverse complement strand
TTCAAAATTTATTATTACATCACAATTTTATAATAAGTGATAAAATTTATTGATAATTGAATTTGTATTCTAAATAAATTGAATAGATATACAACTTTTTTTATTGAAAATATGTATAAATAGGGTTAGAAGTGAGTCGAACTAGACTAAGTTCAAGCTCGACTCACGAAATTTGAGCTTGACTCTTGACTCAACTCATTAATAATAGAACCTATTTCTTAAGCTGAAATTCGACTCACCAAAAATTTATGAGCGGGCTCGAGCTCACGAGATGGCTCAAATAATAGGAACATAATTTATAATTCTACATCAATAAATTATAACTTATATATTTTAAAAAATATTTAAAAAGATCAATTTTACATATTGTATATCTATCAATAAATTATAAATTTTTTATTTATATCATACATTAAAATTATATATAAAAAATAAATATAAATTTTAAATAATTAAGATTATATATATATATAATCGAATCTGTTCACGAGTTAATGAGCTAAGTTTATCCAACTTTAAGTTTGGCTTATTTAATTTATGAGCTCATCAATTTCAGGCTCAAGTTCAATTCACCAACTTGCGAGTTCAGCTTATCGAGCTATTAACAAGTTGAATTTAAACTAGTTCATGAGTTGGCTTGATTCTGTTCCAGCAAAATAAATTTATTTTGTTAAAACCATGTCTGCTTTTGAGTGATCATTTTGTTTTGTTATTATTACTATTAGTAGATTAATATATGTCTATATAAAATTATAATTGCTGCTAGATGGTGTCGCGTTTGACATGTTGCGATTGTGCTTTAGACAATTCAAATGCAAATTGCAAATTTGAATGTGAGGTTGAAGCGTCAGAGAGTATGTAATGTAGGCGCAGATATAGAAGTATAGAACACGACTAAGCTTTTGCTAAAAGAACGTCATTAGAAAAGTAACATAAATGTTAAGGAAAAGTATACGCTATAGTAATATATTATTTGTCAATTTATTATTAATAATAATTAATTATTATATTTTAAATATATGTATAAAGAGATATGTTGGGAAATGGGAATATGATGTTTGGGTTTGGACCTAGTTGGGCTCGGCTTGTAATCATGGGCCGCTCATGGACTGAATTTTTTCTTTGGTGAAATGAAACATAATCCACTCTTGAATTCATAAGTCCCAAAAAATATACAACTTTGGTCAAAAGAGTGTTTCTCACTTTCTT
>NC_029789.2:7291108-7314856 GCF_000816755.2 Arachis ipaensis | reverse complement strand
CCCACAAAAAATGTTTTTAAATTATTTAATTGCTACAAAAACAATTTCGATTTATGATAATGAGAGAAGTATCTTCAACATTTAAAAATGTATTAAAAATATTAAAATATGAAGAAAATTTATTTTTGTTAACAAAAATGCCTAAAGTAGCAAATGACAATACTTATGCGTCATTTTTCGAAAAATTGCAAAGTAATTCTGTTGTAAAAAAGGTTTTTGTACAAGATGTCTCTGGTACGGGTTGAGAGATGGATCGAGAACTTGCGGGTTGAGGCAGATGCCAGATCACTTGACTGGAGCAATGGGGGGAGGTACCTGCAAAGACACTCCGACGCTCAAGTCAGAATGGATCTAAGAGGTATAAGATGTGAGGAATGAATGAATACCTGGAGGGACCTGGGTTCTCTATTTATAGGTGATGGGGAATATCTTATCTTATCTTATTTGGCTAAGATAAGGAAGACGTTTGAATTATCTTATCTTATCTTATCTTATTTGACTAAGATAAGGGAGACGTTTGAATTCGAAAGTTGGTTAGGAGCTCTAGTGGGCTCGTTCCGGGCCTTCTGGAAGGGCGAAGCGGGTCAGACCCTGGTAACCGGGTTCGGGGACCGTTCCAAGTGTAGGATCCGTGGGCCAGATCCGTAACAGTTGCCCCCGGAGTGAGAGAATGAGGGTGCTCGGTCTCATCGCTGGAGGAACCTTTTCCTCGCCGTTGTGGTTTGGCAAGGAGATCGTTGTTTGGTTTTTCTGATCAAGGTCGAGAATTTTGGGGAGTTTCTAGCCGTTTCATGGTCAGGCGAGGACCCCGTTTTTTGTGCGTCTCATCACATGCTGGGTTTGATGACCGTTCCGATGAAGGGCCCAAAGATCGGGTCTGGAACAGTTGCCCCTGGAGCATGATCGAGAGCATGCTTACTTGGTCTCAATGCTAAGTTGTTTGGAGAGTCCAATTCTCTGTAGTTTGGGAGACTGTGAGGAGCCTAGAAAGGACGTGACGTCATCCTGCACTGATTGGCGGGATGTTGGTCAGTTCGGTTTTTCGCGAGTTGGAAGACCGTCAGCTCATGCTTGTTTTGTGTGGCCTTTTCTAGGCCGTTATTGTGAACTTATTTTAGGCCTCTTGGTGGGCCGATTTCAAAACTTTGTTTATTTAGCTTATTTAGATTTCCGTTTTGTTGGCCTCACGGTGATCGATCCCGGGCCGTCATTTTTTGTTGTTTGGATACCTGTTTTGTTTTTTGGATATCCGTTTTGTTGGCATCGGAGTGATCGATTCCCGGGTAGCCGTTTACTTATTTGGATATCCGTTTGGTTATTTGGATATATTTTATTGGCCTCGGGGTGATCAGTTCCCGAGTAGCCGTTTACTTATTTGGATATCCGTTTTGTTGTTTGGATATCCGTTTTACTCTTTTTGCCGTTACGACAATATGGGATGAAGCATGGCAAGTGCATTTTTAAATGAAATTTTATTAAGTTTGGGCCTCGTTAAAACCCTCCGTTTTGGGGGGAGGGGAAGAGTACCCTAAAATAATACAAGGAGAATAAAATAAAATAATATAAGTGAAAGACATAGTTTTAAGGGAGGGAGTGTTCCTACGTGTAATATCGCCGTAAGTTGGCGGTATTCCAGGTTCTCGGGATCTCGGTTCCGTCGAGTTTTTTGAGCTTGTAGGCTCCTTTCCCAATTTATTCCTTTGACTAGGTCGGGCTTTTGCAGGACTTGCCTGACCGCTTGGTCGATTCAGACCGTAATGGGGTGGGCCTGGAAATATTGTCCGAGACAACGGGATGCCGTGAAGAGTGAAAATGTGAGTTTCTCGAGGCGTGAGTAGCGCGATTCTGTGTCTTGTAATACTTTGCTTATGAAGTAGATGGGTCGCTGGGCCTTATTCTCGTCTTCTCGGATAAGCACTGCTGCGAGTGCTTCCTCTGTTATAGATAGGTATAGGTAGAGGACCTCTCCTGTTTGGGGTTTAGCGATAACCGGGGGTTTTGCTAGGACTTCTTGAAATGTTGGAATGCCTCTTCGCATTCCGCTTCCCATTTGAAGGGGGTTCCTTTTTTCATAAGTTTGAAGAAAGGTTTTGCCTTTTGGGCCGACGCGCCGAGAAAACAAGATAGTGCGGTTAGTTGGCCGATAAGTTTCTAGATGTCTTTGAGATTTTTTGCGCTTGCCATTTCAAGGACGATTCTACATTTTTCGGGGTTAGCTTCTACCCCGCGTTGCGTGATCATGAAACCGAGGAACTTTCCTGCTTCCATCCCGAAGGTGCATTTTGTCGGGTTGAGGCGCATTTGATGTCTTCTTAGGGTGTTCATTATAAGCTCGAGGTTGCTGATAAGTTGCCCGCCGGATTCGGTCTTGGCGAGCATGTCATCTATGTAGACTTCCATCTTGGTCCCAGGCAGGTTTTGGAAAATCTTGTTGACGAGCCTTTGGTAAGTGGCTCCGGCATTTTTTAGGCCGAAGGGGATGACTGTGTAGCAGTACGTGCCGTCGGGAGTGATGAAGGTCGTCTTCTCCTCGTCGGGTCGGTGCATGGTATCTGATTGTATCCGGAATACGCGTCCATGAAACTGAGGTACTGGTGGCTGGATGCGGCGTCTACCAGCCCGTCAATATTCGGTAGAGGGAAGGCATCTTTTGGACTGGCTTTATTCAGGTCCGTGTGGTCAACGCACATTGGCCACTTCCCATTAGCATTTTTTACTAGCACAACGTTAGCCAGCCAGGTTGTGTAGGGCAGTTCCCTGATAAAGCTTGCTTCGATGAGGGCTTTAACCTGTTTTTTGACTTCGGCTGCTCGGTTGGGAGACATTTTTCGTCTCCTCTGTGCCACAGGTTTAGCCTTGGGGTCTACTGCTAGTCGGTGAGACATTAGATTGGGGTCTATTCCCAGCATATCAGCAGGTGTGAATGCAAACAAGTCTCTGCTTTGTCTTAGGAGAAGTGAGAGATCCTCTTTAAGGTCGTATGGGAAGTTCTTGTTGATGAAAGTATATTCTTCTTTGGTTTGCCCTATTTGCAATTTTCTCCATGTCCCCTTCTGGTTCCGGCCTAGGTTGCCCGTCTTGTCGGACGTCCAGGTCAGCTAAGAATATGCCGGCCGCGTTGCGAGATTTCTTTTGCAAGGCTAAGCTGGCGTTGTCGCATTCTACTACGATCTCTCGGTCTCCGTGAATAGTTCCGATGGAGCCATCCTCTGCTGTGAACTTCATGAGAAGGTATTTGGTGAAGATGACGGTGGAGAGGTCGTTAATTGTTTTTCTTCTGAGGATGACGTTGTAGGCGGTGGAGTCTTTGAAGACCACAAACTCGGATAGGATTGTCTTCCTTTGGTTTCCCGTTCCTATCGTCAGGGGAAGGACGATAGAACCGTCTGGTTTGAGGAAGTTGTCTCTGAGTCCCGTGACTCCGTTTGCGGTATGTCTGTAGATTGTCGTTGCGAAGTCCGAGTTTGTCGAAGGCTCCTCTGAAGAGGATGTTAGAGTCTGCTCCTGTATCCACCAGTATAATTCTTACTAGCCCGGTTCCAATCTTTGCCGAGATGACAAAGGGGGCGTCTTCTGCCAAGGTGTCGTGCTGGCAATCCTCAGGGGAGAATGTTATCACTCTATTGGTGGTGGCGGTTAGGGTTTGGTCTCTGACTACCAGGATCTTGAGATCCTTCTTCAGTGCTAATTTTGATTTCCCTGGGGTGTCTTTCCCTGTGATGACGTTCACGATAATGGTCGGATCTGTTTCAGGGCTTTCCTTAGAGGCTTGTCTCTGTGTCCCCGGGTTACGTCCTTCTTTTTCTGGTGATTTGTCTTTTTCCACGTGTCTTGGTTCCCTGATGATTTTGGCAAACTCGGGGAGTTTGCCGTCTCGTATGGCTTGCTCGAGGGCGTCTTTTAGGTCGAAACAATCTTATGTTCTGTGTCCGCATCCTCGGTGGTAGTCGCAGTATAGGGTCTTATTGCTGCCCGTTTTTTCCTTGAGTCGTCGGGCCCTCAGGAGAATACCTTGATCGGCTATTTGGTGGTATATCTCGGTGATCGGGGCCGTCAGAGGTGTGTAGTTAGGGAATTTTCCGATTCTGGGGGGTTGGTTTACGTTTGCTGGTTTGGGATGTTCTTTATGGTTTTCTCTTGGTGGGGGTTATGTCGAGGTGCCGTGCTGCCGTGTCGTGTGCTGCAGTGCTGCCGTTTATTGGCGGCTACGACTTGGCTTACTTTCTTGTCGTTTATGTACTCCTTTGCGACGCTCTGAATCTCGTGCATGGTCTACACTGGTCTGGTAGTTAGGTGTTTCCGGAAGTCTTCATTCATGAGCCCGTTAGTTAGGCAAAGGCTTGCGACTGAGTCCGTCAGTCCGTTGACCGTTAAACATTCATCGTTGAAGCCGATCGAAGTATTTTCTTGTGGACTCGTCTTGTCTTTGGGTGACTCCCAATAAGCTGATGGGGTGTTTAGCTTTGGTGATTCTGGTGGTGAATTGGGCCATGAACTTCTGTGAGATATTGTGGAAGCCAGTTATGGATCCGTTGGGGAGGGCGTTGAATATTTAATCGCTGGCCCGGCTAGGGTTACCGGGAAGGCCCTACCTCGGACCGCGTCAGCGGCCCCTTCTAGGTTCATCCTGTCTTTGAAGGCCGTTAGGTGCTCCTGGGGTCCTTGGTTCCGTCGTACTTCATATCCGTAGGTTTGTCGAAGCCTTTAGGGAGTTTTGCTTTCAGGATTCTTTCAGTGAAGAGAGTGGCTCCCATTATCACGTGGTCACTTTTTGTGCGTTTGGCCTCTCGATGTTGTCGGTCGTCGTCCGTGTCATGTTGATGAGCCGGGTTGCGTGAGACGCTGCGATCATACCTTTTGCCGTGTCATCGTTCAGGCATCCTGTCGTGTTCGTGGTCACGGGATATGCTGCGATTGTATCTCTTGGCATGTCGCCGTTCTGGCGATCCGCCGTGCCTGGTTTCATGGCGAGATCTTGATCTAGAGGTTGCATGACTTCCATTTTCGGCGTTGTGATTTTCTTTGGGTGTAACTCGACCTTTGAGGTCTTGCACCCTAAGGCACAGCTCTTGGATTATCTGGACCGCCTTCTCTCCTAGGCCGTCGGGTGGCGGGGCTTCAGTGGGAGGACGGTTGTCCTCTCTTGGTTGTTGCTGGGTTGGGGTTGGTTGGCGATGTGCGCGCTTATTATCCTCCCATGGGTGGGAGGAGTATTATCTTGGAGTTCGGGAGTTGGGGTGTTGGGTGGAGGATTGCTCCTCGAGGTTCTCCGTCATACCGCCACGATTTGGCTGTCCCCTGCATCTGTGCAAGAACCTTGAGAACTTTCTTGATCTCTTGGCTCCTAAGAGGTCTGAGCTTGGCCACGATGGTAGCGTTTAAGGAGGTCGTTCATGATGAGCTTCCTTATGAATTTTCAGTAAGGTCCGAAGGGGATCATGGCGACAGAGTTGTCATAGGTGAGGCGGCGGATGGCAGAGGTTTGGAACCTGGGGTTGAAAGAGGTGACCTCATGGGTTTGGAGGAAGAGCTTGAAGAGTTCAAAAGAAGAAGCAACCACGGTGGGCATGGAGCCGAAATAGAGGGAGAAGATGGGGCCATGGCGCTTGGAGAGACAGATGAGGGAGTGGTGAATGAGAGGGTCCAAGAGGTGGAGGTGTCCCACTAAAGGGAGGCGAGACTTTGGGCTCGGAGGACTTGGAATTTCACCGTTGGAGTAGGGCGAAGGTGCATAAAGAGTGTTATCAGTTATCACTAAGAAGGTGATTGCAAGTCGAAGAAACATTGTTCCTTTAGAATTTCGCCATTGGAGTAGGGCAAAGGTGTGTTATCACTGCAAAGGTGATGCAAGTTAAGGAAACATTATTCCTTTGGAATTTCGCCATTGGAGTAGGGCAAAGGTGTGTTATCACTGCAAAGGTGATGCAAGTTAAGGAAACATTATTCCTTTGGGATTTTGCCGTTGGAGTATGGCGAATGTGTGTTATCACTGCAAAGGTGATGCAAGTTAAGGAAACATTATTCCTTTTTGCTCTCAGTTATACGCAAGAAATCTGAGTTTGATGATTGCTCTTCTGGGTTATCCGCCATGCCGCCACAACGCTGCAAAGTCCCCACAGACGGCACCAATGTACAAGATGTCTCTGGTACGGGTTGAGAGATGGATCGAGAACTTGCAGGTTGAGACAGATGCCGGATCACTTGACTGGAGCAATGGGGGGAGGTACCTGCAAAGATACTCCGACGCTCAAGTCAGAATGGATCTAAGAGGTATAAGTTGTGAGGAATGAATGAATACCTGGATCCTCTATTTATAGGTGATGGTGAATATCTTATCTTATCTTATTTGGCTAAGATAAGGAAGACGTTTGAATTATCTTATCTTATCTTATTTGGCTAAGATAAGGGAGACATTTGAATTTGAAAGTTGGTTAGGAGCTCTAGTGGGCTGGTTCCGGGCCTTCTGGAAGGACGAAGCGGGTCAGACCCTGGTAACCGAATTCGAGAACCATTCCGGGTGTAGGATCCGTGGACCGGATCCGTAACAGTTTTTATTCATATTTAAATATTTTTAGTGCGTTTTAAATATTTTAAAGATGTTTTAAAAAATATTTTTGGCACAAGTAATATGTTCATGGAAGTTAATATGCCTTTAATTTACCGTGGCATATTCATGAACAAAACAATAGGTTACATTTAGTTTGTATATTTTTCATTTCATATTTTTATTTAATTAATATATATTATGTTAAGGAGCGGGAGGAGTGAGAGAATTGGCTTTGACTTTGGCGTTAGCTTGTTTCGGAAAAGCATAAGTTTTTGGCTTGGTTGCGTCTTAAGGAGACTCTTTCTATTGCAAGTTTTCGCTTTAGAAGAGGGATGTCGTCATCGGATAGGTGTCCAAAATGTCTTTCTAGCCAGGAATCGATTTTACATTGTATTCGAAATTGTCCAAAAGCTCAGCTTGTCTGGCATAGATTGGATATTTCTTGTCATCTTTTGGATTTGAAGAACTGATTTTTGTATCATAGCAGAGAGCATCCGTTCAAGTTCTTTTCGGGACTTTGGTGGATATGGCGAGCAAGAAATAATGACATCTTTAATCCTCATGAAACTTTGCCTCCGGAAAAAGTGATTTGTCTAGCATTAACTTCAGAAAAGGAGCTTAGGAATATTTTTGAATTACAACGTATGTCCCTTCCTTCTACTCTAAATGGTTTTTGGAATCCCCCATCCATTGGTACCTTTAAGATTAATTGTGATGCTAGTTATTTTGGTTCGGGTGATAGTGTTGGTTTTGCTTGTGTTATTAGAGATTGTAATGGGAGTTGGCATACGGGGTGTTTGGGAATGATTGAGAGTAATAGTATTTTTCAAGGAGAATTGTTTGCCATTTGGAGAAGATATCTCTTAGCTTGGGATGTGGGTCAACGAGATGTTATTTGTGAGACTAATTGTGTGGAAGCATTTAATCTTGTTACTCAAGATGGTTTTTAGTTTATTGATCCATTTGTGCTTAAAATAAGAGATATCATGCATTGGAATTGGCGTGTTGACTTTCGTTTGATTATGAGAGATGCAAGTACAGTGGCAGGCAAAGATGGCAATGAAGTTACAACTTTCACATGTGGAGCTTCTTTCACTTTGGAAGGAGTTTAAGAGTAGTCTTAAAAAAGACTATCCCTCTATTTAAGCAGTTCTTTATTTTATTTGTTTTGTTTTTCTTTGTTTAGTTTATTTCAAAAAAAAAAAAATTATGTTAAATGGCATGATGTCAGTTCAGATAGGCTTTATGATAGTATTGATTGATAAGGAAATTTGTTTAAACAGCTTATTAAATTTTTTTATGTTACTCGCAAACTTAATTTGGGGAATTTTTGGCACATTTTTTAATGATTTGTAAGTTAAACATTGTTATTTTATAATAATTTTTTTATATATTTAAAAGAACACGCACTTTTAATATTCTAAATGTAGATATTTAAGAATAAAAAACCAAAGTTTTTCAAATATATATTATTTATTTAAAATAAAATAGATCTCCAATAATTTTTTTATCAACACTACGTTTCTTGTTAAAATATTGGAATATTAAATAAAATAGTTTATTAAAAAGATTTTTTTAGGATTTAGACTCTAGAATTAACTTAAAATATTGAACAACTATTTAGGTTATTATTCTAAAATATTGGTAAAAAATATAAAATAATCAATTATATTAAATATATATAAAAAATAGAAATTAAAACTGCTGGTGCAGATAAAATGCTAAGAAGCATAAACGGACGGGAAAAAGTAGTAGTAACAGAGAGCCAAACGGAACGGCGAGAGAGAAAATTGCAGTTTCATTCTGAATTGCAAAATTGTAAAATCCCCTGCCTTCTCTTCTGTGCCGCCGTAGCACGTAGCTAACGACGGCACGCAACGCTTCTCTGCCAATAACTCATGCTTGCTTAGCCCTTTCTCTTCTCCCACCATGACTACCGTCACCTCCGTTGAGCTCAATTATCTCGTCTTTCGCTACCTTCAAGAATCAGGTACCTTTCTTCTATCTCCTACCTCCTACCTCTTTTCTTCTCTCTTTGTACCATGAAGTCCTCCTCCTTTTTTTGCCCCTTTTTGTTCCATGAGGTGCCAGGGTTTTAGAGCATTAGACGAATTTCGATTGTTTACGGTTTGAGCTTACTCAAGCGCTTACAATTGCTGCTACCACCAGATTAGGGTTTAGCTACTGCACTGAAACCAAACCTTATATGGGGGGAATTTGGAGCTCCAATTATTATTGTTATATTTTAATATGTGCTTTTCTGTAAAACTTAGAAAGAGGAACCGAAATTGGTTAGATCTGTTGATGAAGTTGAATTTGGTGTTTGAGACTTAATCTTATAGTTCTGAAAGCACAGTTCAATTTATATTTTTGAACTATGACATCCTCTAGATTCTGATAGAGGTTTTATGAGGCTGATTCTATAATAATGTTACTATTATTTATGATTATTGTTGTTGTCACTGAGCAAGCAAAGGTTTTTCATCAATATTTTCTGAGATGTCCATACCATGAACCTTGTGTGTTGCAACGGCAGGTTTTACGCACTCAGCTTTTGCATTTGGATATGAGGCTAGTATTAACAAAAACCCCATTGATGGAAGTTTAGTACCACCCGGTGCTCTTGTTACATTTGTTCAGAAGGGGCTACAGTACTTGGAGATGGAAGCCAACATTAGTAATGTGAGTTTTTTTCTTGGTTTGGTATTGTAGTTTTCACTGTCAGAATTGTTGTCATCTGTTTGAGTGGATTTCTTTTATGTTTTTAAGTTTTCTTTCATGTTACTCACAATTAGTCCGCCAGTGTGATGCAGATGTGGATGAAGATTTTTCACTCTTACAACCTATGGATCTCATCACAAAAGATGTGCACGAACTAAGGAAAATGATAAGTGAAAGAAGGAGGAAACAACAGAAGGATAGAAATAAGGAATCCGAAAAGGAACATGAAGGTGAGCGTAGGCGGGTAAGAGAAAAGGAAAGACGTGAAAGGGAGAAAGAATGCGAAAAGGATAGGGAGAAAGAAAGGCGTGAAAGGGAGAAAGAAAGCGAAAAGGATAGGGAGAGGGAAAGGCGTGAAAGGGAGAAAGAAAGCGAGAAGGATAGGGAGAGGGAAAGGCGTGAAAAGGAAAAAGAATTCGAAAAGGATAGAGAGAGGGAAAAGCGTGAAAAGGAGAAAGAATGGGAAAAGGATAAAGAAAAGGTAGAAACTCATAAAGACCGAGAACGGCCGCATGAAAATCACATTGGTAGAGAAATGGGTGCAGATCAAGTAGATAAGGTTACTATAAAACAAGAAGAGATTAGAGTATTTGGAGGTAATCATTTGCCCAGCAGAATTGATTTACATTGTCTTAGATAAAAAATAAAAAAATTGTTCTCTGTTGCATGTTCAGCATTTCTTGTGAAGTAGGTGTGTTATTTTTATGCATACATCTCATAACCTTATGTTGGGTAAGGAAGAACGGATGAACATATTTTCTTGTAATATTGTCATTTGATCGCTGGTAACTGCAGAATGCTGGTGTAATAACTGATGAGATTATAAATTTCAGTATAGTTTCACTAAACGCTTGTAGTTTGCTGCTTCTTATTCAATTTCAAATTTCAATAAATTATTGCTAGCCGAAGATGCCCAAGGTTAGGAATCTTCTCTTTCAGGTCATGCCTTTTTGGCTTATGTCTTTAGTTCAACATCCTGATTATCTTTGCATAATATTTTACATTTTATTTCCTTTGGGGATTTCTAAATGAAGTATCTTATGTTTAGCTGCAACTGTTTGCCACACTAGATTTCCCCTGCTCCCAAACTTGTCCTTTCAAAGTGAGCAGAGAATGCAAATTGCAAACTAGTTTTCCCTTTCAATTATTATTCTTCCTTTATAGGAGTATTGGAGTAATGAAGTTTTCATTCACTGTAACAGGACCAGAACCAATGGATATTACTACAACATCAACATCTCCACCAGGTGAATTTTCTAGAACAGAAGTGACAATTTTGGAAGGGCATACCTCAGAGGTGAAGAATTTCATAAATGCTTTGTTTGTTTGAAAGCTTGTTTTCATTACCTGTTTCCTCTGTTAGATTGACTGTTAATGGATTTGTTTACGATCAATTTAGGTGTGTGCTTGTGCATGGAGTCCTGCAGGATCTCTTCTAGCCTCGGGGTAAATGTCTTCTCCATGAGTGACTAATTTTCTTTCTGCATAAAATATGATCATGATGATGCAGTATGTATTATAGTTGATGTAGAAAACATTGCTCATTCTGCCTTTCCATTTCAAGACTCACAATTCTTAAATTCACTTCACTATTGACATTTTCAACTTCTAGTTCCGGGGATGCAACGGCTCGTATTTGGACACTGCCAGAGGGGAAATCCAAATCTACTTCACAGAACGGCCCATTGAATGCGTTGGTGTTGAGGCATGTGACGGGTAAAACAAATGAAAGGAATAAAGATGTCACAACACTTGATTGGAATGTGAGTTTGATTACGTATTTTGATAATCTGATTTGAATCCAAGATGGGTAGTGGGCATTAGTAGCTACTTCAACCTCCCCTCTAGTTCCCTGCTTTTTTCCACATGCTATTTTATCATTTTCAAACCCACAGCAGCCTCTTTTCAACAGGGAAAGTTTATGAGGAAAATTGTGTCTTTCAATGTGGGTTTAATATATTTCTCAGAGGTTTGTGTAGGTTTTGAAAAACATAAGGGAGCTATGTGAAAAATTAAGAAATATATGGAGCTTTATAATTTTCTTGCCAATTTTTTTCTTCCTGAGTTTAGTGTACATAATAGTTCAGGCATGATGGTCCCCTGTGGCCTGCGGCACTTATTTTCATATGCTTAAGTATAATTCATGCAACTGAGATGTAAATTCACAAGTATTCTTTGCAGCATTTTTTTGTTTGGATAAGTATTCTTTGCAGTATTTAATCATAACTTTATGTAAATCCTATCAAGATCTTGATCTTTCTTGTTTGACATGCAGTCAGATGGGACACTACTTGCTACTGGTTCATACGATGGGCAAGCAAGAATTTGGACTACTAATGGTGGGATGTCTTCCATACGAATACACTGCAATACTTCCTTTGAGATTCATATGATTAGATGGGGAGACGTCAAAGGCTTGATTTGTGTTTGAATTCGCTCTTTTGAGTATTGACTAATACTATTTTGATTATGTGCCAATGTCTTTGATCAGGTGAATTGCGGAGTACATTAAGCAAACACAAGGGACCCATATTTTCTTTGAAATGGAATAAGAAAGGTGATTATATTCTTACTGGAAGTTGTGATAAGACTGCCATTGTATGGGATGTGAAAGCAGCGGAATGGAAACAACAATTTGACTTTCATTCAGGTATAAATATTGAATATAACTTGTTTAACAAAGGAGAATTGTCTAAATAGGGAGTTGAGGTAACCCTGACCATGTTTATATTTTTAATTTTGGGATTGATATGTTGTTTAGGCCCAACACTTGATGTTGACTGGCGCAACAATGTGTCATTTGCGACAAGCTCTACTGACACCATGATATATGTTTGCAAGATTGGTGAAAATCGCCCTGTAAAAAGTTTTGCTGGCCATCAGGTTTGTATTGTGACCAAACTTCAAAAGAGTTTTAGTATACACCGATAGTTACAATCCGATGATTATACTATCCTCGAGGGAGTAGGATTCATCATGTACTTTGTTGATAATCTATTTAAACCAGCTAGCAGGGTTAACTATATAGATTGGTTGGGTCACTTTCTGTTGGTGTTTTACGTGGTGACCACTGACCAAATGACCTTTCTGCAAATTTAGGGTGAAGTTAATTGTGTCAAATGGGATCCAACCGGGTCGTTGCTGGCCTCATGTTCTGATGATATCACTGCAAAGGTAATATTTATAACTGTTCTAATTGTTTGTTGCATAATGACATTTTCCACTGGTAGGATTTTGGAATAAAATGTTTACCTTATAGTACACTTATGAGACAAGTATGTCATTTTGCTGGAACATCTGGAAACTAATGTGTTTGTACTCTGATGTTTCTTGTTTTTGTAGATATGGAGTACGAAACACGATAAGTATCTTCATGATTTTCGAGAACATACCAAGGTAATGATTTGTTTTTATTATATTTCAATTTAAGATTTTATGTTAAGCTTCCATTTGACTTCAATGCTGTGCAGATTATTGAGAGAACTAGATAATTGTTTTGTAGGAGATATATACTATCAGATGGAGCCCCACTGGTACCGGTACAAATAACCCTAATAAAAAGTTGTTGTTGGCAAGGTATGTGTTCTTGCTAAAATTAAGTTTTTTTGCTTTTGATTTATTTGCAAGCCTTTCTTATTGATTTCCTGGAATTAGAATTTGTTTACTGTGTGTTTCCTTAGTCTTAGTGACCTCTGCGTGTGTTTGTTTGAAGTTGTGGTTGCTCCGAATGCCTTGTACCTGTACACTGCTAAGTGCTAACTGTGAATGATGTGTACATTTTTGCATGCTACTGATTCAAATTGATTTAATTCCTTTCATATCGCACTCTACTGTTAGTCAGTGAATGTTTTATCTTTCTAGAGTTAAAATGCATTTCACTTAAGCTGGGTTCATTTTAAAACTATGTAGTCATCCTTTTTGTGCAGTGCGTCATTTGACACAACTGTAAAGCTATGGGATGTAGAACTTGGGAAACTTGTCTATAGCTTGAACGGACACAGGTAAAAGCCTTTTTCTTTGCTTAATATATTTGGGTTATGTCAAGCCCGTTTCAAACATTGGTTTTAATTTTATAATATACACTTGGGATTTTTCCCCCCCTTAGAAAATACTTCGGTCCTAGGAAAGGAGGTAGGTAGGTTGCTTCTACAAAAGTTCTAACCCATGATTTCAACTTGTTTCTATGGATCTACAGGGATCGTGTATATTCCGTTGCATTCAGTCCCAATGGCGAGTATCTGGCCAGCGGCTCTCCTGACAAGTCTATGCACATATGGTCTTTGAAGGACGGCAAGATCGTTAAGACATACAATGGGAATGGAGGCATTTTTGAGGTGTGCTGGAATAAGGAGGGTGACAAGATCGCTGCATGTTTTGCAAGTAATACTGTCTGTGTGTTGGATTTCAGAATGTAAGAATCTCAGCAACACAAGTTGGCTTTGGCTAATTGATCAAATTCTTTGTTTTCCCCATCTTTAGATGGGGACTTGGAAGTGTAATTTGAAAGGGCTTGGTTTCCCGTGTTAACCATAGTTTAGTAATAACTCATGTTCTGGGATCCTGTTGTAATTTGATGCCAAGTCTTTGTTAGATTAAGAAGTAACTCGTAGTCGTAGGGGTACATTCTTGAATACTTTGTATAGGTTTCGTTAGACAACCTCCTCTGTATAATCATGGCACTCGCCTGTATATTTGTTGAAAATATAATGCTACCAGCATCCCCCTACATTCCCCCCTCTGCGTAAACACTGCTATCTTATATCCCATTTATTGGTCCTTGCTATTTATCCGTTTGAAAGTACTATTGGTTTGTGACCAGAAGAAAAGAGAAAAACTTAAATCATTTATTGTTTTTTCCGTTTAAAATTTTTAAATCATCTCCCATTGATTTTTTTTCTCCCTCAGTTTAAATATTAATGTTGACAAAACATACTTATCCTGTTAAGTGTTATCCATTCATTCATTAGTTATGAGAATTATGATGTATTAATAATTAATTAATATGATATAAAAGAAACACAAGTTTCACAAAACAAAGGAGACAACTTGAGGCCAATGAGTTATAGCTCAAATGGCATAGTCTTCTCATACTCAATTAAGAGGTTGCGGGTTCGAATCTCCTATCTTTGGTAAAAAAAAAAAAATATATCTTTGATAAAAAAAAAAAAAGGGAACAATTTGAGTAGATGAAAAAAATGTTGTTCTCTTCCAGAATAATTATTGATCTTGGTGTGGGCTAGTATGCTATGTAGTCCATTCAAATATGGGCTAGAACTGACCCAAGTCTGTAAACCAGAGTAGGGTTTAGCTCCTTCGGCATTCAGTGCCAAAACCCCTATATAGGTACCTAGTTGGAGTTCCTTCCAGTTCCACATAGCAAAGCCATGGCATGGCGCTGCGGATCGCTGTCGAGGTCGTTGATCTCCGCCATCAGAACCATACCAAGCCGTTCTTCTGTCCCTCGCATCCATCGCCCTTCTTCTTCTCCTTCTCTTCGCCGCCCCCTCTTCACCCTCCCTAGGTATGCTATCATTTCCTATTTCTTTTTCTTTCTTTTCATTTTTTTTTTCGTCAATTATTCAATTTTATTTTATTTTTCTTAATTCTATTCAAATGTTGATTTTGAAGGAATGTCGGAGCACTTGGATGTACGCAGTCGCTTATGCCGCTGCACAGCGTCAACGCCGCCGCTCGCTTCACTTCCCACATCTCCGTCGAATCGCGCGCTTGCTGTGAATTGTCTCAGGGTACTTATTACTCACTTCACTCTTATATCGCCATATATCTCGTGATTCAGCTCTTGCAGAAAGTGTTCATGTTTTTTTGCTCATGCGTTTTGCGATAGGTACTTGAATGGACCATATGGATTCGGCACCAATTGTGCATCACATGAATTTCTCCAAGTATATAGGTGGTGATGGCTGATGCTGTGTGAAGCAGGAATCTTCTTTTTCATTTATTCATTTCTCTTTCAGAAAACTGTTTGTGAGTTGTGACCTTGATGGATTCTACCATATACTTTGTTTTTTTGCTATGTATTAGATTTTTCATTAGATGATATTTTCGTGGTCCAGAACTCAAAACGTATTGAAATTAAGTGGATTTGTAGTTAGTTGCTAGCTTGGTGGTATATTGTTTGAGCAAAATAATTCAAGTAAGCTAATCTTCTAGTATATCTTGTCCTTATTTCTGTAACAAATTCTAGTTATGGTCTTGCTTGAATATGCTAGGAAGTGATTTCCATTTATAATGTTTAATGCACATTGGTTTCTGTTGATTTTGAGTAGTTCCACACTTATTTAAAATGATTTGGTGATTAAGGCACTTATGATCTTACCTTATATCGAAGTTGATAATGGTTCTTCATTGCTGCTTTCTAGTGTAGCACACTAGGCTTATTCTGACACTTAGACAAGGGTGCACTAGTTTCTCTTAGCAAAGGAGTAAATCAAAGGAAAGAACTCCTAAGAATATACCAAAATTACATACCTTCGCTTACTTTGCTTGGTTCTTCAACTTAAAAGGCTTTATGGCGATCCCTATTTAAGATTGGGATTCAATAGTATTAGCTAGAGTGTACAGGTTTTATGTGAAGTCTGATGTAAGAACTGGGTATTGTTGCAGGGCTTTGGGATTTCTATCAAAGCTCACCCAATTTAGGATTCCAATTGTTGTAATGTATTCTGCATATCATAGATCATTTGTAAGTTGTGAACCTCGGTAATAATTTGGCGCCTTAATAACGCTTCGGTGTCACCAATTGCTCCATTAACCCGTTGCAGGGAACTGTAACTTCTTCTAGAAGCATTGTAGGAACTAATCTATTAATAGGCATTATTAATGTCTCTTAATTCATCGTTTTATTCATTAACTGAAAGGATTTGAGTTTAGATCTTATAAATTTCAAAATATTTTTTCATAAAAATATATAATGAGAAGTATTTTAAAAATAAAAATATTTATATTAAAAAAATTTTAACTCTCTTTATATTTACCCTGGGGGATATTGTAAGTTGAAACTATTTGGGTCTTTTAAACAATAAAAATAAACTTAATTATAAGATTTTTATTCTTTGTTTACCAGTCTTTAGAAAGTTAAGAAGGTTTTGGCATCTTCACCTAAATAGGAATTTAAAGAAGTTTAGAAATTGTAATTTGACTTTATCTAAAGTTTGTAATGTACGATCACTTCCATTCATTCTTTTTTCTAAAAAAAATATATAGTGTTTTAATAATATCTATTTAATTGCTGTTTACCATAACTAATGGGATGTTACTAATACAAGCAATAGTTTTGGAGTCACAAAAATTTGTAAACACACTCCCAAGTCCCATCGATCACTTCAGTTTTTTACAAAATGTATGGCTTATGCCTGATGGTCTATCAAGATCCTTAAATTCTTTGCATCATTTGAAAAGATTGCCAGTTATGAATGCTTTGTTTACTGAAAATGTGCCCTCTATCTCACTAGCAATCACCCATGTGATGCTCAAGTGATAGTCAGACTTCAATGTTTGACAAAGAGGTCTAAAGGGTGGCTGCTGGCCTTACCAAAACAATTTCTTTAGACTTTATACTCACAATTAATATATTGTTTTATTCCGAATACATACATATGAATTGGAAAACCCGTACAGAAAGTATACACGACTCAAATTATTAGTGGGGTCTAACGTTACCCCCTTTTTTTAATGTTTTTCTTGGTTGCCATTTATTTCTTCATATATGATTTCGTCATGATATCTGAGGATATGGATACTAAATTTTCATGTTTTCTTGTCTATCACTGTAGATTTAGATAAGCTCTGTTCCTGGTTTTATTTGTTCCTACATTTCCAAAATTCCTTCTGACAATTGACATACTAAAATTTCCAGAAAATAGCCTCGGGTTCAGGTACCTGATAAAGTGATAATGTCGCAATGAAAATACTAATAAAAAGGTTTTTATTTTTTATTTTTTAAGATAGTAGGTTATATTTTACTAATTTTAAAAAATAAAATATAAAGATGTTCAAAAAGAATTTAGAAGAATCTAACGGTGTATGAACAAACTAAAAAGAATCTAAAACAAGAAAAAATAATAAGTTGAATTGAATGAAACTAAGTTTTTTTTAAGGACTCGGTGAGATAAGATGGGTGTTTTCTGAATCTCTCAAAATAATTTGATAGAGAATGTAAGGATGGCAGACGACATCGAAATAAAGCCTTCAAAAATTAACTGATTGTGAGCCTTTCAAGAGTGCCAACAAATAATGCCAAGCAATTGAGGGTTCTGATCAATATCCTTCAACATGGGTTAGTCATCTCCATTGCTACAATCCACTATGATCAGAAGTCGACAAAAGTCTGAGAGAAGCATATCTCAAAGGTAACCTTGAGACCATACTTCTTTAATTGTAGAATAGTGGAACAAACAATAGGTGATCATTTTCATTGCTTTTTGACAGCAGGAACATATTAGCGATGTACATGGAAAGCGGCAATGAAACTAGGCAAGAACTGAAAAGTGGACATAGAGAGCTTTTCATATAAAGAACTTAATTTTGTGAGGCATGTTCAACTTCCATTGGTAACTAATTATATAACCTAAAGCAATATCATAATGTTTGAATTTATTTAAATTCCATTGCAATTTGTCAATATTACATGAATTTTAATGGAAAGAATTTTGTCCGCAAGGTCTTGGAAAAATAATTTTCGAATGAGGCTAATTTCAATTCCTATTTTCGGTAATTAAATCTTTAACTCGTAGAACAAGATTGGAAATAAACTGTCTGTTTGGCATTTCAGGAACCACTAAAGGATACAGAGGGCCTCAGAGATTCAGATGTATTCTTCAGTATCCACAACTCAGTTAATAAGATAAGACTCTAGTTTCTGCAGTTAAAATATTACTATTTCTAAAGTACTTATTCCTTAGAATTTTGAATAATAGAGAAGTAGAGTATGTTACAAGTTTCCAAAACTCTTTGTCTAATAGTGTCAAATTATGAACTCTAAGGTCTTTAAATCAAGGCCCCATTCTTTCTTTGGCCGAATCATAATATCTCAGGTAATCCAAGGCATACGCCTTTCAAAACCTTTTTTGCCCCATTAGTACTGTGAGAATAAAGAGTGATTTTTTAAATTAAATCATCAATAGCTTAAAGCAAGACAATGTATAGATAGAAATAGTTTTATCCACTGCTTTAAGCAATACGTGTCTTCCACCTGAAGATAGAACATTATGTTTTCACCCTTTGATTCACTTCCAAACCTTCTCTTTGATAATGTTAAAAGTAGTCATTTTAAATTTATAGATTATAAAAGGTAAAGCAAGGTATCTATCTTGAATCCCAATATAATCAATATTCAAAGCATTAGCAAAATGTTTACAAATAGTATAGTGAGTGTTGTGACTAAAGAATACAATAGATTTATTAAGATTAACCCCCTGTCGATTGATGCTTTCATAAGAATTTAACAAATTCAAAATATTTGAACATGTCTCAGGATTAGCTTTACAAAAATTGATAGAATCATCAGCAAATGGGAGGTATTGATTTTGGGTCATCGTCTGTGAACTTGAATATCTTGAATTAGTCTGTTTTGTTCTATCTTGTATAGCAAGAAGGATAAACTTTCTACATAGAAAATGAAAAAAAAAAATAGGGAGATAGAGGATCTCCTTGGCGGATACTTCTATTTGGTTTGAAAAAATCATAGAATTGTCCTTCCACAATGACAGAATAAGAAACACTTGTTACTAATTCCCGAATTCACATCTACCAGGAGTCAAAATCAAACTTCTCCAATATAAACAAAAAAAAGTAGCATTTCACCCTATTATACGCCTTACTCGTATCCAACTTTAGTGCTATTTTAGTTTCAAATTCTCATTTTTTGTTCTTCAAATAATGCATGCACTCATGAGCAATTAAGATATTGTTAGAAATTAATCTATCTTTAATAAAAAGTACTTTGAGTAGAACTAATTAATTTATTCATTATACCTTAAAGTCTATGCACAAAGACTTTAGAAATAATCTTGTAAAAGACTGAAGACATATTTATTTGTCTTACTTTAGTCATATATTTAACTAAGGAATTTGGGAATAAGGTAGATTTGATTTCTGAGGGTGGTTAAAACCCCTTAAAATTTTGTCCTCTAAGAAAAACTCTTAACTATTTGAAATACATCACCACTAATAATGTTCCAGAAGTTTTGAAAAAAAAAATTGTTGTCATGTCATATCTCCTAGAATACTTTGAGGATAAATACTAAATATAGCTCGTTTTACTTCCTCCATAGTCACTGATTTTTGAGATCTACGGTTCATAAAAACTGTAACTTTAGGTTCAAAGTCAATAAACAAAGGTTCATAATTCTCATAGCTAAGAAGAGTAGAAGATATCTTTAAAATATGCCACAGAAGCAATTCTAACATTAGAAGTAACCACTTTACCATTCTTACCATTTAGTTGCCAAATTTTATTTTTTTTGAGTTTGATTTCTAAACTTTGGATGAAAGAAAGTTATATTCTAATCACTAGATTTAAATTATTTGACTCTAAATTTATCTTTTTAATAAGATTTTTTATTTTGTAGTATTGTCTCAATTTTTTTTCTAATTTTAAAATAATTTCACCCCATAAATTTATGTTGAATGGAATTTTTCTAATTCGAATTACAGTGAATTAATTTCTACCTTTGAATAATATCTATTTTTTATTGAGACTTGACAATCTTATGGCGACATCTATTTATTTTTTGAGTTAGAATATATGGCTGAACTTTTAATTTGTTCGTATTAAATTTCTCTAATAATCTACTGTATTATATTATTAGAATACTTTTTTTTTTTTAATTTGAATCGTTATTTAGATCTTTCGATTCTCATCAGGTTAGAGTCCAGGAAAAAAAGAGTTGATAAATTATATTGACTAAATACCCAAACTGAAATTTTTTATATATATGTCAATTATAGGGTAGGATCGTTCTTCATAAATTATACTATTTTGTTATGATTTATTAAGAATACTACTATAATGTATTTTAACACAACGTGACAAATAATGTATTTTACAGAAGCATGCATACGATGAGAATCACAATTTACTCACAGTTTTAACATTGTCCTTTAACATATAAATCTGTAGCAATTTATATAAATTATAAAATAGAACACATATGTAATAAATTTCAAATTGAAACAATCTAGTTCATATAGATTTTATTTTATTTAGGATCAGTTTAGATTGATTTTTTTGAGTGAATTTTTTTATTCAATTTTAAAAATATTTAGATAATTTTTTTAAAAAAATATTATTACAAAAACAAATTATTTATTTTTTAAAAACTAATAATATATCTTAAAATCTCTGTTATAAATTTTATGAATGAATTATGCACATAATTTAAATGAAAGACACGTAACTATTTCTAGTGTAATGTTAATATATTTTAGTCTAAATTCTTCACAAACATTAGTTAATGCTTATAGTATATATAGTTTGCATTGTTCACATACAATTATATTCGCTTATATTTCTTTTCGTTGTCTTTGCCAGAAGTGGACAGTTTACACGAAAGACAATTAAAGGGGACAAAAGTGGCGAATTTTAAATCTTAGGGGCCGACAAGAACTCATCCTAACCTATATTTGAATGGATGTAATTTGTATTTTAAGCCTTATGAGTTATGAAGTGACCTAACGATATTTTAAAGGAATAATAGACCTTAGCTGAATTTTATGAATTCACTTAAAAGCCCAATTTTCTTAATATTGTAATGCAAATATTTTAGTGAAAAAATCGTTGTTAGCTGGAACGCATGGATGCCCGGTTTTGGATTTTTCAAGATAACACAAAAATTGTTAAATCATGCGAGTCACTTAGATAGCGTTTGGTGGAGAGATAGAGATGAAAAGACTAATACTGAAAGATAAAGACTAAAAGATAGAAATTGAAATAAATGTCAGTATTCTATTTGATGCAAAGTGAAAGATAAAAATTAAAACAAAAATAAAATTCTAATTTAATTTGTACAAAAAGTAAAATTGAAATTTATTAATTGAAATGAAGGTATTTTAGGTATAAAATATTATTAAAATTTCAGTCTCTATCTCTAAAAATTTTAGTCTCTTGTGTCCCTACTTTTTGAAAGTATTGAAATACTAAAATTTTGGAGACTAAAACAGAAATTTTAGTACCAGTCTCTGAACCAACAAACATGATATTGAGTCTCAGTCTCTCAATTTCTATTTCAGTACCTCAAAACAAACACTACTTTAAGATTTATTGTGTCCACTGATATAAAACTGCTTGATTATTAGACAGTTTAATACTTTAATCTACTCAGGTTGGGAGCCCTAAAATTTTTCAGAAGGGTAACAGCCACAAATTCAATAAGAAGAAAAAATATAACTAAAGAATAAAAAAATATCCAAATAAAAAAGAAGAAAAGTGCGCAAAAATCAGAAAAAAGAAAAAGAAAAAGAATAATTCAGGAATAAATGATGAAAGTGATATAGAGAATTCAGAAGAAAAAGTGAGAAGAACCTAAAAACTTGAGACTTAACTCGATTTAAGATATAGTGACAAAGAAGTAGTAATAGAATATTTACATAAAAAAGAATTAAAAAAAATTATCAAAACAATATACAGTATAATAATCTAAAAAAAGGATAAAAAGACCACGAAAAGCGACACAAAATTAAAAACCAAAACCTTTTTATACGGTGAAGCGCGTGAAGTTCAACATTTGAGAAGTTTAATAAGGGTGCATTTGTTTATTTGTTTATAAAAACAGGATAAGATAAGATATTGAAAATAAGATATAAATGATAGAGATACAAAATTTTGTGTTTTGTATTATATTTGGTGATAAACTATAATAAATTATGAAAATCTAATTTGTTTTTGTTTTTTTATTCAAAAATTGAGACAAAAAATATAATAATAAAAAATTAAAAAAGTATAGAGTACCAATACACTAACTGCCAACTTGTTACCAATAATAATAATTAATTATTATATTTTAAACACATGTATAAAAAGACACATCCAGAAAATACATTTATAAAGACACTTTCATTAGACATGGCTATAAAAAAAATATTTTTATTAGACACATCCATAAAGACACTTCTGTTAAATACTGTTATAAATCAGAGTTGGCAGCAGAAATACTGTTGGTAACATAGCGGGATTGTAAAAAATTAACAAAAATAATAAAAGAAAAAATAAAAAATAAGTTGTATTCCTTGTTAGTATCGTCGTGTCCTTCTGTCAAGATGGATACAAAATATACTAATTCAGTGTCTCTAGACATATTATCTCTGTCCATGTCTCCTCTATCAAACATGATTTTGTATCTCTGTGTCTCTATCCCAATATCCTGTCTTTATAAACAAACGCAGCCTAACATACTTCATGGTTGTTTTTATCTGGTATTTTGTTTTGTATTTTTTGGTGTGGTTTGTTCTTTTGGTTTTGTCTTGTTGGTTAGGAAGGGTGTTTGTTCTATTTGCATGTTTGGTGTGTTGGTTTGTGTTTTGTTTTGTTTAGATGTTATTTGTTAGCTTATAGTGTTTATTTTTATTGAATAATACTACATATTTAAATCTTTTTGTTAATTAAATTTAATAAAATTAGTCTAATATAATAAAAATCAGTTATGACTAATATTATTTCAAATTTTATTATTTAATTTAATTAGAGTTGATTCAAAAAAAATTTTAATGTGTAACATTATTCATTTTGCTTTTGAACTTCTTATTTGTGGTCAAGTACTTCAGTTAAAGGCCATTTTTTTTTTATAATCAAAATGCAGAAGACATGTAATAGGTTATAATAGAAAATTAGAATCTAACCAAGTTGGGTTGGTTTAGTGGTTAATTCACTAGTCCGCTTAAGTAAGTGTTGGGGGTTCGAATCCCGCATTGTGTATGCAGAAATCCATTGGCCAACGACAAACCCTTAAATAGAGCTCAGTACCGCGGCGGATTAGTCCTTGGCCTGTCAGGCTGAGGAATACCGTGGATTAAAGAAAATTAGAATCTGACTTGCAAAACAAAAGATTATCAAAGAATAGGTTTGCTCATACATAATAATTTTGATGAGGTAAGTAGTGATGCCTCATGAGGAGTATAACGTGCTCTACTAGGCCATCAATTGTTAGCCATGTTGTGTTTGCTTAACATGGAACTAACGATGATACATAACCTAGATTATTATCAATAATTATTGAACGTTGTTTATTTGCAACTGGACCACTCCTAAAAGTATGAAAGAAACATATAAAGTGGTACCTTCTGCAGCTCCAATATTCAATATTCAAGAGCATAAAGCCATAAATAGCCATTCTATACAAAATGACAATGGGAAAAAATAATCCGGATCTATTCATGCTTTAATTGAGCAGTTTATATTCATTATTCTGTCCTCATCAGTGTCTGATTTTAAGAAAAATTATATCATTTTATTAGAATTTTGCAAT
>NC_029789.2:7290456-7290856 GCF_000816755.2 Arachis ipaensis | reverse complement strand
ATTTTAGTTACTATTATATCTTCATAGAATATTTTATCTAATCAAAGGAAGCATGATATAGCTTGATTCTTCACGGAAATTCTAGCTGATATTTGACAATAACGAGGGCAATAATATTCCATTAACAAAATATTGCTTGAAAGCGACCTTAATTAGTTTTTGTCTTTTTTCAAAAGTTAATGACAATTACATGAATTAAGTCTCAAAATATTTTTTTAAGTTGTTCTCGAGTCTCAAAATAATCTCTAAAATTAATAATTATCTAAATTTATTTTTGAAATTGCACTCTGAAATTTATAGTAGTCCCTAAGACATTTTCTGTCCATCAGAAAGCTGAACTAGACTGATTTATATTAAAACGACGTCGTTTTATATTTTTAAAAAAAAATAGCAATTCCCC
>NC_029789.2:7287768-7290142 GCF_000816755.2 Arachis ipaensis | reverse complement strand
AAAATCTTAATCCCTTCTTCTTCAACAACAGATCACAAAAAAAAAAAAACTAGCAATACAAAATATCACACAAAAAATCCGCATTAATCAGAAAAGATCAATCAACCTAAATAGTAAGCATCAATCAATCTAAACAGCAACAAGCACAAAAAATAGCAACAATAAAAAAATCAGCAATAATTACAGAACAGAAAACAACTAAAATTAACCATTGTTATTATATTGAAACAACATCAGCAGTAACAATCACCAGAACATTAAAGAATAATGATTGAATACTAAAAAAATAAAAAAAAAACTCACCACGGCTGAGAGAGAGAACCGTGCAAGAGGAGAGAATAAGGAGACAAAGTGGAGACAAAAGAAGATCGCCGATGCGCGAGCAGTGACAGCGATGACTAGAGAGGGAGGCAGAAGCGAGCAGTGACGGCGAGAAACGAGATGATGTGTTGACGCAGAGGGGTTGACAAGCAGCGCGGCGACGAGATGGAGGCTGGCGAGTGGCGCAGAAACAAGACGAAGGCTGACGAGCGGCGCAACGATGACAGAGAAGGTTGAGGCTTTGTGTTCTGCCTCTGCCTCTATTGTATTTGAGTGTGAGAGACGAGATTGGGGTGGGAGATGAGCAGCGCGGCACTGAAACGGAGGCCGACAAGAGGCAGCGACAGCAACGGTTGAGGAGAACTCTTGTGAGTGTGAGAGTATGTTGGGGAGGGGGAGGGCGTCAAGTTGGGAAGGAGAAGGGGAAGAGGAAGGACCTCGGGTTAGGGAAGTAGAAAAGGAAGGGAAAAGAGAAAGGTGTCAAGTTGGGGGAGGAAAAGGGGACGGGTTGGGGTTGGGGATGAAGAAAGGGAAGAGAACGAGTTGGGAATGGGGGAGGGGACGGGTTTTCTACGTTTTTTTTTTTAAAACAACGTCGTTTCAAGGTTCTGATGAATGGAAAGCGTCTTAGGGACTAGTATGAGTCTTGGAGTGCAAATTTAAAGACGAATATTAATTAATCGATATTTTAAACTTCGAATACAACTTCAAGGACCACTTTAAAATTTAACTCCAATTACATTAAATGCAGTGTTAGGTATAATCGATATTTTATGTTCCCTATAGCAATCTACGAAAAATATGTATAGGTTTTTGCTAAGAGATCATCATGATAATTAGTGAATATTTCATTTAAAAGTTATTAAAAAATTTTTTAAAAGCATTAAATTTAAATTTTTAATATATTTATTTTTTATTTATGAAATAAAAATATTTAAAATATTCTATTAATAATAATTTTATCGTATGTTGTTAAGATACATATTAATAAAGAGTAACGCTAGGGAGTCAATGGCCTAATTGTACAATGTGTACAAGGACTAAATCTTTGGTCTATAAATAAAATGAACATCACCTATACTATTTAGAATAACCATCTAGATACCAGAATAATAAACATCTCAGGTCATAAAATCACTCATCCCAAAAACTTAAACTGATTTTGGGGTTCACCAAAGATCAAACTCTTGACTTTTCGGATTTAGAACTCTAATACCATGTCATGAAACTACTCATCCCAAAAGCGTAACCTGACAGGACAATATAACACTAATGATCATATCTCTAATACTTTCTAAATCTCCATTATACACATTGTACGCTTAGACCATTGGCTCCCTATACTTTCTCATTAATAAATTCTTTTTGATAATTCTGATGGTTTAATCAGCTGCCAAGAGTGGTCACGTTTTTAATGGGGGTTTTCACAATCATATTTTTAGCTTGGCCAAAGTTGTGAAAACTGAAAAGTAGCCAATCCATGTGACTAATGGACACAAATAATTGATGCAATAATAACCAACAGAGAGTATGTATCTTTAATCTCTGTATGTTACTACTTGAAGGTGACAAAGGTAAATAATGCCCCCGCCATGATTACGCGTGATTTCATTTAATATCCATGCATATCTTTTTCCCAAAAGTTGTTTGCCTCATCAATTCAAAACCTATATAGTAGTCTCTCAATATTTTCGACATTCACAGTTTTGGCGAAACATTAAGTTGATAGTAACACACTCTAGGATGTGTTATTAATTACCATTACGTACTAACCCTTGATGATACGTGTAATTCATCCATTTCCACATTGATATCCGGCTTTATTATAAGGTATATTTTTTGTATTTTACTTGATCACATATCTATAATTGGATTTTTTTAAAATGAACTAAAATAAATTTTTTTATTTTTTAAAATAAATAAATAAAACATCTTTAATAACGTAATTTTTTATTGTTTTTTTACATTTTTGTTTAGACGTAGATAGTCTAGATTTTGGATGATCTGCATCCCAGCTTACTCTCATGCAATTTCTTACTCCTTTCTTGTATAC
>NC_029789.2:7262957-7287698 GCF_000816755.2 Arachis ipaensis | reverse complement strand
ATCCATTCACTTTTTTATTTATTGGTACAGTAGTATTAATTAAATTTAAAATAAAATATAAAAAATATTTATTATACTAAAAAAATATTAATAAGTATAATTAAAATATTATCGAGTGTTATAAAAAATATTAATGAGTATAATACAAATATTAATAAGTCCAATTTAAAATTTTAATCTGCGAGTAGAGTTAGGATTGACTTCAAATCCTACGCTACTCTACGCATTGTCACCCTATATAAGAGAGACTCTTTAAACTAAGTTATGTACAGATAATTGAATATCTAATCCAATTTAAAAGTGAAAAAATAAGGGCTAAAATATTAATGTAGAAGTTACGTCAAAATTTAAATTAAAGATGATAAAATATAAGTCAATACAATAGATAATATCTTTCAAGATCAAATAAAATGTGCGTGCGTACCATATGTATATATATGTCACAAGGCATGCGTCAAAGAGAGACATAAACAGATCATATATACAATCATAAATAATGTTTGGGGTCAAGTTAATATATTTTATATACACATATTAGCAGCTTATTCAAACTGGGTTTCTTGACGGCATTAGAAACTCTAATGTTCACGTTAAATCCAGTCAATATTCCAGCACTGTGTATAGCTAATGATGATGGTTCTTTGAATTTGACCATGCTTAAATTCTTTTGCTGATGCTCGATATATAAGGTGAATGTTATAGTATTACACGACAGGAAGTTTCCCTTAGTGGAAACATGGAACACTTAATTATTTAATTATGAATGTTTGTTTGTTGTTGGATATTTAACATTTAACATGAAGCACACTGAATTCTTTGCTGCACTCTCAATTTTTCTCCTATTGGAAAGGTGCCACTTGTATGTAACGTTATATATGTACATAACGTTACAAATAATCTTATAGAAAATTTGCAAATGCAGGGTCATAGACCAACTACCGTATAGAAAATTTGCAAATGCAGGGTCATCGGTTTTCTTTTTTTAATTTGGTGATGAATGATTGCATTTGTAACTCAGGGTCTTCGGTTTGCAGCATACGGTCAAAATCAAGAATATTATTTGTACATTAAAATTAATTATTATATATTTATATATAAATACATATAAAATTTAAGTCAATTTTAATATATATTTTATATTTTATGTTATTGATTGATTTTAGTATATATTTAATATAATTAAATAAAATAAAAAATTTTTATAAACTAGTTTTATGTATATTTTTAAGGTGATTAGTCTAATAAAGATTTTATCAATATATGAAGATATTTTATTTTAATCATTGGATGATAAATTATAAAATTTAATTTTTATATGTTATAAAAGTGTTATCTTTATTTAAAGTGTGGCTAAATAAATAAGTCACACTTTTTAAATAAAGATCAACATAAAAAAATATTTTTGACATTTTCATTAGAATAATTATCTATTTTTTATACTTTGGAAAAACACTTAGCAGCCAAACAAGTTGCCTGGACCGATTTACGTGGTACAATATTTCTTTGTTTCTTTTAATGAATTATGATCTTTTATTTATTTTTTTGACAAGATATAAGCACCAATTGTTTGACCGATTATTTTTTAGTTTGTCAGTGATCGAATACTAAACATTGTAGATCGATAAAGAGAAGTGAAACGAATAAAAAAAACAATAAATGAACAGAAAATAAATAATAGAATAAAGTATCGATTTTTTTGTCCTTAACGTTTGGGGTAAGTGTTAAAATTGTCTCTAACATTTAAATCATCCTATTTAAATACTTAACATTTTAAAATTGACTCAATGTTGTCCTGCCGTTAAAAATCTGTTAACAGAATTGATGGCGAAACAAATTTGAGACGATTTTGAAACATTAGGGACTTAAATAGGACGAACACGTTGAGGACAAAAACGATACATAGAAATAAATTTTAATTTTATTATTCAATAATATCAATTTTTTACGGTACATAGTTATTCAATTATTTTTTAATCACATCTAAGTAAATTACATTTAATCACATTAATTTTATTCTAAATAAATTTATTTTTTATAATTTTACTCTTAAAAATGTTTACTCATCATAAAATATTTGTAGAATGACTAATACATAAACTTGTAGAAAAAAATGATACATATACAATAAAATAATGTGATTCTAATCATTTTACAAAAAAAATTATTTTTACCAAATATATTTATGCTGTGACACAATAATGTTGTATTTCATCGACATTAAAAATAATTTGTCAAAAATATTATTTTTGACATAATTAACACAGAGTCAAGTAAAATGATAGAATTCAAAAAAACACCTTGAGAAGTTAATTTTTTTTTTAATGGGAACTAAATTGATAGAAGTGAATTTGTTAGATTTGGAGTGTAACGAATATCATTTAGTTAAAAGAAAATCAAACTAAATGTCATTTCACTAATATCACATATTATGAGCACCCTTTTTATTCATACATCTCCTTGTCATCGACACCTAGCAGAATTTTAGTTTAACTTGTGAAAATCAACTCCTTCCATTTTTAGTTAAAAAGATTTGAAGTGATGGAAACATTTAAAAATATTTTCTGATAACTACCTTATTTAATAACAAATCTTAGGATAAAAGGAGTAGGCCAAACATCACACTATAACCATTAAACAATAGATTCCTTCTTCAAAATGGTTTTACATTATAAAAAAACCTTAAATAACCTCTTAAAAGAACTTTTTTTCTAAAATTTAGATGCTAAAAAAATTCATCTTTTTCTCTCAAATTTTTTTCATTGTTCTTTGTTTTATTCATCAATTTCACAAATAAAATTGGTATTCCGTCAATCTCTATCTACTTTAAAAAAAACTCCTTTTTTTTTCTTGTGACATTGATAAAAATTTTAACGCTTATTATCCATCTCTATTTCTCATCATTAATTCTTGTATTATTTATTTATTATTAATAAAAATATTTTTTCATAAATTTACTTACTTTAAATTTCTCATCTTAATTATTTTTATTTAATCTATTTTTCACATCACCTACCCGAATCAGTTGGCCATGGTGCTTGGGGGCATGATCTCACTCCTGGCAAAAATTTAATTCATAAGCAATATGATCCTCTATTATTTCTACCACTTGGACTTGTACTCTTCAGCCTTTTAAATTCACGGGATAAAATTTGTTGATCAAGTCAGACTTCTACATATGAAATCCAAAGATTTTAGCTATGGGATAGGATAAGGATAAGGATGATGGCCGGTGATCGAGTGATAATAAGTCATACTCGTAAAGCCAAAGATATATAAATAAAGTCAGAAATATTAAAAAATTATCAGTATTTATTATTTTTAATTATTAATATTTAAAAATATAAAATAAAATAAATTATTAAATTAAAAAAATTAAATTAATAATTAAGTGATAGTTAAAATTAATAAATTTTAATAGTTATATAATATTTTTTTATAAAATCTGTGTTTAATTCGAGTTAATTTTACCGTACCAAAGTTGAACTTATTTACAAAGCAGTTGACAAGTCAATTTCCAAAAAAGAATTTCTTTCTTTTAAAGTTTAATCATGTATGGCATGGACCATGGGGTTGTTTAATTTACTATCAGAAAACGAAGTCTTTGTTCTGTTTCATGTATATATTCTCCTTGCTTTCAGATTTGATATTGATGTGTCAGTGTCTTGGCTTGAACAAAACATTAGATTCAGAATTTATGTTCGAAAAAAAAAGATAAAATAATTGTAAAAAAATCTTAGGCATAAGATTATTTTGTAAAGGTTCTTGATCAATACCAAACAGGCCAAGTAGCTAGTAAAGGTGAATTTCAATTAAAATTCAGAAAAAGTAGTAGGCTCCACACATTTTTATCTGTGTCTTTATGTAATTTTCTCTTATTAAACGTTATATTATTTATTAGTTTATTAGTAACTGCGGGATATGACCGCATTACGTGTTTGCCTAAGATGCATAACCTACTAACTACTATATAATCCTAATATTGACTTGTATCACTAAAAGTGACTATTTTATCCTTAAATATTAATTTTTTTAAAAAATATTACTATAAGGTTAACAGTTTTGTAATACAAGTGATATTGAAGAATGAAAAAGGAAACAAAGAAGCAGATCAGAGAATTGAGAATGAATTGCTGAATTGAAATTATTGTTATTGACTTGACGAATGTACACAGAGATTTAGCCATTCATATCTAATAATAGCTAATATTCTCATTTAATTAGAAAACTTTTGCTAAAGGAAAAATACGAGGGACCAATAGAATATTTGTACAATGTATTTAATGGAGGTTTAGGGAGTATTAGAGATATAATTATTAGAGTTATTTTTTCATTAGTTTGAGTTTTTTGGATGAGTGGTATCATGACATGGTATTAGAGTTCTAGATCCGAAAGGTCAAGAGTTCAATTTTTGGTGAACGTTTATTATCTCTAGTATTATTCTAAATAGTATAAAAGATGTTCATTTTGTAACTTAATAGCCCATTATACACATTATATAAATAGTCTATTGGCTCCTTAGCAAGACTCTTTATTAAATTAAGAAACAAATCAAGATTTCTAATAGTTTTATTAAATGGTTATATAATTAATATCTTCTCACAAATTTATGTTGGATGATTTTATTTTTGAAATAGTGTCCCTAACAAAGCTCTTTACTAAATTAAGAAACAAATCAAGATTTCTAATAGTTTTATTAAATGGTTATATAATTAATATCTTCTCACAAATTTATGTTGGATGAAAAGTCAATCTGATTTTATTTTTGAGTTTATTAAAGATAGTTAATAAAATCAGTTATGCTATACATACAAGTCTTTTTAGTTTATAAGTCTTATTATTACCAAAAAAATAAGGGGTTTAATCACGAAAAAAATCGTGGCTAAACTCTAAAATAACCGTAGCAGCCATACATTGGCCACGAAAGAATATTTATGGCTAATCGGGGTTGCATTTTCAATTTGCCACGATTTTAGTATTATTAGCCACAGTTTTAAATATCGTGGAAACCTTCAAAGAGCCACAATTTGTATATCATTGTCCACGCATAATGCCGTGGCTAAATAAGAATAATCAAATCGAAAAGTATAATTCTACCACACTTCATCCGTACCTAATTTGTGCAGGCAAGATTTTTCGGCCGCAATTTTTTTGTGGCTAACGTTGGATTATTTAATCACACTATTTTCGTGGCTAATTCACCCTATTTTTCACATACAATCTGTGGCTAATTTGCTCTAATTGAATAATTTTATTAAATTAAAATTATATTTATATATATAACTATTCATACCCTGGCCCAATACTAAGGCCCAGGATCCAAGTAAAAAGGCCCAACCCAAAGGAGTTGAGCCTCACACTGCACAAACCAGATGCCACGAAGTCGGCTATCTTCACGACTTGCTTTAAAGAAGTCGGTACGAGGATCAGCTGGCAGATAAACCCTTCCTCAAGAAGGTAACTGCCCCTAGAATCTCTCTAACCACTTCCAAGAGCCATATCTCAACCACCCTAAGATAAAGGGACGGTTATTCCCCTTAAAAAGTGGCACTACTTCAACAGTGGTTATTGGTTCACCACTATAAATACACTGACACCTCTCAGGTATCTCTAAGTACCAATACTCTCTAGCCCTGCTCACACCCTTGCTGACTTAGGCATCGGAATGTCTTTGCAGGTACCACCCCCATTCGTTCATACTCACAAGTCGGACGGAAGTCCCCCAAGACGCAGACCCGCTCGAAGGCTTCCTTCCTCAGACGATTGGGCCAACCCAACGAGTCCAGTCCAACAATCTCCGGTTACCCATCGTAACATTGGCGCCGTTGCCGGGGACCCGAGAGATCAACCAGTGATGGCGGACAGATCCCCTGAGGAGGGTCATGAGGAGACAGATTCCGAACAAGAGAATCTGGACACCAGAAATAATGACGTGGACCTAACCCTCCACCAGGGAACCAACGATCAACACAGAGAGGGTACCTCCGGAGTCAAAACTCCGAAGGTGAATTCCTCATTCGGAGAAGGACGGACAGTCCCACGCAACTGAACTTATGGGATTAGTCCATGTCCACCAAAGTCGCTTAGAATAGCTAGAACAGGAACGGGAGCGACAAAGGGAGATAGAAAAGCACCTAAAAGAGGAGATGGATCGACGAAAAGAGTTAGAGAAGAAAATCTTAAAGTTAGAATCCTCCCTCAAAGGTCGGAACTCCCGTGACGACAGAGAAGAGTCGCCCCCAGGAGGGGAGGATCCTTTTAGTGAGGACATAATGAGGGCAAAAGTTCCAAGAAACTTTAAAAGCCCCAATATGGACCTCTATGACGGAACCACAGATCCGAAGCATCATTTAAGCAACTTTAAAAGTCGGATGTATATGGCTGATGCTTCTGATGCTACGCGATGCAAAGCTTTCCCGACAACCTTGTCGAAAGCGGCGATGAAGTGGTTCGACAGCCTCCCCCCGAGGTCGGTCACCAGTTTTGAAGACCTCTCAAGGAAGTTCTTGATGAGGTTCTCTATCCAGAAAGACAAAGTAAAACATGCGCCAAGCCTCCTGGGGATAAAGCAGGAGGTCGGAGAATCCTTACGAGCCTATATGGAAAGGTTCAACAAAGCATGTTTGGAAATCCAAGACCTGCCCACCGAGGCAGTCATAATGGGGTTAGTCAATGGGCTTAGAGAAGGTCCCTTCTCACAGTCCATATCAAAAAGACACCCCACCTCCTTAAGTGATGTACAGGAAAGAGCTGAAAAGTACATCAACATGGAGGAGAATGCTAGGCTGAGAGATTTGAGTTGGCGACCTGGGCATCTCCCCTCAACAAAAGAGAGGGAGAGGGAACCCAAAAAGAAGGAAGAACTCGGTCTCGACAGACCACGAAAATATCACTCTTATACTCCTCTAAAGGTTTCCATAGTGGATGTATACAGAGAGATTTGCAATACCGAAAGACTGCCTCCTCCCAGACCTATTAAAAAATAAAAAAGGGGGGAGTCGCAGCGACTACTGTAAGTACCATAAAATATATGGTCACTCGACAAGTGACTGTTACGACCTTAAAAATGTGATAGAAAAGCTGGCTAGAGAAGGTCGGCTCGACAGATATCTCATAGAAAGGTCGGACGGTCATGGGAAGAGAAAGCGAGACGATATGGATAGAAGAGACCCACCACCGCAGACCCCGGAGAGACATATCCATATGATCTCAGGAGGATTCGCAGGAGGGGGACTCACCAAGTCCTCTCGCAAAAGACATCTCAAGCGAGTCTACCAGGTCGGAGGAGAGTCATCCGACCTTCCAACCATTTCATTCACAAGAGAAGATGGGCAAGGAATAATCCCTGGGCATGATGACCCAGTGGTAATTACTATGATCCTAGCCAATGCCCATCTCCATAGAACCCTAGTAGACCAAGGAAGCTCAGCGGACATCCTTTTCAAGCCCGCTTTTGACAAACTAGGGTTGGATGAGAAAGAATTAAGAGCCTACCCCGACACCTTGTACGGACTAGGCGACACGCCGATAAAACCACTGGGATTTTTGCCCCTCCACACCACTTTTGGAAAAGGGGAAAAATCCAAGACTCTGAGTGTAGACTTCATAGTCATCGACGTAGGGTCAGCATATAATGCTTTAATCAGCAGAGCTACCCTTAATCGACTCGGAGCAGTGGTATCCACTCCCCACCTTTGCATGAAATTCCCAACCTCAGCGGGAATAGCAACGGTGAGGGGAGATCAGAAGCTGGCAAGAAAATGCTATAACGAAAGCCTGAACCTGAGGGGAAAAGGCAAAGAAGTCCACACCATAGAGCTCGGAGGTGCAAGGACCCGAGAAGAGCTGCAACCACAGCCGGGAGGAAAAACTGAGGAAATACAGGTCGGCGAAGAGAAAGGAAAAAACACCAACATAGGAGCCAACCTAGGGGAAACCCTAAAGCAAAGGTTGACTAAACTCCTAAGAGACAATTCCGACCTCTTTGCCTGGAAAGCCTCCGACATGCCCGGAATAGCCCCTGAGCTCATGTCCCACAAACTCGCGGTATACCCAGGGTCCCGACCTGTGCAACAGAGAAGGCGTAAGCTCGGCCCAGAACGAGCTCTAGTAGTGGAAGAGCAAGTGCAGGCACTTCTAGAAGCCGGCTTCATCAGAGAAGTTAAATATCCAACATGGCTAGCCAATGTAGTGCTAGTCAAAAAGTAAAATGGCAAATGGAGAATGTGTGTCGACTACACCGACCTAAATAAGGCATGTCCTAAGGACCCTTATCCACTCCCAAGCATTGACACCCTTGTAGACTCTAGCTCGGGGTATCAATACTTGTCATTCATGGATGCCTACTCGGGATATAACCAAATCCCGATGCATGAGCCAGACTAGGAGAAGACATCATTCATCACGCCCAGAGCTAACTTCTGCTATGTGGTCATGCCATTTGGATTGAAAAATGCAGGGGCCACATATCAGAGGCTGATGAATAAGGTGTTCGCTCCCCACCTTGGGAGACTAATGGAAGTTTATGTAGACGACATGCTGGTAAAAACCGAAAAAGAGGCCGACCTCTTAGCAGACCTCTCGCAAGTATTTGACACCATAAGGTCACACGGGATGAGACTAAATCCTGCAAAGTGTACCTTCGCGGTGGAAGCTGAAAAATTTCTAAGGTTTATGCTGACACAAAGAGGGATCGAAGCGAATCCCGATAAGTGTAGGGCTATCCTAGAAATGAAAAGCCCGACTTGCTTAAGAGAGGTCCAGCAGCTAAACGGCCGACTTGCAGCCCTCTCCAGATTCTTGGCAGGATCAGCACTAAAATCCCTTCCACTATTCTCCTTATTGAGAAAGGGATGTCAATTCGAGTGGACTCCTGAATGCGAAGAGGCGTTCCAGGAATTCAAAAGATTCTTGAGTCAACCGCCAATTCTGACCCGACCTATAGCTGGGGAAGACCTCGTCCTATACTTATCTGTAGCAGACAGGGCTGTCGCGTCAGCCCTGATAAGAGAAGATGAGGTCAGTCAGCACCCAGTATATTTCATCAGCAAAGTTCTACAAGGCCCTGAACTAAGGTACCACAAACTAGAGAAGTTTGCCTACTCCTTAGTAGTAGCCTCACAAAGGCTACGGCCTTACTTCCAAGCTCACACAATAAGAGTCCGCACGAACCAACCCATGAAGCAAATCTTCCAAAAGACGAATGTTGCAGGGAGAATGGTTCAATGGGCAATAGAGCTCTCCGAGTTCGACTTGAAGTACGAAACTCGGACGGCAATTAAAGCCCAATGCCTCACCGACTTCGTAGCAGAATACGCAGGAGATCAAGAGGAAAAACCAACGACATGAGAACTCTATGTAGATGGATCCTTAAATAAGACAGGGAGCGGTGCAGGCATAATATTAGTGGATGAAAGGGGAACCCAAATAGAGGTTTCCCTCAAATTTGAATTCCCAGCCTCAAATAACCAGGCAGAATATGAAGCCCTAATTTCCGGGTTGAAGCTGGCAGAAGAAGTCGGTGCTACAAAAGTAATGGTATATAGCGACTCCCAAGTAGTGACCTCCCAGATAAGTGGAGAGTATCAGGCAAAAGACCCAAATATGAAGAGGTACTTGGAAAAAACTCTGGAGCATCTTGGGCGCTTTGCGGAAACCGAGATCAAACATATAACTCGGAATCTAAATAGCAGAGCAGACACCCTATCCAAGTTAGCAAGTACCAAGCCAGGAGGGAATAACAGAAGCCTGATCCAGGAAACTCTTCAGGAACCATCTGTGGTAAAAACGGAGGGAACGCAAGTGGTCCTTGAGGTAACCGGACTAAACCTCGGATGGATGAACCCCTTGATCGAATACATGAAATTCGACATCCTCCCAAAAGAGGAAAAAGAGGCTAAGAGAATCCGGAGGGAAGCACAACACTACACTCTGGTGAAAAATATTCTATATAGAAGAGGAATATCAACACCATTGTTAAAGTGCGTACCGACCTTGAGAACCACCGAGGTATTAGAGGAGGTCCACAGCGGGATCTGCGAAAATCATCTCGGAGCCAGGTCGCTTGCCAGGAAAGTAATCCAAGCTGGATTCTATTGGCCGACCTTGCAGAAAGATGTCACAGAATTTGTGAAAAAATGTCAACCATGCCAAATGCATGCAAACTTCCACGTGGCTCCCCCCGAAGAACTCATCAGTATAACTTCTCCGTAGCCCTTCGCAAAATGGGGAATGGATTTGTTAGGTCCCTTTCCCCAAGCGCCAGGACAAGTTAAATACTTGATCGTGGGAATAGACTATTTCACAAAGTGGATAGAAGCAGAGTCATTGGCTACCATCACAGCCCAAAGAAGTCGGAGGTTCCTCTACAAGAATATCATCACAAGATATGGGATACCATATTCCATCACTACAGACAATGGAACCCAATTCACCGACTCTACCTTCAGAAGCCTGGTGGTCAGTATGAAGATTAAACACCAGTTCACCTCGGTGGAGCACCCGCAAGCAAATGGACAAGCCGAGGCAGCCAAGAAAGTCATACTGGCAGGATTAAAGAAAATGCTACAAGATGCAAAAGGAGCCTGGGCTGAGGAACTCCCACAAGTGTTATGGGCTTACAGGACAACGCCCCAATCTGCCACTGGAGAAACGCCCTTCCGACTTGTCTATGGGATAGAAGCTATGATACCAGTAGAAATCAGCGAGCAAAGCCCAAAGGTGATTCTCCATGATGAAATCGAAAACATACAGGGGCACAAAGAGGAGCTAGAATTGCTCCCCGAAGTCCGAGAACAAGCCCAGATAAGAGAAGCGCTGAAGCAAAGGATGGCTACCAGATACAACAAGAAAGTCATTCAAAGAAGTTTCGCACTAAGCGATCTGGTCTTAATCAGAAACGACATAGGAGTCAACAAGTCGGGGGAAGGAAAACTCGCTGCCAACTGGAAAGGACCCTACAAAGTCAGCGAGGTCTTAGGAAAAGGTTATTATAGGGTGACCGACCTAAGCGGCGCCGAGTTACCGAGATCGTGGCATGCTTGTAATATGAAAAGGTACTACAGTTAAAAGCGAACTCTATTCCCTGATGTACTCTTTTCCCAACTTCACGATTTTTTTCCCGAAAGTTAAAGGGTTTTTTCTGGAGAAGGGTTTTTAACGAGGCATCATAGTAGAGGCTAAGGGAAAATAGGCTGTCAAAAGCCCTTAGTAGCAGTAAGGTACCTCCCCAATAAATAAAGATATTTTACAATATCTCTTATAAATTTCTTCTCGTTTATTTTTTCCTACGAAACGCGCCGACTTAAGCTCGACAAAACGTGAAAATCCCATGAACCGACCTAGATGGTCGTCAGGATAAAACGACGAGGTACAAGTCGGTGTAAAGAGGTTATAAAAGTTGATCGTGAGAAACTCGGGGATATGCCGACTTATAAGTCGAAATACAAAACCGAGTAGAAAAGAAAACGCGTTGCAAAAATAACCTAAGTCATAGAAGCTCAATAAAACAAAGTTGAGTATAAGGAATAATCAAAAAGAGATCGAAAAACCTAGGAAAAAGCTTAAAAGCTGTCCTTAAAGCGAAGAGGAACCCAAAAGGACAGACAGCCAGGAAAAAGATTTCCAAAACTAAAAAGATCAAAAAGAGGGTTTTTTAAAAAACTACAAACAGAAAAGCATGCACACGCAAAAGGTAACTAAAACCCTTATCCAAAAAAGGGTATTTATAAATATTTTTTTTTACGGCCTTAAAAGGCCAGAGAAAATTGTTCAGTCACCACCACCACCAACAAACAAATATAAAAGAGTTTAAAAAAGGGGGACCCACAGGCCGGGCCCCCATATAGCCAATAAAGTTATTTTTTCAGAGGAGTAGACAGATCACCACCAGAACCAGGAAGAATAGTCGGAGCAGCGTCAGGACCAGGGAGAGAGGCATCCATAGGAGACGGAGAGGAAGTCGGAGGAACCTTGGAAGAGCTCGGAGCATCCTTTGAGCGAGGAGGGGACTCAATAATCCTCTGCCCCCGAGTCTTCAAGTCGGACTCAGAAACGACTTGGGGGGCAGGAGGAGTCACTATAGCGCCATCAATGACGACCTTGTCAGGATCTAAAGGAGAGAGATCCAAGCCAGGAGCAATGACTCTGACTTGCTCCTTAAAAATCCTCCAGGCCTCTTCAGATCCCTCGACAATAGAGTCCTCCAACTCGGTGTAGGCAGTCCGAGCATTCAGCAGATCTTTTTTCACAACCACAAGGTCCTCAAAAAGGCTTGAATAGCTCTCCTGCGCCTTCAGCCTTAAACCGACCTCCATGTTGCACTGGGCCTGCAACTTGCTCTCCCTCTCCTGGAGATCCTTCCTCTCCTCCTCTAGTTTGGCGACCTTCTCCTTCAACTTCTTCTCATGCTCTTGATATAAAAGAAGTCTCTCCTCCAATTCCTTAGCCCTCGAGGACGAACCAAGAGAGCTAAGAGGAGTCTTCTCAAAAATATCAAGAAACTTGGTGCACACCGCCGCCGCCCTGATACTCTCCTGAGCCAGAATAGTGAGGTGGTTCCGGATAAAAACATCATCCAAGCCTATACGGGCATGATGATAGATGTACTTCCAGATAAATTCAGGGGCATCCACCTTGGCTTCACCCTCGAAAGAAGAACTAGGCTCTAAAGCCTTGCGCTTCTTCCTTTCGGGCTCAGGGGAGGATCGGGGGGGAGGGGACGGCTGAGAAGGAGCAGAAGAAGAGATAACAATAGGTTCAGAAGGAGTCCCCAAATTTCGAGGAGGAGGGGGAGGGATAGCTGCCCTGGCACCACCAGTCCTGGCCCGGGACCTTGCCCTAGCCTCCTGGACCCTCTGGTAAGACTCATTCGAATTTCTCCTCGCCATCTCTGTAAAAACAAGTAGTAGCCAAGAGGTCAGACAAGTCGAAAAAAGATAGTCAGACAAGTCGGAAATCCAAGAAAACAAATAAAAGCTACCTAATTGTGTTTGGACAAAGGTCGGAGACCCTTGGAGAAATTTTTTAGTATCCAGATATGGGGCCCTCATCCAGGTCGTCCAGACCATATTTCTAACAGGGGGAGGCCTCCAACCAATACAGAGGAAAGCGAGGGGAAGAATTCTCATCCAGGAAAAAGGGGTGGTGACCCTCTACAGCTTGCACTTTGAAAAAATAATTTTTGAAGTCATGAAAAGATTCATCAAAAAGGGTGAAGACCCTCTGACCTTGTATAGCCCGGAAGGACACCCATTGTTGTTTATTATTTTGCCCACTAAAGGGCTTAGTCATATGGAAGAGAAAAAAGAAAATCCTCAAGGAAGTCGGAAAGTCTAAAGCATGGCTGACAAATTGATAAATTTTCAGAAAATCCCAGGAATTGGGATGAAGCTGGGTAGGTGCAACACGGCAGTGGCGTAAAACATCCATCTCAAAGTCAGAAAAAGGAAGGAAAACGCCCAGGCGGGTAAGCATGCTCTCATACATAAAAAAGAAATGAGGGACTGCCTCCGAAGCCCTCCCAAAGCAGACCCGGTCTTCTGGACCCGGGGCAAGTAGTTCATACTTCGGCTCATCCTCATCAGAGGTGCAGAGCCGGTGGCGAGTGCGAAGATCAGTAAGAAAATCAGTGTCAACCAAAGGTTCCTCCCCCAGGACTGTAACATCGACCCACTAAGCAAGACTTTCAACAGAAGACATTTTCTTTCTTTTAAAAAGGGTTTTGGTAAAACCTACAAAGGAAAAAGAAAAGAAAATCAAAAAACATGGTCTCTAAGGGGAAGTACGGAATCAAACAGAAACCTACGAATCAACCTATCCATCCGCAAAATAAAAGCATGCAAACAGTAAGCATGTTGCAAAAGGAGAAGAAGAAAAATCTAACCTTTATCTGAAAAAGGTTGGAGGAAATGAAAGCCTTCAAACGCAAGAATGCTTCACGAACAGGTGGAGAGGAAATTTGAAAAATCACAGAAACGAAACAATGAAAGAGAGGGAAAGTATTTATAAACACGTTAGGGGCATAATGGTAAAAATGGGGCAGTCATTAATGGGTGCACCGTTACCAAGGTAATCAATACCTACGCGAACCTCTAACAGACGCGACGTTTGATTAGACGTAACTGTGAAAAATCAAAAGTCACGAAAGTCACGTCGGTTCCAAACAAACACGTCGGTTCCCTCCCAAGTCGGCTACATCCCCGAGTAGAATACTCGAACCCAAAATCTTAAAAGAAATTGGGCTCGAGTAAGGGCACTGTTCATACCCTGGCCCAATGCTAAGGCCCAGGATCCAAGTAAAAAGGCCCAACCCAAAGGGGTTGAGCCTCACACTGCACAAACCAGATGCCACGAAGTTGACTATCTTCACGACTTGCTTTAAAGAAGTCGGTACGAGGATCAGCTGGCAGATAAACCTTTCCTCAAGAGGGTAACTGTCCCTAGAATCTCTCTAACCACTTCCAAGAGCCATATCTCAACCACCCTAAGATAAAGGGACGGTTATTCCCCTTAAAAAGTGGCACTACTTCAACAGTGGTTATTGGTTCACCACTATAAATACACTGACACCTCTCAGGTATCTCTAAGTTCCAATACTCTCTAGCCTTGCTCACACCCTTGCTGACTTAGGCATCAGAGTGTCTTTGCAGGTACCACCCCATTCGTTCATACTCACAAGTCGGACGGAGGCCCCCAAGACGCAGACCCGCTCGAAGGCTTCCTTCCTCAGACGATTGGGCCAACCCAACGAGTCCAGTCCAACAATCTCCGGTTACCCATCGTAACAATAACATTAATAACAAAAATAAAAGTTTTTAAATATATAATATCTAACATTTTTTTATAATAATAATAATAATAATAATAATAATAATAATAATAATAATAATAATAATAATACAAGTCTAAACTTATATATAATAAGAAATAAAAAAATTTTAACATAAATAAAATAAATTCTAATCCCTTCTAGAATAAATATATTTAAAATTTTAACTATTACTTATTAAATACACCAATTAAATGTCTGGCATATTACTAGATAAACTAGGCACTTTATTAAAAATTTGTACAGAACTGCCAACTGAATTTTGGTTTCTTCATATCCATAGCTAATAAATTTGCGTTGCTCTACAGGCCATTACACCCAGAAACCATACCCAATAAATTTGCTTCATTATCTCGACTTTGTCCATGCCCATCAAGTTTCATAATGTCTTTTTCATCCTTTTTCAAATGCCAAACTTGAATTGTCGTCCTTTTGCCAGTTGTGATTTCTCCCGTAGAAGTGTCTACAACTGAATACAAAATTGAATAAAAGAAATAAACTAAATATTAGAACTCAAAAAATCACGTAAAAATTTTGAAATTTCGTATACCTTTGACATTCACAACTAAAGGGTCATGGTAATCTTTTCTGGTAGGTACGGTCGGTTGAAACTTATTTCGTTCAAACCTTCTGTAATTTCTTCATTGTTGTTGATATTTTGTGGTTATCGTAGTTCTGCTAAAAGAGCCTCTCCTGAATTATTACGTTTTTGCTTCACGAAAAAATCTGCTAAAAAAAACCAACAAATAACATTAAAATGAAGAAAGAAAAAATCGGTATTTTGAGTTTGGAGGATACCCTATCATATGATAGGGTTCATATAGTGTGGTTAAAGAAAGTGCTTTCCGGTGCTACAAAAAAGTAGGAGTTAAAAGACAACGTAAATGATGGGAAGTTATATTGGAATTTGTCCGTGATTACTTTAATTTTCCGCCAAAAGCTACCTCAGAAGTTAAGCGCACATTAAAATTTTTTAAATCTTAAAAATTCAGCTTGGTCATTGTTGTCTTTTAACTTTCTTTAATCTTAAGAATATTTCTTTCTATTCTACTGTTTATTATCTACTAAATATACTTTAAATTATTTTATTTTTAATACAATAATTATTTATTTATTTTTTAATGGTCAAATATGATTAAAAATTTAAATTTAAATTTAAATTTTGAGTCTGTAATATTTTTATCTTTAATTTTATTATAACAATAAATAACCAAAAAACTACTTTAATAAATATATAACCTTCACAATTTTTCATTTCATTCTGTTGATAGTTGATGATTCAAACGATGCACTATCATTTAATTATTTATCTATTATATACGAAATAATATAATAAGAGTTATACATTAAGTAAGTTTTGTAAATATTTTTACCTAAAAAATTTAATGTTTAATAAATTTTAATTACTAAATTAGTTACTAAAATTTTATTACATTAGATTTGTTATAAAAAAATTTACAAATCAATTTTTTTGTTACTTAATAAAATTATAAATTTTTATATAAGTGACTCATAAATTAATTAGTATTAATTTTTTTATAACTAAAAATAATTATAAAATAATTAATTAATGGAATATACCAATTAAATAATAGTATAAATAAAAAATTTAATTCATAATTTCACAAAATAATTTTTAAAAAGATAATTATGCATATAATAAGAATACAGTACTCACAAAAAATTATATTATTTTAGCTAAATAAATTTTATCTTTATAACTAACTCATATATTAGAATATTATCTTTATTTTTATAATTTTTTATTTTATCTAAATTCATTTTTTTTATATTTTTAGATTTAATTTCATAAATATGTGTTAACGTCAGAATATTTAAAAAATAACACTATACATTAATAAATTTATTTAAAAAATTAATTTATTCAAGACAAGATAGCCATGGTACATTAATGTAAGCAGGAAGTATAGCTACGGAAAATATTGTTTGTGGCAAAAGGTTAAATTTTAGCCACTGTGACAATGTTTCGTGATAAATAGAAGACACGCTCATTTATTTTTATCACGATTTAGTGTTAGTAGTTAAAGCGTGTTAACACGCGCATCACGTTTTCAAAGCGCTCATTCACCATTATAAACGACTCTTCTTCTTCTTCCTCGCTGAAAATTACAACTGTCATTTTTTCTTCGCGTTTCTCCTCTTCCTCTTCTTCTTCCTTCTTCTTTTCCTTCTTTGTGTTTCTCCTCCTTTTTCTTCGCGTGTTTCATTTTTATCATCGTGTTTCTCCTTCTTCTTCTTTTGATTTTGCAACATTATGTATTTTTTTTCTTTGTTTGATTTTTTCCTCCCAAAAAAATTATGAGAATATGAAATAAGAAGAAAAAGAAGAAGAAGCAGTAGAAGATGAGGAGGAGGAGGAGGAAGAGGAGAGTTCTGAATTATGCATAACTTATCAGAATAAAAATACACCCAAATATCTTCGTTTTACACTCAAATTTACTGCAAATACAGAAATAAGTTATGCTGCTTGTACACTAAAATCAACCACCAAAGTCAGCCATCAGTATAAAATACATACTAAAATACAAATATACATTGAAAATAAATTAAAGGACATATGTATTTATACACAAATACATTGGTGGCTGATTTTAGTGTACAAATAGCATTTTTGTTCAGAAAAATATTTTCTCTAATACTGTATTTTTTTTCTTCTTCTTCTTTTCCTTATTTTTTTCTTTCTTTTAGTTAAATGAATGTAAATTCATCCTTTTTCAAGTAATTTTGCAGCATTATGTATTTCGTCTTCTTCTTTGTTTGATTTTTTGTTTTTATTCTTGTTCAGAGAGTAAAACAAGAAGAAACTTGAGAAGATAAAATAAAAATGAAAAGATGAATAAGTAAAAAAGAAGAAGAAGATGGTTATGATGATAAAAAAAAAAAAGAAGAAGAAACAACAGAAGATGAGGAGGAGGAAGAGGAAAAGTTTTGAATTATGTAGAACTTATCAGAATAAAAATACACCCAAATATCTTCATTTTACACCCAAATATCTTTGTGTTACACCCAAATATCTTCGTTTTACACAAAAGTTTGCTGCAAATACAGAAATGAGTTATGCTACGTGTACATTAAAATCAGCCACCAGTATAAAATACATACTAGAATACAAATATACATTGAAAATAAATTAAAGGACACATGTATTTATACACAAATACATTGGTGGCTGATTTTAGTGTACAAATAGTATTTTTGTTCAGAAAAATATTTCCTCTAATACTGTATTTTTTTTCTTCTTCTTCTTTTCCTTATTTCTTTCTTTCTTTTAGTTAAATGAATGTAAATTCATCCTCTTCCAAGTAATTTTGCAGTATTATGTGTTTCGTCTTCTTCTTTGTTTGATTTTTTTGTTTTTATTCTTGTTAAAAGAGTAAAACAAGAAGAAACTTGAGAAGGTAAAATAAAAAGGAAAAGATGAATAAGTAAAAAAGAAGAAGAAGATGGTTATGATGATAAAAAAAAAAAAAGGAAACAATAGAAGATGAGGAGGAGGAAGAGGAAGAGTTATGAATTATGCAGAACTTATCAGAATAAAAATACACCCAAATATCTTTGTTTTACACCCAAATATCTTTATTTTACACCCAAATATCTTCGTTTTACACCCAAATTTGCTGCAAATACAGAAATAAGTTATGCTACGTGTACAAATAGCATTTTTGTACAGAAAAATGTTTCTTCTAATGCTGCATTTTTTTCTTCTTCTTCTTTTCCTTATTTCTTTCTTTCTTTTAGTTAAATGAATGTAAGTTCATCCTCTCTCAAATAATTTTGCAGCATTATGTGTTTTTCTTCTTCTTTGTTTAATTTTTTTTGTTTTTATTCTTGTTATGAGAGTAAAATAAGAAGAAACTTGAGAAGGTAAAACAAAAAAGAAAAGATGAATAAGTAAAAAAGAAGAGGAAGACAGTGATGATGATGGAAAAAAAAGCAGCAGCAGAAGATGAGGAGGAGGAAGAGGAAGAGTTTTGAATTCTGCATTAAAAATACACCCAAATATTTTTGTTTTACACCTAAATATCTTCGTGTTACACCCAAATTTGTTACAAATATAGAAAAATATTTCCTCTAATGCTGCATTTTTTCTTCTGAATTGAACCACACCTCAACCACTTGATTGGATTCAAAAAAATAATCAATTTTGTTCTGGTTTAATTGACAATCTGAACTTGAATTATTCATTATATTCAACAACGAGATAGCTGATGATGAATGAGAAAGAAAAAAAGAAAGGAAGAGAAGAAAATCCAATGAAAAAAGGAGGAGGAAGAGGAGGAGGAGAAAGAGTTGGTGTTGATAACGACAATAACGAAAAAGAAAAATAACGAAGAGGGAGAAGAAGAAGAAGAAGAAGAAGTAACGAGCGCGCGTTGATTGAAAAATCTGTTAAGGAGGAGCGTGAAACATACGTGCCATAAGAGGTGCATCTTAGGAGTAAATAAATTTTAGGACCTGTAAGACTTGTATAGCAAAAAGACTTGTATGTGGAGATTAATTCTAATAAAACTGATTTTGTAAGAATATTAGTGACTTGTTCAATAAATAAATCACGAGTAGCTGCAGCTAAATATTTGTTCACTCTATCTTTTACAAAATATAAATCCAATTCAAAATGTTTAGTCTTATTGTAAAGAATAGGATTATAAGCTAAGAGAACTGTGGACACATTATCATAGTAGACAATGAAAAAAGTAATGCAAGATTGTTTGAGCTTCTAAAAAAGATTTTAGATTCAAATTAATCTAGAAAATATAAATACAAGGAATGTTAACTCAGCTTCAGTACAGCTTCTACTAACTGTAGGCTGCTTGTAACATTTCCATACCACTAGATTTGCTTCATAATATACACAGTATTCTGTGGTTGATTTTCGATCATCTAAATTGCTTGCCAATTAAAATCTAAAAATGCAATAGTGGAATTATAAATTTTTAATTTAAGTACTACAAAAAAATTGTTGAATACCGTCAAATTTACTGTCGAATTCATTAAATAAATTTGTCGGTAAAAATATTACCGTTAGATTTACCGTCGTCCTTGAGTTGACGGTATAAACATCGCCGAAAATAGTTTACCGGCGGATTTTTCTTGTCCGACGTTAATTACCAGTGGAGTTACCGTCGGTCTTTTTCAATGATTTGTCGAGTTTGTGTTGATGGTTACCGTCGAATGATACATCGGACGGTAATGTTAGTGCCATTTCATGTGTTTAGGCACCAAAGTTACCGTCGAATATCGCCAACGGTAAATCTGAGGGTAATGTTAAATTTATAAACCCTAAATTTTTTGGCACAGTTAAGCCACAATTAGAAGATTCTTGTTCACACAATTATTAGCAGAAATTTAACATCTCCAGAAATTAAAAATAATTTTATTAAAAAATAAATGGTCTCAATGAAATAAAACATCACAAATGTAGAATACAATGAAGTAAAGAAAAAGAAAAATGTGTAAAACCCTAAATCCTACAGAATATGGTAGTCTTCATCATCATCGTCGACGGCGTCGTGGTCCCCCTACTGAGGTAGCGGAGGAGGTGCTGCCGTCATGCCCCCACCAGCAGTATCGCCGCTGAAACCAGCAGTGCTGCTGCCTCTAGCGTGCATTTGCTTGCTGTACTCCTCCATTTGCTGTCACAACCAATCGAGTTGCTCCAGCTTCTCCACCAAGTCGGAGCTGACGACAACGTGTGCAAGAATCTATTGATACCTTTGCTCAGACTGCTCCGCCTGCTGATGAAACTCCTGTGTTAGCTTCTTCACCTCCTCCCTCAAGTCGACAACTTTCTGGGGATCAGCAAGCTTGGTGATAGAAGCAAGCGTAGAGGAAACCACCAACGTGGAGGAGTGGAGGCCACTGGCGAAGAACGACCCCAAGTGGCGATTCTTGTGGAGTTCAGAGGCGGTCTCGCGCCAAATCCTATCGGGATCTACTACGGAGGTCTCGGAGCCGGCTTCCCCGGCTCCACTAGGCGGCTGAGATTCCTGGGTCGCGGTCTCCAACCTCTGTGTGTACTCCTTTTGCGTCACATACGTTAGTAGTGATTAGGATAATAGTTAAATAATTGACTTTAAACCAAATAAAGTTGAAACTTAGGATTAATTTAAACTCACATAATGGGCCGCAGACCACTCGTCGGCAAATCTCTCCTTATTTGCCTTCAAAGTATGGATATACTGGAAAATCTCCGCCAGCGTTGTCTCACGCTCCAGCGACTTTGATCACAAATTAATATATCAATCAACCAATAAAATAAACGAACAAATTAATGAATGACAGACAAATATAAGCATGAACCAAAATCTTAATTGTAATTTCGAAAACATAAGTATAATTTTTTTTTATTTCATTGAAAATATTATGAAAATATCGACAGAGTCTCCCCTAAAATTTGGATTTAGCCACTCTTGAAGGGTTCCATCCAATATTTTTCAACAATCTCAGAGCCTAATCTAACATATTCTAACCTATCCTAACCACCTAAATCCACTAAAACAATGACACTAAACTAACATTTACTCTACTAACTAATTAGTTAAATTGATAATAATCAAAAAAGAAAGTAAAAACTAATTCAAGTAACTACTAAAACAGTAAACAATGTTAAAATTCTTACCAGTTTGGTCTTTGTCTTCATGAAAGTCGCTGACTCACCCGTATACTTGGACGACCTGGGCGAAACCCTGTTAATGACGTTCATCAGTCGACGATGCTTAAACCCCTCATTATCTCTAAAATAAGCCTCCAAATCACGCTTGATATTTGGACAGATCCACCTCGTGCTAGCATTGGTCTAGCCATATTAGGCATTGTGATCTAGCAGTAATTGGCCACATTCCCCAATTTTCTAGAATCTGGCATTGTGGTCTAGCCATATTAGGCTAAGAAGTTCGACTCCCCCTAGGATTTCTACCACCACGTCCTTTTCTATCAAATGATCATCTTCCAGAAAAAGTGGGAGCACCTCTTCCATTACCATTCATATTCACATAATCAAAATTTTTTGAGTTGGAAAAAGATGTTTGAGAGAAATTTACCTGAACCATAGATGTATCAGGTTTCTTGAACTTTTTAATAATGTCTTCTTAGGCCATCAACAGTGCTTCAAAACTTGGGATCGAGTAGGGGGTTCTTTTGTAGTTTCAAAAGTAATAAGAGAGTGGTAATCTTCATTCAGTCCATCCAGAATAATGTTTGTATACTCTGATTCAGTAATAAGTACTCCTACAGTTACTAAAAAATCTACCAATTTTTTTATTTGAATAAGGTATTCATAAGTGGAACCTAATTTTTTTATCGATTTGAGCTAGAGTTGAAGCTGTCGAATCCTTGCTTTAGTTTGTGAAGCGAAATAGGTGTGCACTCTGCTCCAGATATCATGAGCAAGTTGATACCCATGAACTCGAGTTTGAAGAAAGCATCCATGGATGCAAATAACCATGAGGCCACATTGTAATCATCTACCTCAATTTTTATAGGCTTTGCTTTCTGTTTTGGAAGCTGCATCTTCTGGAGTTGTATACTGTTATGGGCAAGGTTGTCAAACTCGCGAGTCTAAGTAAACTCGTGGAGCTGACCTAGACTCGACTCGCGAGTTAACTCGTACGAATACAACATAGAACACACAAAATTAAAAATTCTAAATCTGTAATACTAAATCTTTAATTGAACATTGAATAATATCAAATAATCAAATTAACTCTAATAAAAATAATTAATTACTACTCAGTCATAAATGGATGAACCATCAGGACATTTAACATAAACGATAAGTAATAGGCTAAAATTAAAAGCAACAAAATTTAAAAAGCAAAGAAAAAAAACTAAATCAAGAAGCAAAGGCTCAAAGAAAGGGCAAAAGGCATACAAAAAATAGAGGATACAGAAGAAAAGAAGGGACAAAGTCCTAGCAATAGAATATCGAAGATAAGGGTGCAGCAGCAGCACGAAACGACGGTGACAAATAGTCATGAATTTCACGACGGTGCAAACCAGAGCAGAGATAGGACTGTAGGAGAAGTAGTTGAACTCGTGAACGGTGATAGAACGATGGAGTTGCAGATAGTGGAGATGTGAAGAAATACAAAGTAGAGGGCAACATAGGTAAATTTCACAAAGACAATTGCGCAAATCAGAGCAGAGGTAGCAGACGCAGGCGAACGACGGCAGCTCGACGGAGAACGGCGACTGAGGCAGAACATGGAGAAAGTCAGAGTTGAGAGAAACGATGCAGATGAGTGAGTTGTGAGTGAGTTTCATTTCATTCTTTTTTGAGAGTGTTATTGTAACTCTAATAAAAAAAGTATTTTTGTTGGTTTCAAAATGACGCTTTTTTGAGCAAAAATGAAGAAAAACACAAACTCGCTAACTCGGTCCTAGACTCACGAGTTTGTCCGAGTTTGACCGAGTCTAGCCGAGTCTAGCCGAGTTTACTCAGGATAGAGTCTATGCCCGAGTCAACTCGATTCCATATCTAAACTTGTAAACTCGTACGATGGTGCGAGATAAAAGAACGACGAATGATTTTGTTGCTCGAGTGGTGACAATGGGAGTGGCTGCCAGAGAGTTGGTGGTATGGGATTATTGATAACATTGTACATGAATCTTTTGACTCACTGATACCATTTAAGTGATATTGAAAAATGAAAAAAGAAACAGAGAAGCAGAAAATTGAGGGAAATGGATCCTCTCAATTGTTAAAAAAATTGAAGGTGTAAAGTGTAATATCTAACTTTTCATTGTTCTTTCTCTCATATTTATTCTTGGTCCCTTCTTAAAAAATTAATGGTGAGAGATCACACTTTACTCTCTCAATTGTTAAAAAAATTGAGAGGATCCATTCCCAATTGAGAATAAATTGCTGAACTGAAATGATTGTTATTGACTTGATGAATATATAGAGAGATTTAGCTATTTATATATAATATATGGTGAAAACTCAGGTGAAGTCGACTTCATGTAAAGTTGATATCTGAAAATCGTTGGATGAAAATTTAATCAAATCAGTCAAATCATCTAACAGCTCTCAAATATCAACTTCACGTGAAATCGACTTCACCTGAATTTCCACCCTAATATATAGCTAATAACCTAATTTAGTTAGAAGACTTTTATTAAATCAAGAAACAGATCAAGATTCCTAACAACTCTATTAGACGGACATATAGTTAACATGTACTAAGGATATAACTTGTTATGAAACTATTTATTAAAAGAAAAACTTGCTTTTTTCTTAAAACGTAATTGTACATAAACTTTTTGTTTTCTTTTATGAATAATAAGGGTCGAATCTTAAACATTTTGATCATAAAAATTTTAATATTATATCATAGAATATTAAAAGATATTAAAATAATTATCTCTAACATAACTTACATTAGTAAAGAAAAAAAAAATAAAGTCTCAATCCCTATTATTTTTTTGAAGGACAAAATAATTTCTATCAAAAAAATTGTATACTCCAATTTTTGTCCTTATTTAAGGTGAGACGACATGATTTCTTTGTGAGCTCCAATATTAAATGTTAACGGAAGTTAACTACATGGTATGGTAAAGAAATGGACATGGATTGATTTGTCGATTTTTTGCGACAATGACAAAATAAATTATAGGTTGTAGAACCAGAGTATAAAAATGTTAAAAATAATTGTTTTCATAAAAAAAACTCTTATCATCCTATTACGGGATAAGGTGAAAAGAGTTGAAACAAGATCAAGATTTTATTGCAATATATAACAGAATCCGTTAGTAAGTAGTTTTTCCTTTCTATGTTTAATGTGTTAGTTAAGGTAGGTGCTGAATATAATCATAGGGGTGTTTAAGATCCGGCCGCCGAAATCCAGCACAAATTCTAAGTATATTTTGTTGGATTCAGATTTATTATTTTTGGGTCG
>NC_029789.2:7257858-7262916 GCF_000816755.2 Arachis ipaensis | reverse complement strand
GTTAAATTTTATTGCTTTAATATATAAAATTTATAATTCTATATATATTAATTTTACATCGAATTAATCCAATTTAGTTCGATTTATTTCGACTCTCGAATTAAACCCCTCTATTAAATCATGTTTATATATACCTATCATAGTGTGATAACTAAAATTTGTACATTCAATACCAGAATTCTGTTTACATTACAATTGATCATTCTTCCAATTCTCTAAGATTCAACCTACTCTTCTTTCATTCTTCACTATTCCACTTTCTTCTACCTCACTGCTGCATCAACTTCTTCAACCAAGGTATTACTATTTTTATGCAGTTAAATAAAAATACTATACGAAAATTAGTTAAGAATAACAAATATTGATTATTTCAGAAAAAATAGAGAGTGAAATACTTCTTATAAAATAAAGAAGAAAAAAATGTATTATTTTAACATTTAAAAAAATTCTAATTATTTTTCACATAATTGCAAGTAAAAATATATAAATTTGATTAAATGTCAAGTAACAATACAATAAAAGAACATTCATTTAGTATGAAAAAGAAACATTCTGATACTTAATAGAAGAAACATCCTAATGCCTAGCATAAGTACCATCCACGTAGAGGTTTTAAATTTACCCAGAAATATTTGGCTAATTTTTATCAGGTACCCTCTTGGTTCCTTAGCATTATTATTCAGGAAAACGTCAGGTAAATAAGGATATATATATATATAGAGGATCATACAATGCAATAAACTAATAATTAGTATTTTTTTTTATGACAATTTGATTTTTTTGTTTGACATTTTGAAGTTTCCTCTAGCTAATCCTTCGCTAGTAGAGACCATTTTATATCCAAAGGGTAGGTGAATGGTTTGAATTCGTTATTTTTTTATGTGAAGATACAGTTGCGTCATGGCAACATTAATATTGTTTTTTTTCTCCATCTTTAGGTAATCATTCATTAGTAATTAATTAGCATAATATTATAAAATAACTTAAGTTTAACTATGTTATTGAAGGAATCCTAAGAAGCTGTTGATAGCGTAGTTCTATAAGAGAGACAACAAAAATAAGATAGTAATAATCAATAAAAAAATATCGTATATTCAAAATTAATCTAAATTTTATGTTAGTAAATTATTATTTATTACAAGTTTTTCTATTGTTCTCCAAATTTATTCTTCTTTCCTTTTTTTTTTAATTTAATAAGCTTGAGTATAGTCAATCAAGACATCTAATAAAAGGCAGGAATATATTAAATTAGCACAAAATTATCTTTTCAGTGACCAAATATAAAAGTTTCAGAACTTCAAAAGAAAATATTCAAGAGCTCCGACTGCACCGTCGCATTTGACCTTTTTCATCAGTAGTGAACAACAATGAACATGAACATGCATGCATTGATGCATGTGTCCTCAATATTTTACAACTCTTTACCTTTCTTACATGTTAGTCGTCCTGTATTGTTATTAATTCTACTGTGGATTTATCTTTCTTTTACGATGAAAATATATATATTATGTAATCATATGAAATAAAACAAGATAATTAAAATAAAATAGTTTTCATTTTATATGATTAATTAATGCGGAAAAATAAAAACCAATATAATAATTAGGTACCATCGTACCAGTGTAGGAAGACACCTATTTCATCGAGTTATCCAATAATAAATTAATAATAATACTAAACCAGTTGCAATTATTTATATCATAATAAATTTCCTAATATATTGTTACAAGCATGGAATAAAACATTAATGCAATCTGATGCCCTAAGTTATTCCCGGCCCTTTGTATATTAAGTTTTTTTCTTGTGCGAGAATTCATTATATATACGGAATTTAATTTTAATATATTAACTGCATAACATACATATTTTATATAAGGAAAAATATATGGAACAAAAGGTGATCAGACAAAAAGTAAATAACTTAATTAATTTATAATTATATTTAATTAATTTTATTTATTTTTAATTTATAATATTTTATATTAATTGCTTCTCACTCTAAATTAAAATTCTAAATGATACGTTGGAGAAATAGGAGCGGGGATCACGGAACTTCCAACAATCCCGATTCTTAGTATATAAAAAAATTTATAAAATATATAAAAGAACATTCATTTAGTATGAAAAAAAAAACATTCTAATACTTAGTAGAAAAAATATTCTAATACATAGCATAGGTACCATTCACGTAGAAGTTTTGAATTCACCTAAAGATATTTAGTTAATTTTTTGCTGGTACCTCTTAATTTCCTAATATTATTGTATAAGGAATCGTCTGATTATGTTTACCTTTTTTTTATGTTTTATTTTTTTTATAATTATTTACGTTATTAATGTAAAAAATAGTTATTTTATTGACTAATAATATGTAGTTAGATATAAATATAAAATTATTTTATATGGATAATATATCAAAATTAAATTACATATAAAGTAGCAGAAGTTGGTAGCGGAAGAAAATTATAATATTCGATCACACTGAATATTGCATGGAAGGGGGAGGAACTGAGTTTCACCATGATACGCCGATGTTGGTTCATTTTAGGTTGTGCCGTGAACACAGCTGTGTTATGTGGACGTGTTCGTCAAGTCCCGTACGGTTCCGTTCCGTATAATGGTATTCATTATTATTCAATATAAAAAGGGAAACAAATTAGAATTATCTTCTTATAAATAAAGCTGATATTGATTCCATTTATTCAACTACTTTAATATTTTTATGACTTTACTCCATGTCTGATTAATTAGATTATTATATAGTTTAACATTTAGTAATCGAGTCCTTGTCTCTAATTGGTTTAGGTTCTAGCATTTCCAAAACTATTTGAGTCTAGTCATTTATCTTGTTTGATTTTTTTGTTCCTAAAAAAATATGATAATTTAGTTTAAATCTTGAAAATAAATTATTATATTTTTTAGGATTAAAACCAAATATAATAACCGGCTCTGTTAGGTTGATAATGAAAAATTTGAACAACATAAACAATAAATTAAAAATTTGGTCCAATAAAAAAAAAAACACCACCCAAATTATCCCAACCAAAAAACTCCATTCAATAATTCAAAAATTTTTACCATTCATTATACCCTAATTTACCAAAGCACTAGCTTCTCTCCAAAATCCTTTACTGTCGTCGCCGTCTCGTCGCTGTCAGGAACCTCCTCATCGTTGCTGATTTGTCAACAAGCCTCATCGGCGTCGCTCTTCTCCAGACCGAAAATAAACAGCGCCGTCGGGCTCCTTCTCACCGTCGCTACTTGGTTTGCCACACACCGTCACCGGCGTCGCTCACCTCTAGTGAAAATAACCATCCACTTAAGGATTAAAATAATCATCCGTGTACCTAATAAATTAAACATCCAGTACATTTTAATTATATATAACTAAACCCAATCCAATCAAAATAATCATCCACGTAAAAATTAAAATAACCATCCGCATACCTACTAAAATGACTATCCTGAACTAACCATTGAAATAGATTCACTAAAAAGCCGTGTTGAAAATGATGCAACGACTAACACTGCTGTTGCTCCTTCAACGATTCGACAGCTACCGGCAGCGACGATCGATGAGAATGACGGTACGCGGTTTTCTTCCATGGTGATGAAAGATCGGTGCACCCCGGCGGTCACATGCTTTTCGACACAGCATTGAAGAAGGTTCGAGTTGATCAAACCATCCAAACAGCTTCTACAATCTTCCAGCGACAGACCTGGCGTCCACTGAACAAGACAATAAAGATTCTGGAATGTAAATATCGCAGCTTCCTTTGTAGCAAATTTTTTTGCACCCATGGGCGCGGTGGCCGCTTCGTCCGCAATTTGATTCAAGGTTTGATACAATTGTCAGAATATATTAGGATCAATTAGCATTCATTAGAATTATTTAGTATATCTGAATATTTATTATAGAATATTATGTTTTTATTATTACGATTCTCTTAGCACCTATAAATACCCTTTTATATTGTATCATTCGATATAACTTGAATAGACACAAACCTTTTTTCTATTGCTGTCTCTTATCCTTTCTAACATGGTATCAAAGTCATGGTATCCTCCTTGAAGAGGATCGATTGTGTTTCCTCTGATGAAATCACCGTTTTTTTTTTTTACACTTTTTCTCTATGCCATTTTTTCTTGTCTTTTGTCACTCCTTTGATATTTTTTCACCTCACCAATTAATCTATCCTCTCTGATTTGTGTCTTTTCGGGTTTGATGAATAAAAAACCATTGTCATCTGCTGCTTATCTATTTTCATGGAGAAATAATATAATTTTTACTTTTTCCTGCAGCAGTTTCGTCTGCGTTTATTTCAAACAGCGGCAGTTCTGTCTATGCTTCGTTTAGACAGCGAGAGTTTCGTCTACGCTTCCTTAAGACAGCGGCAGTTTCGTCTGCACTTCTTTCAGACAGCGGTCTGTACTTCCTTCAGACAGCGGCAGTTCCGTCGACACCCGTTCTATCAGTTTATGCATTTTTTATTTCGTTGTTTTAAATAAGTTTCAAATTCAAGTTGTCACGTGAGTTTGAGGGGGATGTCAATATATTAGGATCAATTAGCATTCATTAGAATTATTTAGTATATCTTTATTATTACGATTCTCGTAGCACCTATAAATACCCTTTTATATTGTACAATTCGTTATAACATGAATAGACACAAACATTTTCTCTATTACTCTCTTTTATCCTTTCTAACAACAATAAACAGTTGAAGCTTTGTTGGCCCGTCATGTTGATGGGCAACGCGTAGCTAGGGTAGCCAGTCGCGGGGGGATATGCCTTTGCCACGGAGGGACAGTGGCGCCAGGTGAGACTTTGACGATGTCCGAGGGAAATTGCGACGGCGTTTGTATGGCCGGTGGGGTGCACAGTGCGAGCTAAGGACCGGAGAACGATAACGACGAGTTTCGGACATGTATTGGAGGTTCTTGTGAGATTTGAAATAACCATACGCAGTGTGAATATGTTTAAATGCTAATCTTAATTTTTTAAATTTAAAATCTGAAATTAAATAATTAATTAATGATTTAATTTTTAATTTTAACTTT
>NC_029789.2:7247480-7257740 GCF_000816755.2 Arachis ipaensis | reverse complement strand
TTTTTTAATTTATGATTCATATTGTTTACAATTATCATTATTTTTTGTATTTTTAAAATATTAATTCTGTTAGATAAGTAATGAAAATTGTGAACAATAAACTAGGGGTGTTCAAATCCAAACCGATCCAAATTAAATCGCTCATCCAATCCGATCCAAACCGAAAACCGATTAAAATCGCACTAATTCGGATTTGATTGGATTCTATTTTTTGCAAACCGCTGGATTGGATCGAATTTCGGATTTACTTTTCATAACCGATCCAATCCAATCCAAACCGCACAATGTACTATAATATTATTCTTTTATTATTATATTTACAATTATACTTATAACATGTTCAATTTGTTATACATTTTTCTATTATTCATGTATTATTATTATTTTATAAATATTTTATGTTCAAAATGTTATTTATTTATTTATTTTAATTAACCTATAATTTTATTTCTATTGTTATGTTATTGTTAGTTTTTTAAGATATTATTAAGACTTGTTATGTCATTGTTAATTATTTAAAATTTGATGTTGAGACTTGTTATATGTATTCAATTTTTTTATTTAAAAAACCGCAAATCCAACCGATCCAAACCGCTTGTAATCGGATCGGATCGGATCGGATTTCCAAAAAAAATTCATTCAATCCAAACCGCATCGCACATAAATTAAACGAAAACCAAACCAAACCGCACCACAAACACCCTTATCATAAACTACATCTCAAGCCCAATAAATATAAATAAATCTAATTAATGTAAATTTTAAATTTTAAAAATAAAAATAATTTTTTTAATTTATTATTTATGTTGTAAAAAAAAAATATTGTTTCTGTAATTTTTTCATAAAATATATGTAAGTTATATCAAAACACAAGATTTTTATAAGGTTAAAATAGAATCATCTTTGGGATGTTTGGATTGAAATAACAACAAAAACTAGATCACGATGGTAAAACGCTTCTACTCTGTAATAATAAGTAGATAGTAATAATTAAGCTCTAGCCAGTTTAAATTTAATAACATTCAGATACTAATAATAACCGAGACTAATAAAGAATTGGAAAAGTATAGGATAATAATATACTATCTATTAATTTATTGTTAATAATAATTAATTATTATATTTTAAATATATGTATAAGAAGGTATATTTAAAAAATATATATATAAAGACATTTTTATTAGACACAATTATAAAAAAATATTTTTATTGAACACATTTATAAAGACACTTCTATTAAACACCTTTATAAATAAAAATTGAAAAATTGGCAGAAATATTATTGGTAACCTAGCCGATTGGAGGGAATTATTTGATCACAATTCAGATGTATGTGAGTAGTGTAGTTAAGCCTTGGGCCGTCTCTTGCTGAATGAAATGGGCTACAATATTACAAGAGGGACAGCCGGCACGGGTCGCTTTCGGAGACCAACAAACCTCTGCAAGTAAAATGGCCGCGTGGTTCGGCCATGACGAACGAGTAATCGTCTTCGACAAGGTCCTGATGACGTGGCGATCCACGGGCCCCTCCATGTCGGCCATAATGCCCCAAGTCCTACGTGTTCATGGGCCCACATGTTCCCCAGCCATGTTTACACCAACAAAATAAATTAATCTCTTGTCTCACACTCCCTACGCTTCCCTCCAAAATTGCTATTTGGCCCCTCTATTCTCAACGTGGCTTCCCATGATCTGCCTTGCCCTAAGCCAAGTCTTACGCCTCCAAATCCCACTATAAAAACAAGAACCCCCCTCTCTCCTCTCACACTCATTTTCCACCCTTCCAATCCCTTTTTCTGCATCAACACCGCTAAAACAATAATAAACGTTTCCATAATCAACTTGATTCCATTCTTGACGAGTCTTCTCTCTCTGCTATTAACCCTTCGTGATGGCTTGTGGTTCTGAGTTGTTGTCGCCCTCTCCTATTGAACAACCTTTAGCTCCTGCACCTGCTTGTGATGAGAAGAGCGCAAAGGCTCTTCAGTTCATAGAGGAGGTCACAAAAAACACCGACTCGGTCCAGGAGAGAGTTTTGGAGGAGATTCTGCACCAGAACGCCGACACGGAGTATCTGAAGCGATTTGGCCTAAACGGAGCCACTGACCGGAAGACCTTCAAGTCCAAAATTCCTGTCGTTACTTACGAGGATCTTCAGCCTGATATCCAGCGCATTGCAAATGGTGACCGCTCTCCAATCTTCTGCGCTTACCCAATCTCTGAGTTCCTCACGAGGTATGTAATTATGTATATACACATTGATCACAGTAACTATTTACGAGTCACGAGATATGTATATGATGATGATATGTAATGATGAAAACTTGCAGTTCTGGCACATCTGCTGGCGAAAGAAAACTGATGCCGTTCATTCATGAGGAGTTAGACCGACGTCAGTTACTGTACAGCCTTCTCATGCCAGTCATGAACCAGTACGTTTCTTTCTCTCTCTTCTCTTTCACAGTGCTTGCATTAACTCAACGCAACCGACGTGTATAACTAACTGTATATGTATCAGCTACAGTACTAACTCCTAATTAATTAAAATAAAAAATTAATCAATTGATTTGGTTCTTACGCTGTGCACATACACAGGTACGTTCCTGATTTGGACAAAGGAAAAGCGCTTCACTTCCTGTTCGTGAAGGCAGAAACGAAGACCCCCGGAGGGCTGGTGGCGCGGCCGGTGCTAACAAGCTACTACAAAAGCGAGCACTTCAAGAACCGTCCGTTTGACCCATACAACTTGTACACTAGCCCGAATGAGGCGATCCTCTGCCCCGATTCATTCCAGAGTATGTACACACAGATGCTATGCGGCCTCATCATGCGCCACCAAGTCCTCCGCGTCGGCGCCGTCTTCGCCTCCGGCCTTCTCAGGGCCATCCGCTTCCTCCAGCTTAACTGGCAACAGTTGAGCCATGACATCTCAACCGGAACCCTAAGCCCCAAAATCACCGACCCTTCCATAAGGGAATGCATGGCCAAACTCCTCAAACCCGACCCGGAGCTGGCGGAATTCATAACGATGGAGTGCTCCAGTGAGGACTGGGAACGGATAATCACAAGAATCTGGCCAAATACTAAGTACCTGGACGTGATCGTCACCGGTGCCATGGCGCAATACATTCCCACGCTGGACTACTACAGTGGTGGATTACCTAAAGCTTGCACCATGTACGGTTCCTCCGAGTGCTACTTTGGTCTTAATCTCAGGCCAATTTCGGATCCTTCTGACGTTTCTTACACCATTATGCCAAACATGGGTTACTTCGAGTTCATTCCACACGATGACTCGTCTCCTCTCACTCTCTCCCGTGACTCGCCGCCGCCGCTCGTTGACCTCGCCGACGTCGAAGTCGGGAAGTACTACGAGCTCGTTATCACAACCTACTGCGGCCTCAACCGATACCGTGTGGGTGACATTCTTCAAGTCACAAGGTTCTACAACACGGCGCCAGAATTCCGCTTTGTAAGAAGAAAGAACGTTCTTTTGAGCATCGATTCTGACAAAACCGATGAATCGGAGCTTCAGAGAGGCATAGAGAACGCATCTGTGCTGTTAAAGGAGTTCAACACGACGGTGGTTGAGTACACGAGTTATGCAGACACAAAATCGATCCCAGGGCATTACGTGATTTACTGGGAGCTTATGATAAAGAACGCTTCTCGTCCTCCAACTAATGAAGTTCTAAACCAGTGCTGCTTGGCAATGGAGGAGTCTTTAAACTCGGTTTATAGACAGGGAAGAGTTGCAGATAATTCGATTGGACCGTTGGAAATAAGAGTGGTGAAGAATGGAACATTTGAGGAGCTCATGGACTATGCTATCTCCAGGGGTGCGTCCATTAATCAGTACAAGGTTCCAAGGTGCGTAAGCTTCACACCAATAATGGAACTGCTCGACTCTAGGGTGGTCTCTGTTCATTTCAGCCCAGCTGCACCTCACTGGACACCTGAACGTCGTCGTTGAAGGATGCTTCCCGCCATGCAGTAGTCATGCACTAGAACTAGATCTCAATAAAAATGTTTTCTTTTTCTTTTCTTTTTTTAATTTATTATTATTATTATCTCATGGAAGTATCTGTGTATTAACTTCTTGATGTGATGTTCAAAAGTGCTTGCTTTTAGCTTTTCTCTTTTTTGGCCGTCGTGGCTTAACTCTGTTAAAACATAACTATGTGCTTTAAACTTTAAACTTCTTTTTTTATTTTGTTCGTTCGTATATAAATGTTTGTTTGTCCTCAGTATGGAAACCACGCTTACTTATTATGTATGTGTGATCTTAAATTCTTAATACATCTTAATTATAAGTTTCTGAAAAGAGTCAAAGACACGTCGAAAGCTCAAATTGATGGAAAATTTTCGTGTTTGGTATATGGGATGTGAAAGGGATATGAAACTCAATTCCAATGGGATCAAAGTGGATTGTCCAATGACCCAAAGTTTTGAAGGTATCTCTTACTATAGGCTCTATGTGCGTGTACTTATTTGCACGTGCTATATATTCTTTCTGTGCTAGGTTTACTAATCACGGGAAAGTAAATTACTATATAGTATGAAATTTATAAGCTAATAGGTGTGAAATGAAACCATAATTTTAAACTTTTAATTAATAAAATTATCGGAGGCCCTACGTTTTTGGAAGCATGTCACATGAACTTTATACCAGACTGATGCGGACGGCTTAGTGGGTAGCTGCGTGACGGAGCTTGATTATTGTGACATTTGACAGCCTTAATAATAATAATACTAATTTTTTTATCCGAATCCAAATATTCACTCATTTGTTATTAAATTTGGTAGCCTTTCTAACTAACGTCTTTGACTAACTTTATCCCCCCATATATATTTAATATATTTGAATTGGAACTTGGAAGAAGGGGGAAAAATGGGCAGATTATTATTTATTAATTTCTTTTTTTTTTTTTTTTGTTTCTTAAAACGATTTGTTCAAAAACCTGGAATTGGAATACTAGTATATCACACAGATTTACAGTCTTTGAACGTGTAAACGACAATTTCGAATTCCATGTATAGGGGTCAGCCAGACTCACACATCGATTGAGCTTATCTGGCTTGGATGTTCTTGCCCAAGAGGCTCATAATGAAAAATCTTTCCACCTTTAAAAATAAGAGAAAAAGAAAGATAGAAAAAAAAAAGATAGTGAAGTAAAAAATTGTGTTATATTTGACTTTATAGGCTAGCATGATAGACACTATTTTATATTTGTTTCCAATTTAGATTACTTTTATATTTTTATTTAGAAAAGTATTACACTCATCAACAATTTTTATAGGCAATTATATTAACAACGATATTTTTTTTAAAAAAATTTACTATTTTCTCTAATCCTCTATAAAGGTATGGTATAAATTTTAATGCTTATTTAACGATATAATTTTATTGGAATTAATCTTTATTTTTTTTTATAAAATTTCTTAAATATTCCAAGTGTATATGCTTTTTCTTCCTTCATATTGATATTAATATCATCTTAATTTTCATCTTTTTTTATAGTTCATCTCTCTGTCTGTTTTCTATCTCAAATTTATAATGTATTTTTAAACTTACTGTAATTTTTAGGAGGGAATTACTGATATTCCTTAAACTTGGGGACTCCTATATGTTGCTAAAAGACACTTCTAAGAAACATGAATAAGCCACCTCAAGCATCCCCATGAATGATCCACAACCTTCCCTTATTAATTAAATTACAATTACAATTAACTAGTCATTTCTTTTTTAGTTGAAGGTGTTCACCAGTGACTTCAACTTAGAAAGAATGTGTTATTTCAACGTTTTATGGCTAGTTAAGATGTGCTTACTACAAAATTGGGAAAAGCTAGTTAACATATTTGACTCTCTTTAACCAATCCGACCAACCAAAATAGTTTAGCGCATTACTTCAAATGAGGAAAAAGATAACGGCGGTTATCAAGGACATGCTGTATAGCTAAAACGACTTAAAATGATCAGCGAAAACCAATTAAGTTAAATAGTTAATGATTAACGCAAAAGAATATAAAGAATTAATTTTTAATTAGTAGTTAATATTAATCAATTTTTTTTTCATTCTAAAATTTTCCATTTTTTCAAGAGTTAGGATTACGATTTACAATTTAAAATTTAGAATAAAATATTTATGATTTAATATCTAAAATTTAAAATAAATAAAATAATTTTAAAAATTGACTAATATTAATTAAAAGAAGTTAGTTCTCTAATATTATTTTAACGAAACATACAATGAATTCGCTATTTTATTTTTTTATATGTATACGAAATTATAAACTAGTTAGAAGAGATGAAATAGAAAATGCCTTAACGGTTATATAACCTATGATTTCTGATCATACTATAATTTTATCTATACACGCTCACACAAATTATAAACTATTCAAAAGTATTTTTATTCTTTTGAGTTTAAAATTTTCTAAATAAAATTACAGAAAATAGGTTGAAAACACAATATTAACATTATCCTTTTATTTTGAGTTCCCAATATTCTGAACACGTCATTTCTAATGATAACGGTCTCCAACACTTAAGTTAGCATAAGTCGCAAAAAGAATTAAAATAGAGATCATTCTTATGTGGATGAACCTTCGAGGTATAACTCGTCTCTTGTGCTATTGTAATACGCCTTTTCTTTAATGGAGTGAGAATAACTCGGACGTCAAAGAACACAATGGGTGGGTACCTGCAAAAGACACTGATACTCAAGTCAGTAATTATTTAAGAGGCATATAATAATTCTATGAATATAGAATGTTAGACGTGAAACAGAAATTATCACGTGTGCAGTGACGGATCCAGAAAATTTTGGTAGTGGGGGCAAAATTTATATAACATCATAATAATTTTTATAATAAAAATAATATGTGTATATAAAAAAATAAATATTAAATTATCTATTAACCATTATATATATGTGTATAAATATATGTATTGTTTAACTTATTTTTAATGTGTATTTTATATTTTAATATATATTTTATACAAATAATTATTTTTTATGTACATATAATATGATTATTGTTATGATTATATTTTATTATTGTAAAATATGATTAGCCTTCAAAATATCTAATATACAAATTAAAATACTAAAATAGTAATTTAAATAATAATATATAATTTAAAATTCTATTGTTTTAGGTTTTCTATTTTAAAACATTAAATAATTTTTCTCTTAATACTACCATCAAAATTTCTCTCTTTTTATATATATTACTAAATAATTATATAGAAATCCACTTCCCAACGCAATTAGAAGTTGACTCTTATTGATATTTATAGTTAAAAAAGTTCTTTCAATTAATACAGTTGCTATGCAAAAATTAAAGCTAATTTAAAAAGAAGATAAATAATATTCTTTTGAATTGATTTTTAAAAAGGAACACTAATTTCGTTTAAATTTGAGAATTAATCATTCTAACGAATTTCTAATATAAAATTTTTAAATTGACGATTAAGTACCAAAAGTTGAGTAAAAAATTATTGTGGGGTCAAATTTAATAATCTAATGGGGAAAATAAATATTATTATCATATACTACTAAAAAAAATTTCAAATCGTAGTGGGGGCGGTTGCCCCCACACCGTTGTACATAGAACCGTCCCTGCACGTGTGTGTCCTTATAATAATTATATGAATATAGAATGTAAGACATGAAATAGAATTTATCATGTGTTTTGTTTATAATAATTCTATGAATATAGAATATAAGACATGAAATAGAACTTATCATGTGTTGTTCATGTGATTAGATATAGAAGGTTTCTTTTATCGGCATAAAATTGATTAATAGAATTGATGTTATGACCATTTGGTCATTAAGATATAAATGATGGTCATTAAGTCGGTAATAAAAGTGTCGATTATAAGCAAAGAATGAATGATAATTAAGACCGAGTTATGACTCATAATGCACAATAAAGACCGAGTTATAAGGTGATGGATCACACCCCCCAAACTTTGTCTATCGAAAAATAAAATGAGTTATAACTCGGTTAAAACATAAGTGAATAATGATATGGTGAGACCCCAAGTTTAGTCGGGTTATTATGTCGGCACTTAGCTTATTCATAAAATAATTGAGTGGTAAGAGTTATTTAATCAAGATGTTGTTGTGTGGGAGATACTTTTCCGCTTAAGAATAATTTTAGCATTTGATTGTATGTGAACTGAAAAGATCAGAAATAGATATCCATTGACGAAATCGATTGTATGATCCGAGGATATAATGGTTAATTGTCTTGGAAATTTTTCCGGCCCACAACAGCTTATTGATGAATTTCTCGCTCAAAGCAATTAGTTATTGAATATTTATAATTTATAGTGAAGTTCATATGACATGAATGAGATAAATTGAGAAAATAAATATGTACAAAGTCGCAACATATATTGAATAATATATATTATAAAAGTAAAAGAGTTCAAAGTAGAAAAATATACCTTGAAATTTGATAATTGTAGAGAAGATGCTGAGATATATGAATGTCATACATGTCAAATGTAAATATCTGAATTTTATTTTGTAGGACATGCTTTAATTTGATAATAAAATAATAAGATAACAGTTATTGAATGATACATTTAGTATAATATTTTTAACAGTTACAATATGACGAGGGATATTCCTTGTGCAACAATAATAAATTTTGAATGTTTGCACGTATTTTTGTTTAACTTTTTGTATTAAATCAATAATAACATAAAATTTAATAAAATAAACAGTACAACTGTTATATATTGCTAGAGAATAAAAAATATATAATCAATCAAATGACATAGAGCTATTAGGATTATTTTTGAACAATTCAATTTTGAATTTAAGTTCATGCAAAAATACATTTAAATTTATAACTGTAGTAGGAAGAAAGAATGAAATATTGATAATAAAATAAATAATAGAGATTGAATTAATATAGTGTTATTGAGAAATTTTATTATGAGTTTTGAAAGAATTCAATTACATTCAAGGCTTGGACTTATCTAATTGTATAGATGATAATAAAAATAAATAAATAAATATAATTCATAAAAAAAAATAACATGATGGTATAGAAATTATAATGTCATAATGATATGTTTTGAATTTGTTTATGTGTGATGAATGAATTTATATATAAATTGAAATTAAAAAGTGCTAAAGAAATAACTAGTAAATAATGTTCATGTTTTTTATTTGATGTTATAGTTTATCAAATTTTAAGAATGAATTTTGAAAAAATTCAATAGATTTGCAGATATTGATTTTGGAGTATAGAGAACAAAACATGTTTGACAAGTGTGGCACATGGATATATAAAAATAGTTAATGCAAAGAATGAATCATGGTATGTTTGGATTTAAAATAATAATGACATATAGGTAGAAATTTTATCAACACTCTCATGACAACAGATAAGGAAAATATAAGAGACGAGACTATTGTGTAGTAGATGATCCCAAGAGTTGAAAACAAAATTATAAGCGACTATATAGCAGGTTTTGTACGCTTTCCACTTTTGGTCAAGAATAAAAAAAGATAGAACATGGCAAGTAATTAAAGAGCATGAAATTAAAGAAATTTTGTAGGTAACATACATTGATTTATTTAAATTTTTAGGAGTTTGAAGTGCATATTTTTAGGCTTCAAATTATTGATAGAAAGTATAACAAATTAAAGATTAGTGTCAATAGTCATTTCATCATTCTAAATGAATTGTTTGTAAAATTCTCAATGAATATTATTTGGCCTTATGAAACCGAGTTTTGAATAGAGGTTGAGAAATAAAAATATTAGAATACATAAATTGCTGAAATATGTAAATGTTATTTGAAAATTGATTCAAGTATTTGAATATAATTCAAATTCTTTGAATCTATTCGATGGAGCAGGAAATTAGTTTACCGGCCCACAGTGGGTGTCAATTGTTTTTGTTGAGATTGGCCGGTGTATAACTCATTCACCAGTAGATGGGTACCTACAAAAGACACTCTGACGCTCAAGTCAATAAGTGTTTAAGAGGCATATAATAATTCTATGAATATATAGAATGTTAGACGTGAAATAGAACTTATCACGTGTGTGTCCTTATAATAATTCTATAAATATAGAATGTAAGTAGGGCTGACAATGGGTAGGGTAGGGTAGAGTTTGGACTTTATCCTAACTCTACCCGCGGGTTGAAAACTTTTTAAAAATTCTACCCTATTCTATCTGCGGGTTGAGAATTTCTCAACCCTAACTCTACCCATACGCTAAAGTT
>NC_029789.2:7243663-7247444 GCF_000816755.2 Arachis ipaensis | reverse complement strand
ATTACAAATTTCATACATATTAATAAAATAGAAAATAAAAAATTAAGTTCAAATTAAAATTAAAAATAATAAAATCTTAAAGAAAACTAACATAAAATTATAAATAATATAATCATTAACTAGTTTAGTGGTTATTTCAAATTTTTATAAGAGAAAAATTGTGGGTTCAACACTCACGTTCTTCATTACATACATGACTTTTACATATATATTATATAATATATTAGGGGTGCAGGTAGGGTAGAGTAGGGTAGGGTATACCCTGAACCCGTACCCTACCCTACCAGCAGGTAAACTCACACCGCACTCTACCCTACCCGCAGCGAGAAGGGTAGACAATCCTACCCGAACGGGTTGGTCCAGGTTGGATACTCGCGGGTAGGATATAAATTGCCAGCCCTAAATGTAAGACATGAAATAAAACTTATCATGTATTGTTTCTGAGATTAGATATAGAAGGTTCCTTTTATAGGCATAAAATTGATGAATAAAATTGATGTTATGACCGTTTGATCATTAAGATAGAAATGATGGTCATTAAGTTGGTAATGAAAGTGTCGGTTATAAACAAAGAATGAATGATAATTAATGTCGAATTATGACTCAAAATGCACAATAAAAACCGAGTTATAAGATGATGGATCAGAGATAAGTGCATGTATTTAAAATAATGCATACGTTATAAGGTTATAATGTTATAAATTTTTTTCCTTGGTTTTTTTTTTTTTTTTACCAAAGATATGAGACTCGAACCCGCAACCTCTTAATTGAGTATGGGGAGATTATGCCATTTGAGCTATTATTCATTGGCAATTTTTTACCTTAGTTGCTCTTTTCATGAGCTATTATTTTAATAAAATACTTTTTTTCATAAGATATTTGAATGTTTGATATTTCATCATATATTGAGTCATATTTTTTTGGATACATATATAATTAATATTGTATTGTAAGTTTGTAACCTCTTTTAAGAAGAGAACATAGTTATAATGTAACCATTAAATTTATAAAATGAATTAGGTACTATGTTAATTGATGAAAAATTACCATTATTTTTATAACATTTTTTATGAAATCTTCTTAGAATCTGAGATAATCATCAAAATTGGTTATTTTTACATATTCTTAAACTTGGTTCTTATTAATAATAATGAATTCAAGAAAATATTCCATAACACAACCATTCACACAATTCATGTGTTTTTGTTATAAAATATAAGCAATCGTCTATCGTACTAGTTTGGTTTAGGTTTTTCTTTTTTTTATTATTAAAAAAAAAGAAAAGAATTACTTAAGTGCACATTATCTCACTAGATATTCTATATTTCATGCGTTAATTAAATACAGCAGGAGGCAATTCTAAATGTGGTGGTTGGTGGTCGGAATGAGGTTTTAAAGTGATGGAAAGGTGATATTAAAGTAAAATCTTTGACTGTTTTCCTGTCTAGTAAAACCTCATTAATAATATCTGGCTTCTTTTACCCTTTGGCTTGAATTCAAGTACATTGAAGCTGGATAGTTCTTTCAACAAATTGAAGAAATAAAGAACATAAAAAGTATACAAAAGCGTATAGTAAAGTCAATTTAGATTTTAAAGCCAATCTACAATAAATTAGTTAAGATTTTAAAATAAAATCTCTGGGTTAAAAAGATGAAAGCTCTACATCATGACAAATTCAATCTTTCTTGCATTTGAAATAATTTTAAAATTTTAACCAATATTTTTAGGAAAATATAGTTAATAAAACTCAATTAATTTTAATCCGTAGGAGTGCTAGGGTAATTTTATATGATCATTAAGATAATAAAAGAAATTAATTTTTAGAAATAATTAACTTTTATAACAAGATAATTCTGAGATATTGTTATGTTATATAATGATAAAATGAAATCATATTTTGCATTAAATAGTTCCAATGTACTATACTATTGCTATTAAACAACCATAATCAATAACATTTTGCCTTATTGGAGAAAAATGAACACATTATAGTATTGATATAAGGCTTTCCCTTTTTTGTAGCAGCAAAGAAGCAACTGTGATTGACAGTAAATAAGCCCAAAAAGGCTCAGGGTTTGAATAATAGAGATGCTATATAACCAGGGTTTGCCCAAGCAAGATGATTAAATTCGAGTTCATGGTTTGTACAAAGAGAAACATGGACCACGTGTATTATTGTCCTTTTTTTACCGGGTACTTTATTTGTATACTTTAATTTACCTTTGCTTGCTTCCCTAGTTTGTCCACGACAGCCTCTCTTCTTTTGAATTCTTTTCCTGTTAAGTGCTTGTCTCTTCATACGTATAAGGAAGAATAGAGACAACACTCTCTGTCTCTCGAGCTAGGTCAATGGAAATGATAATGGAGGGAATTTACCAAATTAGTTCTAGCTAACACTGCTTTTGTAATCCCAAATGGTTGGGACCACTTTAATTTATATTGTATGTGCCAGTTAATTAGTTAAGTTTCTGTCTACCAAATTAATAATGACTTTCGATTATTGGTTATTTTGGTTCTTTCAGTTGTTATATATACACACACATATATATACGTTAGACATCATTAGATTTTATTATTTTTGGACATTAGTAGTCATTAAATTAATTTTTTTAATTTAGTAATGTAACAACATATTTTATCCTATATTTTTAAATATTAATAGTAAACTAATAGCCAAAAAAAATAAATCATAATGATTATCTAACATTCCAAATTTACAAGTGCACGTCGTTCTTCACCCTTGTCACTCTTCTTCTTCTTCTTTTTCTTCTTCACTTTTATCGCGCATGTTTTCTTCTTCAGGGGTGGAACTAGATGAAATATTAGAAGTGGGTTAAAAATATTTACGCAATAAAATAAGATTAAGATAAAATTTATTTAAGAGGGACAAAACTGAAATTTACATATAATTTATAAGTAAAAAATTAAAATTAGGGAGACAATCCTCACTATGTAGCTCCCCTCTTCCTCCTCCTCCTCCTCCACGACCACTACCACTGCTACCATTATCATCATCGTTATCGTTATCACGTGTTTTCTCCTTATCGTAGTTCTTTTATTGCTACTATTGTTGCTGCATTTTTTTTTCTCATTCTCTTCCAAGTGATTTTGTAGCATTATGTGTTTCTTCTTCTTCTTTATTTAATTTTTTCTTATTTTTATTTTTGTTAAAAGAACAAAACAAGAAAATCATGAGAAGGTAAAACAAGAAGGAAAATATGAACAAGAAAAGAAGAAGATGATAATGATAAAAAAGGAGGAGGAGGAATTTGCTTGTGCGTCGTCATTATTAAGTAATTTCGGTGCATTTTGGATTTATTTAAGGTGCAGTTAGTCTGTGTTTGTTTTTAACTATGTTTGTTTGTTTGTTGTCATCATTAAATAATTTTGGTGTATTTTAGATTTAAATAAGCTACACTTGGTCTGTACTTATTTTGAACCGGGTTTGTTTGTGTATCGTAATTTCGGTGCATTCTGAATTTAATTTTAGTGCATTCTGAGTTTAATTTCGGTGTATTCTGGTATGAGCTTGTTTTAAATTGAGTTTGTTTGTGTATCGTTATCATTAAGAAAATTTCGGTGCATTTTAGATTTAAATAAGGTGCACAGAATTCAAAACTCTTCTTCATACTCTCCCTTATCTTCTACTTCGTTTTCTTTTTCTTTTTCATCTTTTTTTTATCTTCTTCTTATTTTTTTTCATAATTATTCTTATTTTATTCTATTGAAAGTTATTAAAAAAAAAAAAAAGAAAAAATAACATGAAAAAAAAGGAGAAGA
>NC_029789.2:7236633-7243477 GCF_000816755.2 Arachis ipaensis | reverse complement strand
AACAAAAACAAAACACAACAACGTAGTAACAACACCATTAGAAAAAAGAAGAGGAGCAGCACGAAAATAGAAATTGTTTTTCATATTCTTTGAGCACGGCACGTGAAACATTTGTGAAGCAACGTTTCGTTTGTGTTAGTAAAGTGCACGTGTGTATATGCTGCGTGTAATAAAAGTAGTTTTTATTGGGTTTTGACCAATTTAATTAAATTTAGTTGTCAAAAAATATTTAAATATGTAGCAAGACTCATATATATATATATATATGCTGTCTTTGGTGACTACACTAGGCTGATGGCTATGCTGGCACATTGCAGAGACTTATTACATCTTGGCACGGGATAGAGAGATTGGTGGTTGGTCTAGATTAGAACTAATTCAAAGCTAGGTAAATTCACTAATCAGCCGCAGTAATTATTTTGTTTAGGGATGAATAATTCACATCATGAAAACAGTAAGAAACAAATAAAAATGAGAGAACACGTAGCTAGGATTCTAACTCTCGTTGATTGTGACGAGGGGACTCTTGATTTAATTTGTTTCGCTTAGGAATCTCGCTTTGTAAAATGGAAAGTGAAGGTGAACACATACATGCATCTCTAACAAACAAGAGTTACTAATACGGTGGAAAGGGGATATTGGTGCCCCTGAGAGAGCTAAGCTAGTAGTGAAGAGTGTATGTGCCACTCAGTTCAGTAGTGTTATCGGTTGCAACCAACACTTTATGGTAAAGTTGAGAAGTTACCGTGAGTGAATTAAGCTTTAAAAATTATTAAGCCAACAATTAAGAATAATATGAATGAACAACTACTTCATTCTCCACTATTTCATTTTCCACGTATTGTTTGTAGATTGGTAGATCAATCCATAGTCTTTTTTTATCATCACAATCTTAGTCACTAGAAACGTGCCTATATACATATGTTAGTTATAAGTATAATAAGAATTTGTATAATGAGAATCAATATTCCCTTCTAGCCTCAGTAGCCTGTATGTTCTATGCCTAATAGTACTTTGTATTAGAGTTATGTTCTGGTAAGGATACTCTTTCGAGTTATAGGTCGGTTCAGTGTTGTTTTGCGAGTTCTTGAAGCCTCTTGTCCAGTAAAAAAGTAGTCTCTTAAATTCAAACTCAAGCGTGATACATGTAAAAATGACTTAAACGCTCAAATGAGTGAAAATATCTTAAAAGAGAGTGAATGTGATGTCGTGTGGTCTGTTCTTTTTTTTTCTTGTTTCCTTATCGTCGGTTAGGACTTTGATTTATAGTTGTTGTTGGTAAAATATTCGTTGGTTGTTTTTGAGATATCCGGTGCCGACTAAGTACGAGATTCGGAAAAAAAGTTTATTACGGTGGACGTTTATCTATTTTGAATTTGCTTGATCATGCTGAGGTATAACTCGATTTTTCCGATATATTAGGGATATAGTACAAGTTTCATAATAATTAAGTACATATGTTTATTTCCATTTAACATAATAACTGTTGGTGGGTCCCCAATTTCAAGTGAGGTCCGCACAACTTTTTTTTTTAAAGTGGTTTTTAAGCCACGAAGGGAGAGAGAGTTTTTGAGACTCTCACTTTTGAAAGAAAGAAGAACGAAGCAGAGACTTCGACGGGAGAAGAAGAAAAATTTAGGGGAAAATAGCAAGTCATTTTTTATCCGATTAAACCGGTAAACTTGCTCAATTTCTTATGAAATTTTAGTATGTTATTTCTGGTGTAGAGATGAACATTAGGATATAACTTGCTAGTTGTATTGCCTTTTCTTTTATCTGACTTGAGATACCCACTTTGTGGAGGATTTATGTTGATTCCATCAGTTTTGATGATGTATTTTGTTGATTGTTGAGATGCCCTAGTGTCACTAGGAAGACTGATTGTGTAGCCATTACTTTGATAGTGGAAGATTTTACTAGACTAGGTCCCGTAGGTTTTTTGTCCCTCTTTTGGGGGGTTTTTCCACGTTAAAATTCTGGTGTCTGATTATTTAATATCTGCCATTATATTTGCTGCTTGGAGTATTTTTGATATTGCCTATTTAATCGCACAGGTTGTGGAAAAATTATTTTTAGGGCTTCCACTGTTAGACAGGTTCTTATTTGAACCTTTGTTGAGTTTCCCCAACAAAGTGGTATCAGAGCTTTGGTTGTTTATCTCTGTGTTGATTAAATGGAGAAAAATACTCATGACCGAATATAGTCAAATTGAATTCCCAAAATTATTCAATTTGGAAGACCCTCATGGAAGATATGTTGTATAGCAAGGACTTGTATGATCTTGTAGAGGAGGATAAATCCAAAGGTACTAAATCTGATACTGAATGGAAGAAGCTGAATCGGAAGGCAGTTGCTTTAATTAGGCAATGGCTTGATCTTAGCGTATATCCACATGTTGACACTGAAACGAATGTCGAGAATATGTGGAAGAAATTGAAGGAGTTATATGAGAGGAAGAATGTGCAAAACAAAGCATTCTTAATTAGGAAACTTGTCAATATGAAGTATATTGAAAATAAATCAATACCGGAGCACTTGAGCACTTTTCAGGAGACGGTGAACCAACTGATAAATAATAAAATCACTTTGAATATGAGTTGCAAGCCTTGTTGTTATTGAGTTCTTTGTCTGATAGTTGGAAAGTTTTAGTTGTGACACTGACTAACTCAGCTCCAAAAGAAAAGTTGACGTTAGCAATGGTTAAAGAGAGCATGTTGAATGAAGAAGTCAGAAAAAGAAAACGAGGTTTGATTAATGTCTCCTCCTAGTCAGAAGCACTTGTTTCAGAGTCACGGGGGAGAAGTCAAAGTAGAAAACCTCACAGTTCTGACAAGTCAGAGAGTCGAAGCAAGTCAAGAGAAAAGTACAAGCCAAGAAAGGAGTTCATTTGTCACCATTGTGGTAAGCCGGGGCATATCAAGAGGTATTGTAGGTTCTTGAAAAGAGAACAATCAAGGGGAAGAAACAAAGACAGAGGTAAAGATAGTGATAAAGAAACTGCTGCTATTGTTTATGAAGATGTTCTTATCACATATGATGAAAATTGTGTGAATTTTATCTGTGATGATTCTACTTGAATTATGGACTCTGGTGCCTCATGTCATGTCACTCCGAGGCGTGAATTTTTCACTTCCTATACTGTTGAAAATTTCGGCAAGATCAAATTGGGAGATAAAGAAGTGTGTGATATCATTAGTATGGGTGATATGTGGCTTGAAACTAACATGGGATGTAAGTTGCAGTTGAAGAATGTTAAGCATGCGCCAGATATGCGGTTCAATCTTATTTCAGTGAAGGTATTGGATCAAGAGGGGTATTACACTTCATTTAGTAGTGAAAAATGCAAGATTACCAAAGGGCTCTCATTGTTGCTAGAGAAGACAATAGTCTCACTACTCTCTACCGGTTGCAAGCAAAGTTGTGCAAGAAGATGTGAATGTAGCTGATGATTCATCTTCTGATTTGTGGCATATACGTCTTGGCCACTTGAGTGAGAAAGGACTAAGCGTCTTAACCATGAAGTACTCACTTCCAGTGAAAGGTACAACTTTAAATACTTGCACTCATCGTTTTGTTGGAAAGCATGCTAAAGTATCATTTCATAGTTCTGGACCTCATAGGAGATCACATGTTCTAGATTTAGTTCATACTGATGTTTGCACTATGGATGCTAAGACACTAGGTGGTGCATCATATTTTGTTACTTTTATTGATGATTATTCTCGAAAAGTGTGGGCTTTTGTTTTGAAATCTAAAGACCAGGTGCTTGGTATCTTCAAACACTTTCATGCAAGTGTTGAAAGAGAAAAAGAAAGGAAATTAAATATGTTCGAGCAGATAATGGTGATGAATACAGGGGTCCGTTTGAAGAGTATTGTAAAGACATAGGATCAAGCTTGAGAAGATGGTTCCTAAGACTCCTCAACATAATGGAGTTGCAGAGAGAATGAATCGTACTATCAATGAAAGGGTTAGGTATATGCTATCTCATGCAAAGTTTCCTAAATCCTTTTGGGGTGAAGTGATGAGGACTGCAGTAGATTTGATCAACCTTTCTCCTTCAGTTCCACTTAATGGTGATGTTCTAGAGAAAGTTTGGAGAGAAAAAGATGTCTCCTATAGTCATTTGCAAGTGTTCGGCTGTAGGACTTTTGTTCACATTCCAAGAGATGAAAGGTCCAAACTTGATGGAAAGTCAAAGCAGTGTATCTTCATGGGTTATGGTCATGAAAATTTTGGTTACAGATTATGAGATCCGGTGAGTAAGAAGATAATTAGAAGTCGAGATGTGATTTTTCTTGAAGACCAAACCATTGAAGACCTTGAGAAGAAAGATAAGCCAACAATAACTGTTAGACATTCTGCTAATGATGAACTTGGTCCTTCCACTAGACCTCCTGTTGATGGGAGAGATGTACAAGTTGATAATAATGGTGATGATTTACATGATGAACCTACACCTCAACCTGAGGTGCCAAATGCAGAAGTTCCATCAGATGTTGAAGTTTCACTTGAACTACTAGTTGAGCCTAAATTGAGAAGATCTACTAGAGAGCATCATCCTTCTCAGAAATACTCTCCTCATGAGTATGTGATGAACATTGAGACTAGGGAGCTAGAGAGCTACCAGGAAGCTATGTCTGATGAGCATAAGGAAGATTGGTTGAAGGCCATGCAAGAAGAAATGAAATCCTTGCATGAGAATCATATGTTTGAATTAGTGATGCTACCGAAGGGTAAAAAAGTATTCAAGAATAAATGGGTGTTTAAACTAAAAGCGGATAAAAATGTCTCATGGCCAAGGTACAAACCTCGATTTGTTGTGAAAGGCTTTGAGCAAAAGAAAGGTATTGATTTTGAGGAGATTTTTTCTCCAGTTGTGAAGATGTCTTCTATTCGAGTTGTGCTTGGATTGGTGGCTAGCTTGAATTTAGAGGTTGAGCAGCTTGATGTGAAGACTGCATTCTTTCACGGTGACATAGATAAAGAAATTTATATGGAGCAACCAGAGGGTTTCGAGGTTAAAAGAAAGGAGCACCTTGTATGCAAGTTGAAGAAGAGCTTATACGAGTTGAAGCAAGCGCCAAGGCAAGTGGTACACGAAATTTGATTCCTTCATGGAAAGTCATGGGTATAGTAAGACTTCTTCTGATTATTGTGTATATGTTAAAAAATTCTCTGATGGTGATTTTATAATTCTCTTGCTTTATATTGATGACATATTGATTGTTGGTCATAACACTAAGAAGATTGAAAGTTTTAAGAAAGACTTGAATAGATCCTTTGCTATGAAGGATTTGGGTCCTACAAAGAAAATCCTTGGCATGAGTATCACTCGTGACAGGAAGAATGAAAAACTGTGGTTGGCGCAGCAGAAGTATATTGAGAAGGTTTTAGAGAGATTTAGCATGAGTAATTCCAAACCTGTTAGTACTCCACTTGCTAGTCATTTCAAGGTGAATTTGCAGCAATGTCCTACAAGTGAGAAAGAGAAAGCAGAAATGAAGAAGATTCTATATGCATCTGTAGCTGGCAGTTTGATGTATGTTATGGTTTGCACCAGGCCGGATATTGTTCATGCTGTTGGAGTTGTTAGTCGGTTTCTCTCTAATCCTGGCAAGGAGTACTGACAAGCAGTGAAGTAGATTCTCAGATACCTTAATGGTACTTCCAGAGTTTGTTTATACTTTGGGAGTGGCCAACCTGTGTTGGATGGTTACACAGATGCGGATATGGCTGGGGATCTTGATTCAAAAAAGTCTATTTCTGGTTATATGATGACTTTTGCAGGGGAAGCTGTGTCATGGCAATCTCGACTTCAGAAATGTGTTGCTTTGTCTACTACAGAGGCAGAATACATTGCTATTATTGAAGCTTCTAAAGAACTCTTGTGGATGAAGAAATTTCTACAAGAGTTAGGCATCAATCAAGAGAAGTTTTTGTTATTCTGTGACAGTCAGAGTGCTATCCATCTCAGCAAGAATCCGACGTTTCATTCCAGATCGAAGCACATAGAGATAAGGTATCATTGGATACGTCAAGTGATTGAGATGAAGTCACATGCACTTGAGAAGATCCATACTTATGATAATGGTTTAGATATGATGACTAAGAGTTTACCTGCAGTAAAGTTTGATTCCTGCAAAGAGAAGGCGGGCTTGATAGAGCAGCCTATCCACACTTGAGTTGGTGAGGAGGAGATTTGTTGGTGGGTCCTCAACCTCACGGGGTCCACACAACTTTTTTTCTAAAAAAAAGGAAAGTGCCTTTTAAGCCACGAAGGGAGAGAGAGTTTTTGAGACTTTCACTTTTGAAAGAAAGAAGAACGAAGCAGAGGCTTCGACGAGAGAAAAAGAAAAATTTGGGGGAAAAGGACAAGTCATTTTTGATCCGATTAAACTGGTAAACTTGCTCCATTTCTTATAAAATTTTAGTATGTTATTCCTGGTGTAGAGATAAACATTAGGATATAACTTGCTAGTTGTATTGCATTCTCTTTTATCTGATTTGAGATACCCACTCTGTGGAGGATTTATGTTGATTCCATCAGTTTTGATGATGTATTTTGTTGATTGTTGAAATGTCCTAGTGTCACTAGAAAAACTGATTGTGTACCCATTATTTTGATAGTGGAAGATTTTACTAGATTAGGTTTCGTGGGTTTTTTGTCCCTCTTTTAAAGATTTTTTCATATTAAAATTTTGATATCTGATTATTTAATATCTGTCATTATATTTACTGCTTGAAATATCTTTGATATTGCTTATTTAATCGCACAAATTATGAAAAAATTATTTTTAGTACTTCTGTTATTAGACAAATTTTTGTTTGAACTTCTATTGAG
>NC_029789.2:7225288-7236462 GCF_000816755.2 Arachis ipaensis | reverse complement strand
AGATCAACTTTAATTCAAAGCTTAGATTAAATTGATTAAGTCCAAATAGTAACAAAGATATTATTTGGATTGGATTTACGAATTTTTGGTATAGTGACATTTTAAATTAAAATCATCATATGCACTGTATCCATATAAAAATGAGAAGATTACTACCAGATCGCAAAATAACAACTCAAAACTTAAAAGGACCACAAGGCACCTAAAGCCGAAACTGAGTAAGAGATTTTTTTTTTTATTACGGGCAAGATTTTGATATAATCAGAAATTCAGAACACCACTTTGATGTCCTTATTTTTTTTTTTTTGGGTCAGGCTAGTTTAATATCCAAAATCAATAATATTGAGAATACCAGTTTTCTTATAAAACTTGTCCAACAGTCCAATTAACCAATAAAGTTGTACACATGCAATATTGGCAGTTAGCCTTTGGGCATGGCCCGTCCGTGTTTTTTAAATAAAAAAATTTATTGGTGCATGGCCCATCTGTTCGTTAATTTACTCTTCACCAAAAATATAGACATCCAGGCTCACCAGGCATGAAATGTATCTAGTGACTAATTGCCTGATCGTTTGCCATTAAGCGGAGGCTTCTCAATACCCAAAAAAAAAAAATGGAGTATTCGAAAGAATTGTCACTGTAACAGTGGAAGGGAAAAGTAAAAAAAATTCATATACACGGCCACACAGGCAATTTCTCGCTAAGCCAAGAGTGGATCAAGACAACAAAAAAAACAAAGAGTGGTGTTTTGGGTATTACGGCCTGGATGTGAGGTCCACATCCTTAAAGTGTTGGGTCTAACGTCTTTTCTGGTGTGAGGAGACCGTCTAACGTCTTTGAGTAAAGATAAGAGTTAAAGCTAAAGTTAATAAAAAGTTGCAGCAAAGGCTGAGGCCAAGTGGCAATGAAATTGCCTCTTAATCAAGCTGCACCAAGTTTAAATCTTAACTGAGACTGGGATGAAGTTTAAAAAATCTCAAAATTTAGGTGTATGGGTGTGTGAGTAATGTAATGACCCAAAAAAAAAGTTAATTAAGAGTTAAAGTTAATAAAAGTTTAATGCAAATTTATAAATTATGAGTTGAGAAGTACTAAAATTTTGGAGGAGTATTAAGTATTTAATAATAGAAATAATGGCTTAATAATCACTCTTGTAACTTTTACTAATAGGAAATTATTCGTTCTTTTGTCTAGGAGTTGTTAAAATCATAAATTAAATATATGAATACGTTTTTAAGAATAATTGAGATCCTAAGTTAATATCCAAATTTCCAGTTTCAAGAGGCCAAGTGTCACAACCCGCACTAATATTAGGTGTGTGAATTCTCTTATTCAACGCTTGTGTTTGGCCGGTCTTGCTTTGCTTTAATCCACCCAATCAGTTAATCCTTTTGACTGTTAAATGCCACTTTTTTTCCTGCTGTCATTTAATTCCGACGTCATACCATTTCTTAGTTTTTGTTCATATTCTCCTCACTCTTAGGGTATCCATTAGTAAGAGCAGAAGAAATTATACAGCTTATTTCTAACCAAAGTAATCAATAATCAACTATTAAGCACAGTAAAATTTATCTATTAATGTATATCCACTAATCCACTAATAAAAAAATCATAAACGACTCCTGACAATTATATCGAAGGACAACGAGATTCTCAAAGATTCTCAACAAAAAAAACACCATTTTCAATCCTGATCTTTATTTTGATGGGACTGACATAAAAAATAAAAGTCAGTAGTCAGAAAAAATAGTTTTTTTTTAGAACCTCGTTGTTTCTTTGAAATAATTGTCAGGAGGATCAGATTGGATATTCACCCTTCAAAAAATACTTATAATTAAAATGTTTTACATTGTGAATACATACAAACTAAACTCAATATATTAACGTATGATTAAAGGTGAAAACTCAGGTGCAGTCGACTTTAGGTGAAGTTGATAGTTGAGAGCCGTTGGATGGTTTGACTGATTTGACTAAATTTTCATCTAACGACTCCCAACTATCAACTTCACGTGAAGTCAACTGCATTTGAGTTTTCACCATGATTAAAACTTATGCAAAATTCATATAAATTCCAAAAAAAAAAAGTCTACTCAATTTGGGGTTTTAGGAATTATGGCATAAGGATGAACTCATCCTAAGTTAATATCCTAATTTCCGGTTTCAAGAGGCCAGGTGTCGCAACCCCGCTAATATTAGGTGTGTGAATTCTCTTATGCAACGCCCGTGTTTCGCCGGTCTTGCTTTGCTTTAATCCTTCCAACCAGTTGATCTTTTTTACTGTTGACAATGCTACTATTTTTCCTGTTGTCATTTATTCCTGACGTCATACCATTTTTTAGTTTTTGTCCATGTTCTCCTTGCTCTCATAGTAGCCATTAATAAGAGCAGAAGAAATTATACAACTTATTTCTAACCAATATTTAAAGCAGAAGATAATTATATTATATTACATTTCTATTACATGGCTATTATCTATGTATTTATTTATTATTTATCCATTTATCTGTTATCTATTATTTATGCATTTAAGGAGAGCCACACTAACGGTGTAGGAACTCACACCAACTAAAGAAATCATTCTACCGTTTACAGAGCATTTCCTCTTTCGTGGCTAGTAAAGAATCTCAGCATCGTTTTGGAATGTCCCGAGCAACAGTCGAAGAAGCTGCTCATGGCTTCCGTGGTGGACATTGCGGGGATGAAGTCAATTTGAACATCTCTGCCCTGCCAACCGACCTGATTTTGAAGATTTTCCTTTGTTTTGATGGAAAAACCATAGGTAGGGGGAGGTGTATGTCGTGTGATTGGTACAAAAGATTGAACCGGGCAGATAATATGGTGACTCATTTAAAATCGGAGGGGGGGCAGGCGATTGTTCTTCACTTGGACAACCCCCTCAAAGATGTTGACTGTGGGAGGCTTTCTATGTTCGTCTTTGGAACCCGTGTCGCCGTTCTGGTCGCTGCTCCTCTTGACTGGACGTGATTTTTCCTGGTGGGAACAGATACCGGCAAGGTATGTGCAAGATACTCAATAGATGGTCGTTCGAGTTCATTGATCACTTGGGACCCGTTCGGTTTCTGGAGGTCTGTTATTGCTGATCCCGGGTTTGAGGGTTACCACTTCAACCACCGTGAGGAGTGGTCTGCTTACGCCTTTCTTAGCATGGTGGGTTGTGATGATTATAAGATTCTTAGTCTCACAAAACGTAACCTGGCAACTCCTGGATACGACGTGCAGATGTATCTTTCAAGTGCAAGGCAGTGGAGCCCCGCGGCGCGGACCCTGCAAATGATTGATAGACTGAGCAGTGGGTATGCCGTGACCAGCAATTGTGTTTTTTTGGGTCAATAGTGAAGGTAGATTTACCAAGAAGCCGGTCTCCGTGGTTCGATACGCAACCATGGATTCTGCGTTGGATGAGATAGAAATAGGTGCAGGGGCATGTGTGGACTATCCGACGTTGATTGGCCACGATGATTATGTGAATTTCGTTACCTATGAGCGGTCCGCTTTAAGGTTCGGAGTTCATGTGATGACCATCAACCTTAGACCCGGTGGCGCAATGGCGTGGGGTCGACATCTCTTTATTGGCGTCACTAACCTGACGGAAACACCCTGTATGAAGATAGGTCGCGAGCTTCTTGGGATCAGCCATTGTGTCCGTGATTTTGAGGGTGTTGAGTCGTCGCTTGATGCTGTTGTATCCAAGGCCAAGTTTCGATCCATTGGTCTGGCTGACGGAGTTGTGAAGTTCATTGGAAGCGTGAGATGGGCTGGAGTTGTTTGCATCAAGGGTTGCATGGGATTTTCTCTAGAAGTCTGAATATTGCTGAATAACGTATTGTTGTTTCTGCGCTGTTTTGCGCTTTGATTTCTTAAGATTTATGTACGCACTTTCTGAACAAGTTAGCAGTTTGCCAATTGTAATCTTTTATTTTGGTCCCCGAGTTGATTGCATCCTGTCCCCGGGGGTGATTAGTTCCCTTTGATTCAGATCATTATCTCCATGTCTCTTGACCTATGAATGTTTCATGTTTTATTTATATTTTATAATTTATAATTCCCGCTGCATATTTCCTGGTTATTATGTAATGTGTTGTGTTATGTTTATTAGTGATGCCGGAACTGGATTTCGTGGTTGTGATAATGGCTGGTTGGCCCGGCAGCTTGTGTTCCGGTTACTTTTTTCCAATCTTTGCAACTTAACATATTTTACTCACAGCCGGTCTTAATTGCTTTGGGCTGCCGTTTTGTTCCGGCCATTTCAATACAAAGACATTAATTGATGTATCATGATATTTTCAAGCCTTACCGGCCTTTTCTAATGACATGGGCCCAATCTGTTCCCTTTGTAACTGTGGGTTGGGTGAGCAATGACCCACACTGATGTTGTGACCTTATCCTCCTGCAGCCACGCTTCATTTCGTTTCCACTCCAAACCCTTGAATCAGCCGTCGCTCACCTCACTCAGGTCGGCACAGCAAGTCGTGTCTGTGATTGCTCCGCCGATCCTTCTTTTGGCCGATCTTACTCCTCGGCATGCCCAGCACACATTCATTTTCGTGTTACCTGGGTAATTCCTGATTCATCTATTCTACTGGTTATTTACTTTATGATTTCTTTTTCACAATGTTTTCACTAATAAAAACTCCAACTTCGTGCATGTAAAATTCTTTTGTTTCAACTATTGCAGGAGGATCCCATTAGTTGAATCTGAATAATTTCTTTGACCTCAACTGTTAACACCCTCCACTTTTGAGCTACCTCTTGTGCACTGCAGCTTCGGCTTTTGTGCGGCAATGCTTAGTTCAGGAACTTCGAGGATATACGGTTTGTTGGCTGCTTTCCTTGACTATGGCCTCCTCACTGCGCAGGTAATTAGTCAATTGTTCTTTTTGGTTATAATGGTAATAGTTATAATACCATCAAATATTATTCATCCTCACTATTTCGTCTGTTACGTTGTTAACAGTAATTATATCCAGAATACATTTTAAGGTGCGCTGTTGATAATCCCTGCTAATCTGATTTAGGGTGAATAACTTTACCTATTACGAATTACTGATGATCTTTACATTGGTAAACACGCTATTAAATCTTATCAAGCCATGCCTTCTTATCTGCTGCTGTCCCCCGCTAATCTAACATTGGCTACCTAACTTTTGCTATTCACGTTTAGTGATGATCATGAAACTGGTAAACAACCGATTAGATACAATCAACCAACGCCTTTAATCGTCCTCCCAGTAATTTTTGTCTACCAAGTTTATTCTTGTGCTCCCACTAATTTTTGTCTGCCAAATTTATTCTTTTGTTATTTACTGCCATGCCTATCTGATAGGCCAGCATTTACATTGCATATACATTTACATATACATATATGCTTTTGAAATCTGTCGCAGCGTTCATTTTTGACGATGACGTCCCAGTATCTTTTTTGCTTGGTTCCCATGTATCTCTCCATGTATCATATATCCCCCCGACTTGCCCATTCATCTAATCTTACCTCCATTTCATTATTCTTGCTGATTCAATGCAATTAATTACTTTAGCTGTGTTCCATTCTTTCTCATTCATCCTGTTCAACCCTGTGAATCTCTGGTGACAAGACATTTTCCTACATGGAGTAAATGAACTTCAATTTCCATCCTTGCTTCAACATTTACTGTGAATTTCATTTAATGATACTATATCTTCTTTTAGTCATACTTATGTCAGGGGTAATTAAACTGAGTAATTATCACTGCTATATTTAGACTTCACACTACTTGTTTGTTGACTGATCTCATCCAATGACTTGCATTTATTGACTACCTGTTTATTATTCATTTTCATCGGGCTATCTTCCAAAGGCGGGAACTTTTTCTTCTTCAATTTTTTTCACTTTGGTTGAGGTCTACGTATAAAGTGCTTCCTATACTCTCCGTAATTAATTATGAACCATCGAGATATATTATTTATTATATATTATATATTATGGTCATTATCATGATTATTAATCGTTGTATTACATGCTAAATATTTTAACTGGGTTATCTACTAAGCCGTCTGATCATCACATCAGCTGAGATTCTATGTACTCTGCTTCAGGGGGCCCAAAGTTTATTAATGACCACCGCTTGGTTACTTGGATCATTGAACAACATCTGCTTAATTTTTTGGTTTCCTCACAAGGTCAAATTCTAAATAAGTTTGCTTCCTCATTTTATTCGGTTAATAGGTCATACTATTAATTGCTTAAGTGTTTAATTTAACTTACCCAATTAATTATCATGAAAAGAATCACAGTGATCACATTTGTCCTAGCCACGTCACTTAGGAAGTGTTTTTGTCATTACATCTTCAATTTTTATTGATGTCAATCCTTTAGTATATCTAATCCAGTGTCTCCTTTGATATCCGGGCCTGGGTTGCCCAAATAATATACCTCATCACGGCTTCGGTTCCCTGTATCTTATAACAATACCAATAACTATGACACCATTTGCTCAATAGGTTTCTTCAGTGGTTAGATAATAATATAATTGTCATTATTATTGTATTATTCCAAAACTTTATTTTAATCTTTTATCTTTTATTTTATTTCTCACCTTTTGAACAATTTCAACAACAATTATTATTATTTCTACATGTCTACCCTACATCAGTTACTCAACGCACCACATTCCACACCTTCCCCCACCACTCCACAGGATTCCGCTGTTTCCCCGAATTTCGTTTTTTTTTTTAGCCATGCGGTCATTATCTGAAATGTTTCAAAAGTTTATTTACGGTTTGGTGGACCATAGATGAGTGACCAATATGTATGTTACTTTCTATTTATGTTCACATACACAAATCTATGTGTTCCTTTTGTAGCGCTTTCTGTTGACAATCTAACCCAATATGAGAGCTTCATGTCCGTACATAGCATCTTACATTGTTGCTCTTTTTGTGAAGTATGTACCTTTGGCCATCTGCTGACTCAGGCGAAAATGGTGATCTCAACCCTGATTTTTATAGACTTCTCTTCTTTGCCTTGGATCCCGTGGCCGTACGCTTTCTTCTGCCTCAAAACCTCCATTATTCATATATTCGTATTTTCTATCTATTTTATATACTCTATCTCTAATATAAAAATAAGAGTAATTACCCAAATCAGTCCCCAAGGATTTTAGAATCGGACATTTTAGTCCCCAAGGAAAATTAATACACAGATCAGTCCCCAAGGTTTTACTCCGGCAGACAAATCAATCCCCAGTTTATTTTCCGGTAGAGTAATTACCCAGATCAGTCCCCAAAGATTTTAAAAACGGACATTTTAGTCCCCAAGAAAAACTAATGTACAAATCAATCCCCAACGTTTCTCTCTGTTAGACATAATAGTCCCCCGTCCAAAAATAAAATAAAATAAAATAATAATTATTATTAATTGCACAATAATATTGTACTATATTTTTTGTATTTTTTAGACAAAAATAATGATAAATTTATTCATTAAATTCTTATATAATATATATATAGTCACTCAATAATAATAATAATAATAATAAAATTATTAGATATTATTTTACAAGAAATTCAAAGTTAAAATCATTTGATATTTTTGTATTTAATATAATCAAAAGGTTGAATCGAGACCAGTGCGTTGCATTCGACACAATAGCAAATGCAGTTAGTCATGGCGCTGGTGGTTTTTTCTTTTTCTGTGGATATGGTGGAACTGTTAAGACTTTTCTATGGAATGCACTGTCTGCTTCAATAAGGTCGAAGGGTGATATTGTTCTCAACGTTGCATCCAGTGGCATTACAGCTCTGTTGTTGCCTAATGGGCAAACTGCTCATTCACGCTTTAAGGTTCCACTCAGTGTTAACCAGACTCTATTTGTAATATAAGGCAAGGCACACCCCTCGCGCGTCTTATTTCATCTGCAAAATTAATTATATGGGATGAGGCACCTATGTTAAATAAATTTTGCTTCGAAGCGCTCGACAAGTACCTTAAGGATGTTCTTCGTTTTGATCGTGGATATAATCCCGATGCTCCATTTGGTGGGAAAATTGTTGTTCTGGGAGGTGATTTCCGTCAGATATTTCCTGTGATTCCTCGTAGTTCCCGGGAAGAGATCGTTCATTCGTGTATTAATGCTTCGAACCTGTGGCAATCTTGCCAAGTGTTGCAGTTAACTGAAAACATGAGGCTGTGCTGTGGTTCACGAGATATCCACGGTGTACAATTAGAGGAATTTGCTACATGGCTGCTTCAAATTGGTGACAGGTTAATCGGAGACAGCACCGATGGCGAATCAGTAATTAGAATACCCGACAACTTGCTGGTGAATATTGAGTATCCATGTCTGCATGATTTGGTGTTGTTTGTTTATTCTGACATTTTACTCCATTCTTCTAGCGTGGATTATTTTAAGGGTAGGAGTATATTAGCACCAACACTTGATGTTGTAACTGAAGTAAACAATCACGTGATGTCTTTGATCCCTGGCAACGAGAGGGTTTACTTGAGCTCTGATACACTGATTAATGAAGATGGTCACCTGGAATCTGAATTATACACAATGAGCACCGAGTCATTGAATGCGCTGAATTGTTCAGGAATTCCCCAACACCGGTTAGTTCTTAAAATCGGTGTTCCTGTGATGCTTCTTCGCAATATTGACCAATCCAATGGACTCGCGAATGCAGGTTAGACGTCTTAGTGACCACATCATTAAGTGCGTCATATTAGCAGGTTGTAATACTGGTGAGATTGTCTTTATTCCCAGGATGAACATGTCACCTAATAATGATACATTACCGATCAGGTTTACTCGACGCCAGTTTCCGGTTGCGCTTTGCTTTGCGATGACCATAAACAAGTCCCAAGGTCAAACGCTGTCAACCGTTGGCGTGTATCTTCCGAGGCCTGTTTTTACTCATGGTCAGCTTTATGTTGCGCTCTCTCGGGTCAGCATTCATTCTGGACTGAAGATATTATCTGTTGGTTCTAATGGCAAAGTTTCAGATCATACTATTAATGTTGTCTATAGAAAAGTTTTTACTGGCTTGCTACGTAACATTCTGCCTTGATTGGTTTATTTCTCATGTGCTCCTTTCATAATCTTTTCGGTAAGCAGCTCTTTATTTTCCCGTGCTTGGCACGGGTCTTAAAACTAGTTTTAAGTAAAAGTCAGTCCATACAAATACAAAATGAGAGTAGACTCTTTGTAAATTGAGTTTTATTTGATTTTAAATATGTTTAACTTGTGGGTCAGAATACAAACAAACAGATAAAATTAAGAGAAAAAAAACCTCCCCCCTCCCAAAAACTGAAAAAGAATGGATATATTATAAAAAAAATTTAATTTTCCATTTTGACTATACTCCACTTCATGTGTTGAGCTTTACTTTCAAAAAAAAAGATATGCGGATCAGATCCAATCCATGAACATCCTTAACTATTCTTTTATGGTTGAATGGTTAATGTCACATTCATTTTTTAATATTCATGGATTTCTAAAATTATTATTTAAGTTACCATCCTATATAATTTGTTTTACAAGAATGTTATTTGTACATTAAAATTAGTCATTAAAATCAGTTATTAATGTATTTGTGTATAAATATATGTGTGATTTAATTTATTTTTAATGTGTATTTATATTTTAACATATATTTATACTAATAACTGATTTTAGTGGCTGATTTTAGTATGGATGTAACATTACTTCGTATATAAACAACTCCATGTTCGTCTAAACATTTGATTTTGACGTGCGTTGAAATCTTTGGCAATTTTATCTACTGGGAGTGCCGTGTAAATCATAGGGAATAAAGAGAGTCCACATACTTTTTTGGTATCTATATGGCTAACTCTTGAAAGGTACTGATTTTTCTTCTTCCTGCCTAAGTCTTTAACTGGAGAGAAAAAGAGTGATTGTCTTAGTTGACGGTCTAAGCATATTAATATTTCCAGCTACGGGTAAGAGCCCGGTTTCCCTCGGTAATAAAGTACATTTTCTCGGATTTGGATTTATTTTTTTATTTTGACATAATTTTAAACTAAATTCAGATTAAATAATTTGATTGATTCCAAACTTTTAACATGCAATTAGAACTTAAAAAAGTTGGTTGAAGAGATTAAAATAGATATGTTTGATCAATTAGTACTAAAAAAGAGTATATAAAAAATTTTAGATTAAATTATAGATCTAATTGGATTTATTTAAATTTGAAAAATAAAAAACTTGTACGGGTTCAAATTCTATGATAAAAATAAACCCGGTAATTGTATCCACTCCTAAAAATAGAAAGATGTGAAGCGCGTCAAATAAAACAGAAAAAAAAGATATATTTTTTACGCTTGTAAACAAAATATACACATGTTGCATCCTATCTTATCTCGTTTCGCATCCTATCTTATCTCGTTTACAGTGTAAATGAGATAAGAAAAATATTTATTTTGATAAATATTTTTTAAATTATTTATTTCAATAATTATTGTAATTAATTTATTTATTAAAATAAAAAATCCTCATATACACCCGTATTTCAAGCTTAATAAAATAAAGACTTTTAATCTAAATGGCAAAAAAATTTTGATATGAAAATAAAATAAGTGATATATTTTAACATGGTAATTTTTGGTGTTTTTTAAAATTATGGGAGTACACAAATCGGACCCTCCGATTTGTGTTGAAAAAGTTGAAAAAAATTCAGAGTACACAAATCGGAGGTCCGATTTGTGTTAAAAAATTGAAAAAACTCAGAGTATACACCTCGGACCATGCGAGTTCTTTGGTCATGAAATTTTGCTTCACAAATCGCATGGTCCAATTGCAGCTGATGGAATTTGAAATCTGAAACATGGAATTCGGACCCTCCGTTTTGTTTGTTCTGGGTAATTTTTTTTACATTCTGAGGGACACAACTCGCATGGTCCGAATATTTAATCTTAATAAAAAAATATTTAATCTTAATAAAAAATTGTTAAATTTTTTTTTATTTTGAAGTGTAAAAAGGTACAAATTACAAAATGCATGCATATGTGATCAAATTTCTTCCAAGTTTATCGTATATGCATCTATTATCTTGATCATATATACATTTTGTATTCGTTTTAAACTTTATAAAATACATTATTTTTCCCAAAAACAATAAGAAGTTATAGAAAGAAATTCCAGTGAGAATTTTAGAAC
>NC_029789.2:7221738-7225242 GCF_000816755.2 Arachis ipaensis | reverse complement strand
ATTTTAACATAAAAAACAATGAATTCTGCTCCCTCTAACATCCCTTTTTGATAATCATTGAGAGTAAGATTCTGATGTGTATAGAAAATTATCATATCACTTAATTCGATGACCCTTGGGAGTAGTTTTGTTTCAATTTCGAGATTTAATTCAACGAGAATGATAGGAAGTGGCAGATAGAGCATAAATGTGGAAACACCACTAGCATCAGTTCATCACACAGCACAAGGCACAGTCGAGAGTGAGAGAACCTTTTCAGTGTTTACACGGCTTCAAACCGCCACTTGTTTTATTCTCTATCTCTGGACGCCACCGCCGCAATTAGCATGCCACCCCAACAACCCCTCCTGGAGCCAGAAGAGGACACGGCCTACGACTCCTCCGAGAAGGTGGTGGTGGCGGTGGGAGTGGAGGATGAGTATGGCGATGACGTGGAGGCGCCGCCCTTCTCGTGGAAGAAACTGTGGCTGTTCACTGGGCCGGGGTTCTTGATGAGCATAGCGTTTCTTGACCCAGGGAACTTGGAGGGGGATCTTCAGTCGGGTGCGATTGCAGGATACTCGCTGCTCTGGCTGCTCATGTGGGCCACCCTAATGGGCCTTCTGATTCAGCTGCTTTCGGCCAGGCTCGGGGTGGCCACAGGGCGGCACCTGGCTGAGCTGTGCAGGGAGGAGTACCCGCCATGGGCCAGGATTGTGCTGTGGCTCATGACTGAGTTGGCTCTTATTGGCTCCGACATACAAGAGGTTATTGGCAGCGCTATTGCTATCCGGATTCTCAGTAACGGATTTGTTCCTCTATGGGCTGGTGTCGTCATTACTGCTCTTGATTGGTAATTACTATTATTATGGATAAATTTGCTGTCTTATGCTTGGTTTATTAAATTAAATAAGGTGATTTTGGATTACGGTTATATAAATCGTGGGTCCGGGAAAATGGTTAGTTAATTCAACAAGGTCTCTTTGTTGCTTTGTTTACAGTTTTATTTTTCTATTTCTCGAGAACTATGGTGTGAGGAAATTGGAGGCATTTTTTGCTGTTCTGATTGGCATAATGGCGCTCTCATTTGCATGGATGTTCGGTGAAGCAAAACCCAATGGGGTTGATGTTCTTCTTGGTACTGAGTTCATCTCATTGATATGGACGTGTGTAACCAAATTCTTTGGAGTGATATTGCTTTATCTCTGATACAACCAGTGTTATCTTTGCAGGTGTTTTGGTTCCTAAACTTAGCTCCAGAACTATAAAGCAAGCTGTTGGAGTTGTTGGTTGCATCATTATGCCTCACAACGTGTTCTTGCATTCCGCTCTCGTTCAGTCAAGGCAGATTGATCAAAGCAAGAAAGGCCGCGTTCAAGAAGCTCTTAATTACTACTCCATAGAGTCCACCTTGGCCCTTGCAGTCTCTTTCATCATCAATATTTTCGTCACGACTGTGTTTGCCAAGGGCTTTTACGGTACTGAAATAGCCGATAGTATTGGTCTTGTAAATGCAGGGACTTATCTTCAGGAGAAGTATGGGGGTGGATTATTCCCAATCCTATATATATGGGGCATTGGTTTGTTAGCAGCAGGGCAAAGTAGCACCATAACTGGTACATATGCTGGTCAATTCATCATGGGAGGTTTTCTCAATTTAAGGCTGAAGAAATGGGTGAGGGCGTTAATTACCCGAAGCTGCGCAATCATCCCAACCATGATAGTCGCTCTTATCTTTGATACCTCGGAGGAATCTTTAGATATCCTGAATGAATGGCTTAATGTTCTTCAGTCAGTTCAAATCCCATTTGCTCTTATTCCCTTGCTTTGCTTGGTGTCCAAGGAACAGATAATGGGCACTTTCAGAATTGGTCCTGTCCTCAAGGTATATTAAAAGTTCTACAGCATTTTGGTTACATATCAGCATTCAGCTACACATTACTAGTCCATGCATTTCGTAAATGACTTTGAAATGCCAAATTAATTCATTTTTATATGACTTTGAAATTCCCTGTCTGTACATGCCTATAGTGGTCACAAATTAAATGGACCCTAGTAACAGTTATAAATGGTATACATATATGTGTATATGCTAAATATCCTCTGTTATGCAGTCTATTGTAAGAACCCTAGCTTCTCTTGAGAACTTGGATTTATTTGGAGTAGCCCTTTGTTCAATATTGTTCAGCTCAGTTTGTTTGGATTGATTATTAGGTAGCGTTTGTTTGCAGAAACTGGGACTGAGACTAAGGGACTGCAACTCAGTATTGTATTTGATGGTTAGAAATTGGAACTAAAATTTCAGTTTCGGGACACAAAATTTCAGTTCCTTACCTCCAGAAAATGGAGACAAAGGGGATTGGAATTTTTTAAGACGAGACTAAAACTTTAATAATATTTCTTCTTAAAAATAATCCCATTTAACTTTTCAAATTCCAAATCTACCACTCAATCCCTATATTTATTTTAAATTAAACATAATACTTAGACATAACTCAATTCAGTACATTTTACACCAAATACAATACAGAGACTAAGTCACTGTCTCCTAGTCTCAGTCTCCCTTTCAAACGTAGTTTACTTGCACAACACACATATAAATCATCTTTTCTTTAGTAGGCATCAAATTAAACACAAAAACTAAAAGAATGTAACAAGATCATTCCTTAACAAACGACATATTAGAAATGATTGTTTTGTGAATTGTGATGTGGTACAGATTTTTTCTTGGCTGGTGGCTGCTCTGGTGATAGTGATCAATGGCTATCTTTTGCTAGACTTCTTCTCCTCTGAAGTGAATGGAGCAGTGTTTGCCGTTGTAGTGTGTGCACTAACAGCTGCTTATGTTGCATTTGTAATATACCTTATTGCGCGTGCTGTTTCCTTTTCGCCTTGGCAAAGTTTAGATCGATCATAGGCAGTTGCTAGCACAGAGAACTGAGCATTAATCCTTGTTCCTTCAGACCATGGATGCCACTCAAGACTTTCAATGGATACACTATTCACACACTAGCTAGTTTTTTAGTTCAAGCAAGGGGCTCTGGTTCCTTATTTGCTATCTGTGCATCAGTTACACAAGTCTAAATAGATGTTCCTGTTGTATTATTATTATATTATTATTATTAATGAAACTATGATGTTCAAAGAGATAACTCCTCTCTTGGAATGTGCTATTTATTTACTTCGAGATTCTGGCACAGCCCTGAAAGAAAAGTTTCCAATGGGGAATACAAAGACTGCATGTTAGCAATGCGAACATTACATATATATGTGTGTGTAAAAGAAATTCATTAAATTAGTTACTTATATTTATGTATATATGAATTTTATATTATAACATATATTCTATAGAGTGACCGAATAGTAAGGGATACAATCTATTATATTTTCATATTCAAAATGCATACTTTTTTCTTTGAAAACCTGAGTGTGTCGCCATTCTGAAAGTTTCATGTTCAAGTACATTTCTGTATATTTGTAAAAATGTATATTTTTTTTCATTCTTAAATGAAAAATATAAAATAT
>NC_029789.2:7198108-7221567 GCF_000816755.2 Arachis ipaensis | reverse complement strand
ATATATGTACTATTTATATAAAATTATTTTATTTATGCATGTATATTATATTATATATGCAAAAATAATAGATATTTTTTCTTGTATAATATTGTTACGATGGGTAACCGGAGATTAATGGGCTGGACTCGTTAGGCTAGCCCAATCGTCTGAGGAGGGAAGCCTTCGTAGGAAATCACGTTCCTGGGCCTCCGTCGACTTGTGAATATGGGTGAATGGGGGGTGGTACCTGTAAAGACACTCCGATGCCTAAGTCAGCAAGGGAGTAAGCAGATCTAGAAAGTATTGGGACTTAGAGATACCTGAGGGGTGTCAGTGTATTTATAGTGGTGAACCAATAACCACCGTTGAAGTAGTTCCACCTTTTAAGGTGGATAACCGTCCCTTTATCTTAGGGAAGTTGAGATATGGCTCCTGGAAGTGGGTTGAGAGATTTTAGGGGCAGTTACTCGTTTGAATGAGTGTCTATCTGCCAGCTAATCTTTATTCCCGACTTCTTTAGAGCAAGTCGTGGCAAGAACCGACTTCCTCTGGGGAAGGTCGGTGTAGAGTGAGGCTCAGTTCTTGTGGGTTGGGCCTTTCGTTTGGATCTGGGCCCTAACGTTAGGCCAGGGTATGAACAGTGCCCCTACTCGAGCCCAATTTCTTTTAAGAATTGGGGTCGAGTATTTCGACTCGGAATCGCAGCCGACTTGATAAGGAACTGACGTGATGTTTCAGAACCGACGTGTTTTAAAAATTCTCAACAGTCGCGTCTAATCAAACGTTGCGTCCGTTAGGGATTTGTGTATTCATACGCGGGGATCAGTTACATTGGGAACGGTGCCTTTCTTTAAATGACGGCTTCCGTTTTTACCAATATGCCCCTAACGTTCTTATAAATACTTTCCCTCTCTTTCCTTGCTTCGTTTCTGAAAACTTTCAAACTTCCTCTGCTCTGTTCGGAAGGAGCTTTTGTTCGAAGGAGTTCATCTTTCTCTGCCCCTATCCTTTTTCAAGCAAATGTTAGTTTTCCTCTACTCTTTTTTACAAAGTGCATGTTTTTATTTTAGAGAGGAGGATTGACTCGTAGGCTCTTAGTGACTCTTGTATGATTCCAGGCCCTTAGTGACCTTGTTTTTGATCCTTTTTCTTTTTTCCTTTGTAGGTTTCACTATACCTTTTTAAGAAAGAATGTCTTCCATAGAAACCCTCGCTCAATGGGTGGATGTTACTATTCTGGAGGAGGAACTCTTTGTAGATACTGACGTCATCACCAATCTCCGCACTCATCATAGAATTTGTACTTCTGATGAGGATGAGCCGAAGTATGAGTTGGTGGTCCCGGGTCTAGAAGACCGAGTTTGCTTTGCGAGGGCTGCTGAGGCAGCCCCTCACTTTTTCTATATATATGAGAGCATGATTACCCGTTTGGGTATTTTTCTTCCTTTTTCTGATTTTGAAATAGCCGTCTTACGTCACTATCGTGTTGCTCCTACCCAACTTCACCCAAATTCTTGGGGTTTTCTGAAAATTTACCAGTTCATCAGCCATGTTTTGGACTTTCCGACTTCTCTGAGAATTTTCTTTTTCCTCTTCCACATGACTAAGCCCTTCAGTGGGCAAAATAACAAACAAAAGTGGGTGTCATTCCGCGCCATACAAGGTCGGAGAGTCTTCACTCTTTTTGATGAATCCTTCCATGACTTCAAAAATTACTTTTTCAAAGTTCAAGCTGTAGAGGGTCACCACCCCTTTTTCCTGGATGAGAATTCTTCCCTTCGTTTTCCTTTGTACTGGCTAGAGGCCTCCCCTTGCGAAAAATATGGTTTGGATGATTTGGATGAGGTGGAGGCGGCCATTGTGGGGTTCCTCCGAGAAGTGTGGGGGAGAGTCCCCTACCTGGATACAAAAAATTTCTCTAGGGGTCTCCGACCTTTGTCCAGGCTCAATTAGGTAGCTTTTTGTTTGTTTATCATATTTTCCGACTTGTTTTCTCCGACTTGTTTTACTGACTTTTAGCTTCCTAATTGCTTTTATAGAAATGGCGAAGAAGAATTTCAGGGAGTCTTACTAGAGAGTTTAGGAGGCCAAAACGAGGTCCCGTGCCAGAGTCGGCGGCGCCAGGGTAACTGGTCCTTCTCTTCCTTCTCCTCCCCCTCCTTCCCACAATTTGGGGACCCCCACCCGACCTATTGTCCTTTCCTCCTCAGCTTCTTCTCAGCCGTCCCCTCTTCCCCGATCTTCCCCTGAGCCAGAAAAGAAGAAGCGCAAGACTTTAGAGTCTGGCTCTTCTTTTGAAGGTGAGGCTAAAGTAGATGCGCCTCAGTTTGTTCAGAAGCATATCTATCCTCATACTCGTATAAGTATGGATGATGCTTCTGTTCGAAACCACCTTACTATTCTGGCTCAGGAGAGTATCAGGGTGGCTGGGGTGTGTACAAAGTTTCTGGATATTTTTGAGAAGGCTCCCCTCAGCTCTTTGAGTTCAACCTCGAGGGTTGAAGAGCTGGAGGGGAGGCTTCTCTTATATCAAGGGCAGGAGAGGGTGCTGAGGGAGGAGGTCGCCAAATTGAAGGAAGAGAGGGATGGCCTCTAGGAGAGGGAAAGGAAGTTGCAGGCCCAATGTTCCATGGCGGAGGGCCTGAGGGAGAAGGCGCATGGGAGCTATTTGAGTTTGTTCGAGGATCTCGTGGAGGTGAAGAAGGATTTGATGAGAGCTCGGGAGGCCTATACCGAGTTGGAGGACTCCATTACTGACGGGGCTGAAGAAGCATGGAGGATTTTTAAGGAACAGGTTGGGGTTCTTGCTCCCGACTTGGATCTCTCTCCTTTGGATCCGGATAAAATTGTGGTCGACGGAGCTATCGTTTCTCCTCTCTCTCCCCATTATGTCACCGAGTCTGATCTAAATACTCGGGGGCAGAGGATAATGGAGTCCCCTCCCCGACCAAAAGATGCCCCGAGTTCTTCGAAGGCTCCTGGAACTTCCACCCCATCTCCTATGGACACTTCTCTTTCTGGTCCTAATGGCACTCTCCCTAACTCTGGTGATGCTCCGACTACTCTCTCCGACTCTGGTGGTGACGTCCTTCCCAGCTGAAAAATTTGTTGTGGCTATATGGGGGCTCGGCTTGTGGGCCCTCCTTTTAAACTATTTATTTTTATGTTTGTGGTGGTATTTTGCTGACATTCTCTTTGGCCTTTTATGGCCGTTAACAAAAAATACCCTTTTTTGGATAAGGGTTTAAGTTACCTTTCTTTGTTTCTTGTGCGCATGCTTTTCTGTTTTGGGTTTCGAAAAAACCTTTTTGATCTTTGTTTTGAAAAACCTTTTTCTTGGCTGACTGTCCCTTTCTTTAAGTTTTCCTTAATAACTCGGGACAACCTTTAGTGCTTTTAATAGGTTTCCTGATCTCTTTTTTGGTATTCCTTATACTCAATTTTTTTATTTATTGAGTTCTTATAACTTAGGTTATTTTTGCGATGCGTTTTCTTTGCTTCTCGGCTTTTCCGACTTATGAGTCGGATTTCCCGAGTTTCTCACGATCAACTTTTATAACCTCTTTACACCAACTTGTAACTCGTCGTTTCATCCTGACGACCATCTAGGTCGGTTCATGAGATTTTCACGTTTTGTCGAGCTTAAGTCGGCGCGTTTCGTAGAAAGAAAGAAAAACAAGAAGGAATTTATAAGAGATAAAAGATCTTTACTTATTTGTGAAGGTACTTTTACTGCTACTAAGGGTTTTTTACTATCTATAATCCCTTAGTCTCTACTGTGATGCCTCGTTAAAAACCCCCCTTCAGAAAAAATCCTTTTCTTTTGGGAAAAAATCACGAAGTTGGGAAAAGAGTACATCAGGGAGTAGAGTTCGCTTTTAACTATAGTACATTTTCATGTTACAAGCATGCCACGACCTTGGTAACTCGGCGCCGTTTAAGTCGGTCACCTTATAATAACCTTTTCCTAAGACCTCACTAATTTTGTATGGTCCTTTCCAATTAGCCGCGAGCTTTTCTTTTCCAGATTTGTTGACTCCAATGTCGTTTCTAATCAAGACCAAGTCGTTTGGGGTGAAACTCCATCGAATGACTTTTTTGTTGTATCTGGTAGTCATCCTTTGCTTCAATGCTGCTTCTCTTATTTGGGCTTGCTCTCGGACTTCGGGGAGCAATTCAAGCTCCTCTTTGTGCCCCTGTATGTTTCCGACCTCATCATGGAAGATCACCATTGGACTTTGTTCGTTGATTTCTACTGGTATCATGGCTTCCACGCCATAGACAAGTCGGAAGGGTGTTTCTCCTGTGGCAGATTGTGGCGTCGTCCGGTAAGCCCATAACACTTGTGGGAGCTCCTCAGCCCAAGCTCCTTTTGTGTCTTGTAGTATTTTCTTTAGTCCTTCCAGTATGACTTTGTTAGCTGCCTCGACTTGTCCATTTGCTTGTGGATGTTCCACCGAGGTGAACTGGTGTTTGATCTTCATACTGGCTACTAGGCTTCTGAAGGTGGAGTCGGTGAACTAGGTTCTATTATCTGTAGTAATGGAATAGGGTATCCTATACCTTGTGATGATATTTTTGTAGAGGAATCTCCGACTTCTTTGGGCCGTGATGGTGGCTAATAGTTCTGCTTCTATCCACTTTGTGAAGTAGTCTATTCCCACAATTAAGTATTTGACTTGTCCTGGGGCCTGGAAAAAAGGTCCTAACAGATCCATTCTCCATTTTGCGAAGGGTCATGGAGAAGTTATACTGATGAGCTTCTCGGGGGGAGCCACGTAGAAATTTGCATGCATCTGGCATGGTTGGCACTTTTTCACAAATTCTGTGGCATCTTTCTGCAAGGTCGCCCAGTAGAACCCAGCTCGGATTACTTTTCTGGCTGGCGACCTGACTCCGAGATGGTTTCCACAGATCCCATTATGAACCTCCTCTAATACTTCAGTGGTCCTTGAGGTCGGTACGCACTTCAGCAATGGCGTTGATATTCCTCTTTTATAGAGGATATTTTTCACCAGAGTGTAGTATTGTGCTTCCCTCCGGATTTTCTTGGCCTCTTTTTCCTCTTCGGGGAGGATGTCGAATTTTAGGTATTCGACCAAGGGATTCATCCATCCGAGGTTTAGCCCGGTTACTTCAAGGACATCTTGTTTGTCCTCTGCTTTCACCACAGAGGGTTCTTGGAGAGTTTCCTGGATCAGGCTTCTATTATTCCCTCCTGGTTTAGTACTTGCTAACTTGGAGAGGGCATCTGCTCTGCTATTAAGATCCCGAGTTATATGCCTGATCTCGGTTTCTGCAAAGCGCCCAAGGTGTTCCAGAATTTTTTTTCCAAGTATCTCTTCATATTTGGGTCTTTGGCCTGATACTCTCCATTTATCTGGGAGGTCACCACTTGAGAGTCACTGAATACCATCACTTTTGTTGCACCGACTTCTTCTGCCAGCTTCAATCCTGCAATCAGGGCTTCATATTCTGCCTGATTATTTGAAGCTGGGAATTCAAATTTGAGGGAAACCTCTATTTGGGTTCTCCTTTCATTAACCAGTATTATGCCTGCACCGCTTCCTGTCTTGTTTGAGGATCCATCTACGTAAAGTTCCCACGTAGTTGGCTTTTCCTCTTGGTCTCCTGCGTACTCTGCTAGGAAGTCGGTGAGGCATTGGGCTTTAATAGCCGTCCGAGTTTCGTACTTCAAGTCGAACTCGGAGAGCTTTATTGCCCATTGAACCATTCTCCTTGCAACATCCGTCTTTTGGAGGATTTGCTTCACAGGTTGGTTCGTTCGGACTCTTATTGTGTGGGCTTGGAAGTAAGGCCGTAACCTCCGTGAGGCTATTACTAAGGAATAAGCAAACTTCTCTAGTTTGTGGAACCTTAGTTCAGGGCCTTGTAGGACTTTGCTGGTGAAGTACACGGGATGCTGCCCGACCACATCTTCTCGTATTAGTGCAGACGCTACAGCTTTGTCTGCCACAGACAAGTATAGGACAAGCTCCTCTCCAACTAAAGGTCGGGTCAGGATTGGAGGTTGGCTCAAGAATCTTTTGAACTCCTGAAATGCTTCTTCGCACTCTGGAGTCCATTCAAACTGACATCCCTTTCTTAGTAGAGAGAACAATGGAAGGGATCTTAGTGCTGATCCTGCCAAGAACCTGGAGAGGGCTGCAAGTCGACCATTCAATTGTTGAACCTCTCTTAAGCAAGTCGGGCTTTTCATTTCTAGGATGGCTTTGCATTTGTCGGGATTTGCTTCAATCCCCCTTTGCATCAGCATAAATCCCAGGAATTTTCCAACCTCCACCGCGAAGGTGCAGTTTGCGGGATTCAGCCTCATCCCGTGTAACCTTATGGTGTTGAAGACTTGCGAGAGGTCTGTCAAGAGGTCGGTTTTTCCCGATTTTAACCAGCATATCGTCTACGTAGACTTCCATTAAATTCCCGAGGTGGGGAGTGAACACCTTATTCATCAGCCTTTGATATGTGGCCCCGGCATTTTTTAATCCAAATGGCATGACCACGTAGCAGTAGTTTGCTCCGGGCGTGATGAATGATGTTTTTTCTTGATCCGACTTATACATCGGGATCTGATTGTATCCCGATTAGGCATCCATAAATGATAAGTATCGATACCCCAAACTAGAGTCCACTAGAGTATCGATGCTTGGGAGTAGATATGGGTCCTTGGACATGCCTTATTCAGGTCGGTATAGTCGACGCACATCCTCCATTTGCCGTTTTGCTTCTTGACTAGCACTACGTTTGCTAGCCAGTTTGGATATTTAACTTCTCTAATGAAGCCGGCTTCTAGGAGTGCTTGTACCTGCTCCTCCACCGCTTGAGCTCGTTCTGGGCCGAGCTTACGCCTTCGTTGCTGTATAGGTCGTGATCCTGGGTATACTGAGAGTCTGTGAGACATGAGCTCGGGGTCTATCCCTGGCATGTCGGAAGCTTTCCAGGCAAAGAGGTCAGAATTGTCTCTTAAGAGCTTTGTCAACCTTTGCTTTAGGTTTTCTTCTAGGTCGGCTCCTATGTTGGTATTTTTTCTTCCTCTTCGCCGACCTGTATCTCTTCAGTTTTTCCCCTTGACTCTCGTGCCGCCGAGCTCTATGGTATGGACTTCTTTGTCTTTTCCTCTTAGGTTTAGGCTTTCATTGTAGCATTTTCTTGCCAATTTCTGGTCTCCCCGTACCGTTGCTATCCCCGCATATGTCGGGAATTTCATGCAAAGATGAGGGATAGACACCACTGCTCCGAGTCGATTTAGGGTAGCTTTGCCAATTAAGGCATTATATGCTGACCCCACGTCGATGACTATAAAGTCTATGCTCAGAGTTTTGGATTTTTCCCATTTTCCAAAGGTCATGTGGAGGGGTAGAAATCTCAGTGGTTTTATTGGCGTGTCACCTAGTCCATACAAGGTATTAGGGTAGGCTCTTAACTCCTTTTCATCCAGCCCTAGCTTGTCGAACGCGGGCTTGAAAAGGATGTCTGCTGAACTTTCTTGGTCTACTAGAGTTCTGTGGAGATGGGCATTGGCTAGGATCATGGTTATCACCACTGGATCATCGTGTCCAGGGATTACTCCTTGCCCATCCTCCTTTGTAAATGAGATAGTAGGAAGGTCGGGTGATTCGCTCCCGACCTGGTAGACTCGCTTGAGGTGTCTTTTGCGGGATGACTTGGTGAGTCCCCCTCCCGCAAATCCTCCCGAGATTATGTGTATGTGTCTCTCGGGGATTTGTGTTGGTGGGTCTCTTCTGTCTCCGTTATCTCGCTTTCTTTTTCCATGATAGTCCGACCTTTCCATGAGATAGCTATCAAGTCGGCCTTCTCTGGCCAGCTTTTCTATCACATTTTTGAGGTCGTAGCAATCATTTGTTGAGTGACCATACGTTTTATGATACTCACAGTAATCGCTGCGGCTTCCTCCCTTTTTATTTTTGATGGGCCTGGGAGGCGGCAGTCTTTCAGTATTGTAGATTTCTCTGTATACATCCACTATGGAAACTTTTAGAGGAGTATAAGAGTGATATCTTCTTGGTCTGTCGAGACCGACCTTTTCTTTTTTCTTGGGCTCCCTTTCTTTCTCCTTTATTGCGTGGGGTGCCCAAATTGCCAACTCGGCTCTCGTAGTCTGGCATTCTCCTCCATGTTGATGTACTTTTCTGCTCTTTCTTGTACATCACTCAAGGGGGTGGAGTACCTTTTTGATATGGATTGTGAGAATGGACCTTCTCTAAGTCCATTTACTAGTCCCATGATGACTGCCTCAGTGGGCAGGTCTTGAATTTCCAAGCACGCTTTGTTGAACCTTTCCATGTAGTCTCGTAGAGGTTCTCCGACCTCCTGTTTTACTCCCAGGAGGCTCGATGCGTGCTTTACTTTATCCTTTTGGATGGAGAACCTCATCAAGAACTTTCTCGAGAGGTCCTCAAAGCTGGTAACCGACCTTGGAGGGAGGCTGTCGAACCACTTCATCGCTGCTTTTGATAGGGTGGTCGGAAAAGCTTTGCAGCGAGTTGCATCAGAAGCATCAGCCAGATACATCCGACTTTTGAAATTGCTCAAATGATGCTTTGGGTCCGTGGTTCCGTCATAGAAGTTCATATCAGGACTTTTAAAGTTTCTTGGAACTTTTGCCCTCATTATGTCTTCACTGAATGGATCCTTTCCTCCCGAGGGCGACTCTTCTTGGTCGCCACGGGAGTCCCGACTTCTAAGGGAAGATTCTACCTTCAAGAGTTTTTCTTCTAACTCTTTTCGTCGCTCTATCTCTTCCCTGAGATTTTGGTCTGCCTCTCGTTGTCGCTCTAACTCCTGTTCCAGCTATTCCAAACGACCTTGGTGGCCATGTACCAACCCCATTAGCTCGGCTGCATGGGGTGGCCCTTCCTTTCCTGATTCGCGTCCCTCTGAGGAGTTTACCTTCGTATTTTTTAACCCAGAGGTTCCTTCTCTATGTTGGTTGTTGGCTCCCTGGTGAAGAGTTAGGTCCGCGTCGTTGTTTCCGATATCTAGGTTTTCTTGTTCGGAATCAGACGCTGTATGACCATCTTCGGGTGAATTGTCCGCCATCACTGGTTGATCTCTCGGGTCTCCGGCAACAGCGCCAATGTTACGATGGATAACCGGAGATTAATGGGCTGGACTCGTTAGGCTGGCCCAATCGTCTGAGGAGGGAAGCCTTCGTAGGGAATCACGTTCCTGGGCCTCCGTCCGACTTGTGAATATGGGTGAATGGGGGGGGGGTGGTACCTGCAAAGACACTCCGATGCCTAAGTCAGCAAGGGAGTAAGCAGGTCTAGAGAGTATTGGGACTTAGAGATACCTGAGGGGTGTCAGTGTATTTATAGTGGTGAACCAATAACCACCGTTGAAGTAGTTTCACCTTTTAAGGTGGATAACCGTCCCTTTATCTTAGAGAAGTTGAGATATGGCTCCTGGAAGTGAGTTGAGAGATTTTAGGGGCAGTTACTCGTTTGAATGAGTGTCTATCTGCCAGCTAATCTTTATTCTCAACTTCTTTAGAGCAAGTCGTGGCAAAAACCGACTTCCTCTGGGGAAGATCGGTGTAGAGTGAGGCTCAGTTCCTGTGGGTTGGGCCTTTCGTTTAAATCTGGACCCTAACGTTGGGCCAGAGTATGAACAAATGTATTTTTTTTTATAACCAAGTAAATGAATATTCGTGGAAGTAATAGGCACCATTGCTATACAATGGGTTTCGGCCTGCTAGTTTTATTTTTTTATTTTTAAGACAAGAAATGGGCTGAATTATTTGGGCCGCAACAGATAGTCCAAGTCACTAACACATTCACAAAGCTGTCCCTCTTTGGAGATGTGTCTGAAATCAAGTAGTCTCTCACATAGCTGACATAGCTCCCATCTCTTTTCTTTCTTTCTTTCTTTCTTTCATGCATCTCCGGCTATTTCATCTCATCGCTCTGTGTCTTCCGTCTTCCATCTTTAGCGGCATCGGCACTCTTCTTCCCCATCGGTGACGGCCACCCCAGCGCCTAAGCGCAAACCAGGTGCCCACTCTATCCGCCAATACTGCTGCCAAATTTCTCTTTCTCATTAATGTTTATTCTATTCTTGGTTTCTATTCTCTCATTTTTGTGGTGATTATCTTGTTCTCTTTATGCCCTAATTCATGTTCCGTTTAATCTTGTAATTCCTTGTTTATAATATAACGCAAAAAACACACGTTCTTGGATACTTTGAGGAATCGAGCTGCGTGCCTTATGCTTTGCATAGCCTAACCACTCTCAATATCCATACTTGCTTCCATCTGCTATGTGTTCACAAATCAATATAAAAATTTTGTAAATTTCATCTATGCTTGATAAAATTTTCAATGTTCCGATAGGCGCAACGAAATTACGTAATGGAGATTGGATATATTGAATTACAGGGTTGTTCTGTTTATTTATAATAAATGAGAATAGTATAATTCCCCAAAACCCTCGAGAGAGCTTAGACTATGAACTCTAGAAATATTCTCCATGAATTTTTATCTGGTCTGTAGTCATCTTATTTGAAGAGTAATATAATTCACCGAACTCTCTAGAAAGCCTAGACTGTAAATTCTGAAAATATTCCTCAACAGTTGTCAGCCTTGCTCTATTTTTCTTTACATGGAATGTTTAATTCTTTATGACGGATTTTGCAAGTTGCAACATGTCCTGTTAATTTTATTTTAGGTTACAGTTAATGCTCTAAATAATGTTTGACCAAGGAGTTGCTCTTGAAATTCAGTTGAACACGCTGCATGAATATGCCTGACATGGAGCAAGCTGGGGAAGACGTGCAGTCTCTGATGGGGCAGCTTGCTCAGGCATTTATTGAATTAGAAGCACGGAAGGAGGCTTCAGAGACTAAAATCCAGTGGGATGAAATTAAGCAACATTTCCAAGAGCTTGAGGTGACAATGAATAGGAAGCTTGAAGAGATTGAAGCCAAGGAGAAGGAGTACGAACAGAAAGAATTAGAAATGAATGCATTACTTGCTGAGAGAGAGGCAGAGGTTGCTTCTAGAGAGCAGGACCTCTTGGATCGGGTTCAAGATCTTAAAGATGCCGCTGTTTCTGCCATTGTGGAGGCTCGTGCAAATCACCAGACTGCGACTTTGGAGTCTGTAGAAAATGGGGAGAGCAAAGAAAACAAGGTAAGCAGCTCTATTGGTGATGCTAATTCCCCAGAGGAAGACTTTCCTCATAAATCAGGTGAAAATACTGATGGCGTGGCTACTGAGATTAGGCCGCGTCCAGAGCTAACTCAGTTTTGTGAGCATATGGATGCAAAAGGTCTTCTGAATTATGTTCTGGAGAACGAACATAATCTCTCTGTTATTCGTGAAGATATCTGTATTGCATTAGAGCATGCTACTGAACCAGCACGTTTGGTGCTGGATTCACTAGAGGGGTTTTACCCCACCAATGAAACTACTGAACCAAAAGATAAAATGGATGATGCCCTTCAGGGCATGCGCAAATCCTGTATTATAATTATGGAAGCCATGGCCAATTTATTGGCAAAGGCTGACCCAGGTGCAGACCACCTTCTGAACCCTGAAACTAAGCAGCAAGCCAAGGCAATTGCTGATGAGTGGAGGTCCAAGTTAGCTAGCGCAGACGTTGATGCTGCCAATGGAAATTCATTGGAAGCAGAGGCTTTTCTGCAGCTTCTTTCAACTTTTAGGATTGCTTCAGAGTTTGCTGAAGAACAACTCTGCAAGCTTTTACAAGCTGCTGCTCAGTGCAGGCAGGCACCTGAGCTCTGCCGATCTATTGGGTTAACTCACAAAGTGCCAGGTTGGTTTTCTTTTGATTAACTGACCTGTGAAGTCTGCAATGAAGGGTTCTCCAGTCAGATATGTAACCTTACTATAGATAACTAGTTTTCTTTAAGGATGTTAATAAATTTGAATTTATAACGAAGTGCCGCCATGTGTGACATATATACGCTGCTGCCTTTTGGTATCAATTTACATGGTCAGAGATAATATGATTATCATATATTTGATCATTCTAACTACTACTTTTTATGCAGCTATTGTAGACTTATTGATAAATGAGGGGACACAAATTGCTGCTGTACATTTTATTCACTCCTTCCAGCTTGAAGAAGCATTCCCGACTGTGCCTCTTCTGAAGGTATATCTCAAGAACTTGAGGAGAAACTCACAAGTCCGGGCTGGAAATGTGGGTGATATTGCAATTGCTAAGGTATGATTTGGTGCTTCATCGAAGTTCATTTCAATTGTTAATGATTTTCTTATTCTGCATGTATAACAAATTTGTAAATTGCCGTTTATCTGCAGAATGATGCCAATGCAAGAGAGTTGGCTGGACTGAAGACAGTGATCAATTGTATCAAAGAATACAATCTTGAAGCTGACTACCCACTTGATTCCCTTCTGAAAAGGGTTGGTCAACTAGAGAAGTCAAAGAATCCGGATAGAAAGAGAAGTGGAGACTTTAACAAGCGTCCTCCATCAAAGAAGCCGAGGATGAATTCAGGTTATCATCGTTCATCTGGGGGTAGCGCTGCTCCGGCCGGTGTTATGGTTAGGCAACATCCACCAGTTAGGGCAGCTGCATATGCAGGGATTCCAGATAGGTATCCTCATGCTGGTACTGCTATGTATAATTATCAAGTTCCTGGCCAAGCTATGTACGCTCAACCATCCAATGCTGCTCCTAACCGAGGTCGATATATGAGTAGTGGTTTGCAGTCGTCACACAAGCTGTACATGTGAAATGTGATATACTTCAAATCGTTGTAGGGAAGGACTAGATGTGCCATTAATACTTTAGTGAAGCCATGCTTCTAGGCATGTTTTGTTCCTGTTAACTTCATTTGGAAATTCGAAAGAATTTAGTATGTGTGGGAGGAAGTTTCGCATTTGAGTCACTATCTGCTGTTTGTTTTTGATGGTGCAGCTTTTATTTGGCCCAAAAATCAGCACTGCGAGTTGTGACTATTGATTGTAACGAAGCTTCCTTTTGTTAAGTGAGGGTTTCTCTCGAAGATATAGAGATATTTCTTTGCTAGTAGTTAGCACCGAACTTTTCGTTATCATCTCCATATTTGGCATATTCCTTGTGCCCTCTCTCTGTATATTATGGAATGATTATCAAAGCAGTTTTCTTTTTCTTTTTTAATAGAAAAATGCTATTTATAATTTTATACAATTAGAATTTATCAAATATAACCAATGATTCGTGGAGAAAATGCGACGCAATTGGAACCCTCAACCGCTGGAAATTGACATGTTGAAACTTCAAAGCTCAATCTGATCACAGACCATAAAGAAACAATACTTCAATATGCTCAAAATGAATGAACGAAAAAATATCTCAAGGATTTTTTTCCTTAATAAAAAAAGAAGTTAAATGCTCAACAACGACTATTGAATTATTACCTAACTAATAAGGCGTTAACATTAACGACTCCATAGTGTTCCAACTTCCAAGCACTGTGAAATTAACAAGCTCCGGTAAAAGTAAGTCGATCAAGTCAAATTCAATAAACTAAAGGGTATAACTTGAAATTGAAGGAAACGGTAACCCGACTTGCCTCCGTTCCGTTCAGTTCTCCAATTAAGGGTGCTGTGTGTTTGCAGCACCGATCAGCGCCATCGTCGCGCGGGAATTAACTGTAGTCGTTGGAGTCAGTTACTAATGGCGCGAGCTTGGACTCTGTTCACTCTGATTCTATGGGTGGCAGAGTTGGTTCTTTGGGGAGATGGAAGCGATGTGTTACTGCTGCAAAATGCAGAGAAGGGCTCTCCTCCTGCCATGATTCTCCCTCTCCATCTCTCTGCTCCTAATTCTTCCAACTTCAACTTTAATCATCATCGCCAACTTCGAGGATCCCACCCTAACGCTCGCATGAGACTCCACGACGATCTCCTCCGAAACGGGTTTCCCTCACTTCCCTATTCTGAAAATCGAGATTCTGTATTCTCAGTATTTACTAATTTGTTTATTAATTGGGAAATTTGATGGAGTAGGTACTATACCACGCGGCTATGGATCGGTACTCCGCCGCAGAGGTTTGCTCTTATTGTGGATACGGGGAGTACTGTTACTTATGTTCCTTGCTCTACTTGCCAACACTGTGGTACGCACCAGGTGATGTTCCATTTCCCTCTTATGGAGGCACTTTTGCGTCAATAATTTCATGTTTGTTAAATTTGTTTAAAAGAGCTGCTGTTGGGTTGTGGATATGACTTTTGAGTCTCGATTATCAAAATTGGTCATATAAGTTGATATAAGAAATTGATTGGCAGTTTCAGATTCAACATAACTCTAGGTACCAAGTGTTAGCCGTAAGTTAGTTAGTTATGGTAGTTACTATTGGTTAGTTAATGACTACTAGAAATAGAAAGAATTCAATAGAAAGAATTGTGTCTAGTAATTTTGAGTAATTGCATCTTGGACAATTTAGAGGTCTATTAATTAATTACTATTCCTCCCTGTGTGTTTATTTTGTTTCTTAGTATCTTCCAAGGATTTTTTTTTTTAAGCTGTGCTCATGCATGGGGAACTCTGATTTATCTGAAGTTGAATGGATTTGTAAACCCAATTTTATTTGACAGGATCCAAGTTTCCAGCCAGACTTGTCAAAAACCTATCATCCTGTCAAATGCACCTCGCGATGTAACTGTGACAATAAGAAGAACCAGTGCACATATGAGAGACGGTATGCTGAAATGAGTAGTAGTAGCGGGGTCCTAGGTGAGGATGTCGTATCCTTTGGAAATCAGAGTGACCTTGCCCCACAGCGTGCTGTTTTTGGCTGTGAAAACGTTGAGACTGGTGATCTGTACAGTCAGCATGCTGATGGCATCATGGGTTTGGGCCGTGGTGAATTAAGTATCATGGATCAACTGGTTGAAAAAAAAGTAGTAAGTGATTCGTTCTCACTTTGCTATGGTGGAATGGATGTTGGTGGAGGTGCAATGGTTCTTGGTGGCATGTCTTCCCCAGCAGACATGGTTTTTACACATTCAGATCGTTATCGAAGGTAGGATTCGAATATATTACGGATACGAGGTATCATGCTTTTCTTAACAAATTCATTTGATTAATCTTACATTTACTCTAGTTTTGGGATGGCAACAGTCCATATTATAATATCAATCTGAAGGAGATACATGTTGCGGGGAAAAGATTGCCTCTAAACACAAAGGTGTTCAATGGAAAACATGGAACTGTCTTGGATAGTGGCACAACTTATGCATACCTACCACAATTTGCATTTCTCGCTTTTAAACATGCCGTAAGTTCTTCCATAGATGTATTTTTCTTATGTGGATCATGACTCTGATTATCTATTTTATCTGCTTGCAGATTATGAAGGAAGCCAAGTCTTTGAAGCGAATCCCTGGTCCAGATCCAAATTACAATGATATATGTTTTTCTGGTGCTGGGATGTATGTCTGTTCTCTGTATCATTATTTAAGAGTAAACAGATACCCGTTGCAGCTTAAGTAACAGTTTGAGTTTACTCGTGTTTCAGTGATGTCTCTCAACTCTCTAATAAATTTCCAGCTGTTGACATGGTATTTGATAACGGTCACAAATTGTCACTGTCACCTGAAAATTACTTGTTCCGGGTTAGTCCCATATGAAGATCATTAATATCTTTAGCTTTACAGTTTGATTGGTTTCCTAATCCCTGTTTTTCACATTTTTATGAAGCATTCAAAGGTGCGAGGTGCATATTGTCTTGGGGTTTTCCCAAATGAAAATGATCTAACTACCCTCTTAGGAGGTAACCCATTTACTGTCAGTAACTTCATTTCATTTCATTTCATGCTTTTCCTTCATTCGAAATAGATCCTCTCTATTATTTTTTTGTACAAGATTGCTAGCTTCTGAGGTATAGATTTGCATTGCTTTAGTGATCATTCATATATTATTTTTTATAGGTATCATTGTCCGTAACACACTTGTAATGTATGATCGTGAGCATTCAAAAATTGGTTTCTGGAAAACTAATTGTTCTGAGTTATGGCAAAGACTACACATATCAGATGCCCCACCACCTGTGCCTCCAAATGCTAAAGGAACAAACTCATCCAATTCCACTGCACTAGAGCCTTCAGTTGCTCCATCTGCAACACTGTATAATTTACATCAAGGTATTATAAGCTGATTGCTGTTTCAACATGGATAGAATATTGTACAGTTTAAAAAATAGTTATATTCTGTTAAAGTTTTAATCTATATTCATAATGTGTATGCTTACTCATGAGTCATGACTGTTGTACTTTCATCAACTTAAATGTGCAGATGAACTCCAAATTGCTCAAATTACAATTGTAATTTCATTTAACATTAGCTACTTGGATATGAAGCCTTTCATTACTGAATTGGCCGGACTCATAGCTCATGAGCTGGATGTTAATGCTTCACAGGTTAGAAAACTGTAACTTAAGTGCTGGAACATCTTGCTGCATAGTTATGGCTTTAATTGTGATTTGTAATTCCGGTGCAATAAATGAGTTTAATCATAATATTGAGACAACCTTCACTAGCTCAAATGATTGGTGTGGGTTGGGTACTTGGGTCTGGTTAGAGGACTGGAGGTCCTAGGACCTAGGTTTTAGTCTTTCAACCAACTTTCAGGTGTGTCCCGAAAACAATTTTGCATTTTCAGCTAATATTTACCTGTTCAAGTGCGTTTTTACTTGTGATAATAATATTCTTGGTTTCCTGTCCCAGGTTCACTTAATGAATTTTACTTCTTTTGGAAATGGTTCTCTCTCTCAATGGGTCATAACCCCAAGGACATATGCTGATTACATTTCTAACACCACAGCAATGGTAAGTTGGACTTTTGAATAAGCATTTATGCCAACATTGCCATCTGATGGTGATTTTTTATGCAGAGTATAATTGCCCAGCTTTCTGAACATGGAATACGACTTCCTGAGACATTTGGAAATTATAAGTTACTTAGTTGGAATGTTGAGCCTCCACGGAAACGGTAAGGTTCTTCTTAAAGTAAAAGTGGAATTATCTGTTCTATAGTATCATTTATTTTAGTAATGTTAGGGAGACAAAAAACAATCAGCTCAAACAGTCTAAACTTGTCTTATTTAACATTTTTTTTTTTGGTGACTGTCTTATTTAACATTTATTTATTTGGCTAATATTTTTTGGTTAGCAAACATTTTTGCATTTATTTATTGTAGTTGCATAATTGCCTATTTTTTATTTATTTTTAGTTCGTTTAATGCGTAGTGGAAAAATTTTGCACGTTTCTTCTTTCAAACATTACCTACGCAATTTCAGATTCATTTATTCTTCTCTTTCTGTGGGTCTGTTCCTTATTTTAGTTACCATTTTGGTGATCAGTTTGTTCTTGTGTGTCTTTGAGGTTGTTAAATAGTCTTCAATTTTCTATGGTTCTGTTGTTTAGATAGAACTTTTATCTGTTTTTGTTATTAACACATATTCCTATTGATGCAGGAGTTGGTTGCAACAATATTATTTGGTTGTGGCTCTGGCTGTTATGCTTACATTGCTTCTACTAGTAGCAGCCTTAGGAATATTCTTAATTTTGAAAAACAGAGAGGAAATTGTGCACTCGTACAAGCCGGTTGATGTGGTTGTGCCAGAGCAGGAACTTCAGCCATTATGAGCTACCTTTGTGCTGCAGCTTCTGCATAATGGTCTGCCTAATCCTGATTAGTGCAACTAGCATATACCAACATTCTTTTGTTTCAAAGAAATCATGCAGTTTATATATAACGAAATCTTATAGGAACATATTTTGGAAATTGCATAGTCAGAAAAGAAAATTTGTGAATACTGTAATATACAAAAGGGTGTCACATTAGGTTGAAGTTTTGAACTATTTCGTCCAGGAATCATTATTGCTACTTCTGTGTATTGATCCAAGAATCTTATGTCCGCATTTATTGAGGGCTTCAAGGTTTTGATTGGTGTTTTGATGAATACTCTGTTGAACATGTTTCTTGTGTTTTTCCGTATTCAGACATTATCACATTAATGATGATTAATAATAGGTTGTGATAATAATAGCAACATATTTCAGTGTCAAAATGATTATATGTCAATCAACAAATATTTAAAAAACAACTACGTGTACAGCTTGTCGCGCAATTTCATTTGCCTGCTTAGATCTGATATTATTAAATTCTAAAAAGAAAAAAAAAAAAAAACAAAGGTGTGAGGAATCTCTCTGGTGTTTTGTGTGAATAAAACCACGCGCCTGACCAATGTTCGTAACATGAACGCAGATCACAAATTGCTGACTTTGCAGTACCGTTGTTCACCAGTTACTTTCATTTCATGGCAGTGGAGGTAGGTGGACTGTCATTTTTTTTAGTGATAAGTCATAACTCTCCATCTATATTAATTAATACTATTAACGTCTCATAACAAAAACACAAACCCAACACAAACAAGAGCAGCTTCTTTCATTCTTTGTGCTAAAAGCAAAGAGAGAGGTATACACTAGTATAAAACTCAGCAAATCAATTTGCATTAAACAAATTAAAAATTAGTATTACATTAGACAAACAATTTTACATTATGTGTGCATCAAAATTAAGTCCTAAAATATAGTGCATACGTTCTTTATTTTTTTGGTCTAAACTAATATAAAATTCAGTAAATTTTCATCAATAGCTGGAATTGAGTTAGCTTATTTACAAAACTAAAATTTTCTTCGTATGTTAAACTATTTGAATCAGCAATCAAGTTCTCCTCCTCCTGATTTTGATAGGCTCGTGATACTGGATTCTGTGTTAGATTAGTGGATGCATCACTTTCTTCTTACACGCCTATAAATAGCATGAAGGCTTTGTGCATGAACCAATTTATCAGTTAAATTTGCCAAAATTCTTTTGTTGGAGTAAAAGCATGTGAAAAAGTCGACCCCTTAAAGAAGAATGAGAGAAGGTGATTTTGTATATATATATTATGAAGGCCTACGTTCATTGAGTGCGATTTTGGCATTGAATATTTCTTACCAGCAAAGGAAACTTAACAAGGGATGGATTTGTTGTTAAAGCTAATAAATAGTATATTACAAACCTTCTTTTTCATTTGGTTAGATTCATGCAATAAATATGTAGCATAATAGGGTGCAGTGCAGGTTAAGGCATTACAGAAAATTTTTCATTAGTATATAGTAGACAATATAAGAATTTATCTGTGATAGTGAAAGTTGAATAGCGGATGACGCCTTTAATTCTCTTATAATTTGTTACCAAAGCACGTGAAAGTATAATGAGGACCTGCAATAACCTTTAGGAAAACGGTTCCGCTACGTTACCAACAGCATATCTGCCAATTTCTGTCCACTCTTATTTATAATTGTGTTTTATGAAGTGTGTTCGTGGATGTGTCTAATAAAAATGTCTTTTTTATAGCTATGTTTAATAGAAGTGTCTTTATAAATATATTTTCTGGATGTGTCTCTTTATATATGTATTTAAAATATATTAATTATTAGACACATCACGAACATACTTCCATGAAACACAATTATAAATAAAAATTAGCAGAAGTTGGCAGATAACATGTTGGTACCCTATATTTTTCCTTAGGAAAATTTTCAAGTGTGCGGTCGTACCGGTGTTTTAGTGATTTTTAACCGTTAATTTTAATTATAAAAAATATATATAATATATATAATTAAGATCAACGGTTCACTGATACACTAGTACGACGGTACATTTGAAAATCTTCCTAACCATTATAGCTTAGTGACTCCTACTAAAGACTAGAGAGCCATTGCTTCTAAACCTTTGGTGTTCTCAGCTTTTTTCCTTACTGATACTCCAAAACGTCCCTTTAATTTGTCAATATACTTGATCCGGTCATGCATCCCACAGAAGAAGACATCGAAGAATGTTACATAATATAATATACAATCATGTTACATATAAGAAAAAAAAAAAAAAACTTCGACCTTAGTGGTAGTGTACCAAATAAAAACATCAATTATAGATTTTGCTTCCACTCGCTCACTCTCAATTAGAAAGAAGTGTGCTTTTAAGATAAAAAATTATGAACGCAGAAGGTGGTAACTGGTAACTGTAAATTAGTTGAACCGTTATTGCATGCAATAAATTTAAGAAGGAAAAAAAAAAAAAAGACGCCTAATATGATAAATTAAAGTTGTCTTTACTTTTTAGCTAGCGTCTACCCGAAGAAACAAAGAAAGTGTGGAATAAAGTTAGAGGAGGGCAAATAATTAAAAACAAAAGAGATGGAAATGGAAATACTAATTGCTAATGCCCAAGGTGTACATTATCTCAACATTTTGTTCTACTAGCTACGTTCCTAAATAAGTGCTCAATTAATTTTGGACATTAATTAAGAAAATAATTAATAATATTTTTACTTGAAGTAAATTAAGCTAATTATATAAAACTATCTCTCTGTTAACAATTTTCTTTTTTCAATATTTATCCTATATTCTCACTTACACTACTATATCTTTCACTTAATATTGATTGTTACTAATAAAAAAAGAGTTTAATCTTATTTAAATTTTGTAAAATTGACATTTAGAAGCAAATAAATTTAAAAAATATTCTATAAACACAAAATATCAATCATTAAATTAGTCATTATATATATATATATATATATGTGTGTGTGTGTGTGTATATTTATATATAATTTTATATAATTTTTCAACACAATAATTAACCACCAAAATATCAAAGCTATAAACAAAAAAGGATAAACCTTTTCATTAATATCAATCATATATCCATATAAAAATGACTAACTAATAATTGATCTTTTGTGTTTGTAGTATGATTGAATAGTTTTAAGGCATGAATAATAAAATATTCCTTCTGTTTCAAAATAATTGTCGTGTTAATTTTTTTTTTATACATTAAAAAAGTTAATATATCTAATCTTTTTTTGTATCTAAATAAATTTTTATTGTATTAAANAAAATATCAAAACGACAATTAAAATAAGAGGAATTAGGAAGGAAGATAAAGTAACATAATTCAACGAGGAAATTTGTATAAATTTCTGGATCTTAGTATCTTACCACCTTTATTATTGTCCGCAAGCATTATTTACCAAACGCCGATAGCAGTGGGTCACCCATGAATTGGAACAAACAAAATATGCGTATTTTTTTTGTGCTATTTTTACTTGACATAAAATTTAGTACTCCACGCGCTCAGACATTATATTTTTGCTGATTTCTTTACAACTGATTTATCTTTCAATCCGTAATTCTATTTTAAGATGTTTATAGTTACTTTTGGAATTGGTTTTTCTATTCGTGGCTATAATTAAGTGTGATCGTGTTCTACTTCCCCATGGACGAATCTAGATCTTTTTTATTTGTTTACAGGGGATCAATCAACCTGGATCTGGAGACATCCGAGAGTGCAAATGAACCAGAAGACAGAAATCCAGAAAGCGAGAGCCCTAGTGTGTTTTTATCAGAAAATGATGGTTTTAAAAAAAATTAAATTTCAATTTTTTTTAATACATTTTTAAATTTAGAAGTTATAATAATAATAATAATAATAATTTCATAAGACTATGATGCCTAAATTATAACGATAAATATTTATTCTAATTTTAGTGAATGAAATTAGCCAAATTGGCTTTGTCGGTGCTCCTTGGTCTTTACTCATTCCAAACTTAGGAAACGACCAAAGTAGAACTAGAAAATGCATTGCTGTGTGGGTGTATACCACAAGAGTCAAATCCCAAGAAAAAAATTGCAAAATTGAGTAATGAATGAGCAATGACATAGCTAGTAATGCCAATAAACATCGTGAATAATAGAATAATCAGAGTTTAAAGGAAACAATAGTAGTAAAATAAATTAAATGTCGCCCATAAAAGGGCCTCAAAAAGAAAATAAATGATACAAGAATGTCGTAACAACAAATATAATGCACACTCTCTCTTTAGAAGATCAAAACAAGGGAAGCCCAGCCCAAAGCTAAGCATCCCAACACCTTCTTCAAGCATCTGATGGATTCAGCTCCACTCTGCAATTCATATCAAGAAACCACAATTTCAGATCCCAATGTTAATCGCAGACACACACATTAAATAATCATCGAGCCCTAAACATGACATTCTCATATCACCGTTTTATTGTTTAACTAAATTACTTTCATACCCTAAACAACTAAAATATATTTTTGAAAAAAAAAAAGAAAAGAAACAGTAGCCAAAGTAAGACAAGGTTTGAGTTCAGTGAAAACCTTAAACTGACTTTGAAACTTTGAAGTCAACTAAAGTCTAAAACTAAAACAAATGAGTATATATCTGATTTCACTCCTCAGATCTGAAACTAACTATAGATCTGAAAAAAATGGACATGCAAAGATTAGAGAATGTACCTCGTCATTGGCAGAAGTAGAAGGACCAGGGGACGAAGCATCAGGAGCTCCCAGCGGCGGTGCTGGAGGGCCAAGCAAATCCGGTGAGGGTGCAGGTGCACCGTGCTTCTTACCCTTCTTAGTCTTCTTCTTTGACTTCGTGGGAGCAGGAGCAACAGAAGGAACCTCAGCGCTTGGTGCTACCACAGGTGCTGGTGGAGAACTTGCAGGAGGAGTGCTTGTCGGTGCGGGTGTAGGTGGAGACTTCGCCGGCGGCGAGCTAACGGGAACCGGAGCTGGTGGAGAACTCACTGGTGCCGGTGGAGTGCTCACTGGAGCAACCGCAGGTGGTGTCGATGCGGGAGCCTTGGCCACCGGAGCTGGAGCAACTGACTTTGACGGAGTTGCAGCTGGAGTTGACACCGGTGTTGCGGCGGCCTTCGGAGACGAAGCTGGCGGAGATGACTTGGGAGAAGCAACCGGCGCCGGTGATTTTGGCTTTGAAGAAGGAGCTTGTGCTTGAGCTGGAGATGCTGCCGGAGTAGTAGCAGCAGGAGTTGCCGGGGTTGTAGTCGGGGCTGCCGCCGGGGATTGACCTCCGACGCCGGCGACGACAATGCAGATCAATGCGAAGGAGAGAACACCTTTGCGATCCATTTTCTTTTTTGCAGACAGAGAAAGAGTGAGAGAGTGTTAGAGATGAAGGCCTTGGGGTTTGTAGCGGGTGCATTATATAGGCCCTTTTCTATCAGATTTTGACGTTGAAGATGCATCATTGTCAGAACAGAATGGACGGCAGTGATTAATCTAGATCGTGTGTGCGAGGTGGGTCCCGTGGATATGATGGGCCAGAAATAGCCGTTGGATCGACGTGTCCGGAATAGGGTGCAGAAGGTTCGTCTTTTGGGGCCCACTTGATGAGGAAACAAACAGAGATTAGCGCGGCGTGGCGCTTCTCCCAGTCTGGACTGGGCCCGTTAGGCCCATTAGGCGCATGTGATTTTGGTTACGGCAATGTTCTGGCTTTATGAATTATGATGCATTTCATTTTCTTGCAAGGTATGAACAAAAATGAGGCTGCCAGGATTTTATTATTTATCTAAGTTCATGTTTC
>NC_029789.2:7197423-7197988 GCF_000816755.2 Arachis ipaensis | reverse complement strand
AGATCATAATCAACAAAAATCCAAATAAAATCTGATAAATTATACGCCTTATGTGAATGATGTAACATATAGTAATGTGATGGTTGTTGGACTATGTTGGTGATACAGCTGGGTTAGTGTTGGGTAGGGGGTATAATGAACCAATCACAATGTGCCAGAAAGGATTTGTTGCAATAATTGTTCGAAAGATTACAAGATGGAGCTGGTAATATTACCGACACAATTTGTGGACCCCACACGAACATGCCTTCAAGCTTTCAAGCCTCCAACTGGGCCTTCTCTACATTGTTATTTTAATTCTTGTTCCTACTCCTTTATGAATGTTCTGTTCTTAGTTCTTATATACATATGAATGTATCCTATAAATCAGTTATCCCATCAAAACAAAGCATATGATTTGAGAGTAAGACTTTTAACACCACTTCAAGCACTATAACAATTGATGATGTTTTATATGATTCAATTGATCTCTTGGCTTAGAGAATTATAAGTAATAGTTTATGCATTCTCCCTTTTTTTGCGCTGGATGTTCCTGATTCCAATTTTTATAATAGGATAAGCTCTT
>NC_029789.2:7188156-7197240 GCF_000816755.2 Arachis ipaensis | reverse complement strand
CCAGTGGTTATAATGTCTTTTTTGTTCTTTAATTGCACCACTTGATAGAAGATCATAAAGTACAATTAATTAAAAAGTTTTGTTTGAGCGCTATAGTCAGGTGAAGTGTCTGATTCAAGACCACCCCCAATCTTATTAGGCTTAACGGCTACGTGTATTAATGGCATAAATAAAACTTTTTCCTAACAAGATTAGATAATAGACATATTCACTTCCTATCTAAATTTGAGTTTTCCTGTAATGGTCTTTGAGATTGACGGCGTGCATCAAAATTGTCTCTAAAATTTAATTGCACCAATTACATTTTTGAGATTGGAAAAATTGTACCATAATAATTCCTGACCCGTTTTCCGTTAACGACGCGCTGACGTGGCTTGATGACGTGGACTTTTGGTGACACGTATCACCTCATGGTTTGGCCACGTGTAACGGTACGATGACGTGTCGGTCAACGACACGTGGCATGCTGACATGGATGGGTATGCCACATGTCACAATGTTATTTTGTCACGTGTCAGATTATGCCATGTGTCGCAATACTATTTGTCCACGTGTCATCCACTGTGTCATCGTTACATGTGCACCAAATTGGTCCCTTATTTTGCATCAAATGACTCATTTTAATCCTTGAAATTGAATGTCGTGCACCAAATTAGCCCCTTCATCAGTTTTTCTCATTTTTTATAAATTTAAAATTCTCATTATATATTTAAATACACTAATTTTAATTTTATCTTTTCACAAATTATTTAAATACAAGTGTTTTTATAAAATATTTTTAAAATATTAGTTTTAATTATACAATTTTTTTCTACAATATTTTATTAAAAGAATTATGTGACATATTGATATTGATTTAATAAAGAGTATAAGTTAAGAGTATAATAATATTCTTTAATACATTTTTTTTAATATTTAACACTTTAATAAATATTTTAGAAATTCTTGATAAGGCATTTATTATCTAATATAAATTCATTATTCCATCCATTTTAAGAATGTCTGATTTCCCATATAATTAACTTCTCACTAAATTAATGAGATAGATTTATCAATTATAATAATTCATTTTATCTATAACTTAGTTAAGTGGCTTTTTCATATATCACACCATTAATCAATATAAGTACTTATTGTAACCATGACTTGAACAATATTAAAACAGATACAAATAAATACAATAGACAATAAAAAAAATTTTAGTTTTAGTTAACATGTACTCTAATGATACAAGTTAATATTATTAATTAAAAAATTATTATAAAATATAATAAAAAAATATAATTAAAATTAGTGTATAAAAAAATATTGAGAATTTTAAATTTATAAAAAATGAGAAAAAACTGATGAAGGGACTTATTTGGTGCACGACATTCAATTTCAGGGACTAAAATGAGTCATTTGATGCAAAGTAAGGAACCAATTTGGTACACATGTAACGATGACATAATGGATGATACATGGACAAATAAGATTGTGACACGTGGCATAATCTAACACGTGGCAAAATAGCATTGTGACACGTGGCATACCCATCCATGTCAGCATGCCACATGTCGTTGACTGACACGTCATCATACCGTTACACGTGGCCAAACTATGAGGTGACACGTGTCACTAAAGGTCCACGTCATCAAGCCACGTCAGCGTGTCGTTAACGGAAAACGAGTCAGGGACTACTATGATATAATTTTTCCAATCTCAGGAACATAATTGGTGCAATTGGAATCTCAGGGACGATTTTGGTGCACGGCGTCAATTTTGAGGACCACTATAAAAATTTACTCATCTAAATTTTGTGCGTTCTGCTTTTACTAATTAACTAGATTAAGATAAGCACGATATGCGAAAAACTAAAATTATATTATATAATATAAATTTAAAATATTAATATTATTTAAGAAATTTAAGTATGAATATTATTAAAATTTTTATAAGCGATAATCAAGAATGATATTTAATTTTCTAATTTTATTTTTTTATGAATCACGATAACATGATGTATTTTCAACAATATTGTTACAACTAAATGATATTAAAAAAATATAAATTGTTGAAATAAAATAAAAGTGATATATAGGTAACAAATACACTATATAATTTACGAATACAATTACACAAAGAAATAGAAAAATTAATGAATACAATCATACAATTACCTAATACATACGTTTAGCAAATTAAAAAAAAAAAACTATGGTCATCAACCAAATTTTAGTTGTGCAAAAAATTAGTAAGAATGGAGAAGGAGAAAGAAAAAGAGGTATGAAATTATGTGAGAGGAGATAAAGAAAATGTGTGAAGTAGATGTTGATTATATAGTAAATATAAGAATGAGTGATGAGTATGAAAAGAGAAGAGAAGGAATTAGATTTTAATTAAATTTATATCTATTAAAAAGAATTAACATTAATATTGAAAATAATAGTGTAACATAAATAAATCTTATAATATTATAGAAAGATAGGTTATAATGAGATAAAAATACCATGAGAATCTTATGGCATAATGCAAGATAGAAGATTATGTCACCTAGAAAAAAAATCTTATGTGATAACATAGAGTGAAATTAAATGTTTAAGAATGATTGTAAAACTACCTTGTGCTCTCTTTTAATATATTATAACAAGTAATAAACAAATTTAATTGAAGTTTATTCACTCGATTTCATATAATTAATTTTTATTTTTATTTTTTAAATAGTTAGTTTTGTTTATTTTTTTTTATCTTTTTTAGTTTATATTTAAATACTATAGCACAATAATAAAATTATTAGATAAAATACAGGTATGAATATTATTAATGTTTTGATAATTAAAAATGATATCTAATATTTTAATTTTATTTTTTATGAATCATGACAATATGTATTTTCAATAATGTTATTACAACTAAATAATATTAAAAAAATATAAATTGTTGAAAGAAAAAAGAAGTGATATATAGGCGACAAAGACAATACATAACATATGAATACAATTACATAAAGAAATAGAAAAACTAATTAATACAATCACACAATCACTTGCTAATACATACGTTTAGCAAATTAAAAAAAATAAAAATAAAAACTATGGTTATAAACCAAATTCTAGTTGTGCAAAAAATTAGCAAGAATTGAGAGGGAGAAGGAGAAAGAGAAAGAGAAAGAGGTATGAGATTATGTGAGAGAAGATAAAAAAATATGTGAAGTGAATGTTGATTTATATAGTAAATATAAGAATGAGTGATGAGTATGAAAGGAGAAGAGAAGAAATTAGTTTTTAATTAAATTTATACTTATTAAATAGAATTAACGTTCACATTAAAAATAAAGGGTAAGAGAATATAAAAAATTAAGGTTAAAAAAGAATCTTATAATATTATATAAAGATAGCTTATTACGAGGAGACAAAATGCGAAAAGTTGCGTATGATCATGGTGAAAGGCATACTGAGCCAAAGAAAACTGAGAAGAGAATGAAAAATGAAACTTGCAATAATGATGAGTCACGCACATTACAACGCTAACTGCCTGATATATATAGTTAGATAATTCTAACTAACTCCTATACAACTTGACACAACTAATTATGGCTAACTAAGGAAGACAAGTGGAAATGTAACAGACTTAACAAGCTAGCATAAATAGCAATTACTATAGACCACTTGTATCATATAACATCCTCCCGTAAGCTTGGAGAATTGGGTGAGAATATATCCAATAATTCAAGCTTAGAGTGAGCAATGAGGAAAGGACCAGGTACCAACAGTTTCGTCAAGATATCAGCAACCTGATTAATAGTGGAAACTAGCAGTAGATGTAGCAAGCCTTCTTGCAATTTGTCTCGCACAATATGACAATCGGCCTCGATGTGTTTAGTGCGTTCGTGAAAAACTGGGTTAGTAGCAATGTAGATGGCAGAATTGTTGTCATAATAGAGGTTGATAGACTTCATAATCGGTGCTCCCAAGTCCTTTAAAACGTAGCTTAGCCACTGAGCCTCTCTAGTTGCAAAAGCAAGTGCCCTATATTCGGCTTCAGACGATGAAACAGCCACTGTCAGTTGTTTCTTGCTCTTCCAGCTTACAATGGATGGACCAAGATAAAATCAGTATGCAGAGGTAGATCTCCTAGAATCAGGGCAGGCTGCCCAATCTGAATCTAAAAATCCTGTGAGACTAAGATCTGAATTCATAAAAAAGAAGAGTCCCGTAGCTGGTGACCCTTTAATGTATCTCAACACCCTATGTGCAGCTTTCATATGTTCAGTGGTGGGAGATTCCAAAAATTGACTGAGTTTTCCTATTGCATAGCTTATATCTGGCCGGGTGTTAGAAAGATAGAGTAACTTTCCAATGATTCTTCTGTATTGAGTGGAATCAGCTAGCAAGTCTCCATCACTCTTGCTTAGTTTAGCTCCATAGTCAATGGAAGTAGAGGCAGGTTTACAATGTTCAAAACCGGTATCCTTCTAAAACATATTTTTGTTGATACAATGCAATACCTTTCTTAGATCTTGCTATTTCTAATCCAAGAAAGTACTTAAGGTCTCCTATATTCTTGATTCAAAATCTATCATGCAATACCTTTTTCACAACATCAATTTCATTCAAATCATCCCCCGCCAACACCAAATCATCAACATACACCAATATGGTAGTGAAACCATTCGATGTAGTCTTTGTAAACAAACTGTAATCAGACTTACATTGAGTGAAGTTTAACTCAGTAAGCACTGATTTGAGCTTGCAATTCCATTGTTTACTGGCCTGCTTTAACCCATATAGAGACTTCTCTAGTTTACACACTTGACCTGGTGCAGCATCCAATCCTTGAGGCACCCGCATGTATACCTCTTCATCAAGTTCACCATGCAAAAAAGCGATGTTGACATCTATTTGTTTGAGATGCCAGCCTTTTACAGCAACAACAGCCAAAACTATCCTCAGAGTTTTCAATTTAACAATTGGGCTAAAAGTATCTTTGTAGTCAACCCCAAGAACTTGAGTGAAACCCTTAGCTACCAAACACGCCTTGTGCCTCTCAATACTCCCATCCAGGTGGTATTTCACTTTCAACACCCACTTGCAACCTATTTCCTTCTTACCAGGTGGTAAAGAAGTTAGCCTCCAAGTTTTGTTTTTATCCAGGGCTTGCAATTCAGCTTTAATGGCTTCCTGCTAGCAGGGTTGAGAGACTGCATCTTTATAGCATTTAGGCTCCACATTTTGGATGGCAAGAAAATATGCGAGATGCATTGGAGAAAGTTTTTCATATGATAGAAAATCTGAGATTGGGTATGGCTGAAAACGTAGTTGGCTTCTAGATTAAGCACTATTGATAGTTTTGCATTCATAATCTTTCAAATATGCAGGAGGTTTTGAGATTCTAGTGGACCTTCTTATCATAGCATTGTCAGGCAATGTAATTTCTTGTGTGGGTAGGTTTAGATTATTTCCTTCATTGTCTATAGATGATGCAGAATCAAAATGACCATGAATGTTAGGATAATTTATCAAATCGTCAGAATCATTGGACTCACGTAAAACATGATTTTGTTCCAAATTGTCACTATGCCATGATGCACGTGGACCTAAGTGGGAATTATTAGTGCTAGAGTAAATATTGCTATTATTATTTGTGCCCAGAACCTGAATTTGTGTGCCCTTTAGAAAACTGTAATCAAAGTTACCATGAGACATGTGTGAATTGTGATGATCAGGTATGGTATATTGTGTGACCTCGAAAATGTGAATATTTTGTGAATTTTTATAAGAAAAATGGTTTTCATAAAATTGTACATCTCTGGACATGAAGATTTATCTATTTTGTAAATCAAATAATAAGTAGCCTTTTGTTCCCTCCCTAAATTCGAGGTGTAAGCATTGTCTTGCTCTCAGATCTAGCTTAGCTCTATGCCGAGTGAGACTAGTCGCATATGCCAAACAGCCGAAAACTTTGATGTTGGACAAGTCAGGTAAGAATTTGTGAAGAATTTGGTAAGGAGAGTGGTTGTTTAGAAGGAGGAAGGGAATCCTATTTATCAAATATACTGCGTGGCTAACACCATAGCTCCAAAAACGTTTTGGTAGATGCGCATGTATCATGATGGTTCTTGCCACGGCCAAGATGTGTTGATGCTTACGCTCAACAATACCATTTTGTTGTGGTGTCTCAACACATATTTTTTGATGAATAATTCCAGATGAGTCATAGAAGGAATTCATTAAAATCTCAAGGCCATTGTCTGTTCTAATTATTTTGACAACTGCATCAAATTGAGTTTTAGCAAAAATAACAAAATTTTTAACCAATTGTGATGCCTCGGCCTTACTTTTCATGAAGAGAAGCCAGGTAAATTTGGAATTATCATCTACGATGGTCAAAAAATATCTTTTTCCAGTAAATGAGGGAATAGAAATTGGTCCCCAAATGTCTATATGTATGAGCTCAAATACATTTATTGTAACAGTAGAGCTGAGGGAAAATGGCAAGCGTTTTTGCTTTCCTAGATGGCATGAGTGACATGGCTCATGACTTATTTTACAATCAATGAAGTCAAATTTTTCTTTCAATGCAACTAACCTATCATGTGATGGATGACCTAATCTATCATGCCATAATTTTTCCTGAGTATTTTTCTTGGGAGCTTTCTGATTACTGCCTTTAGAAAATGCTGTGATATGAGGAAGTTGTTTGATCTCTTTGAGCAAAATGTATAAATCATCAACATTGCTAGCTGCACCAATCATCTTCAAAGTGTGCAGATCCTGTATCTCATAATTTTCATCAGTAAAACTCATTTTACAATGTAATGATGCAGTCAGTTTTAAAACTGAGAGAAATTTAAAATTGAAGGATGGAATGAACAATACATTTGTGAAGTATAAATTGTCAGAAAATGCAATAGTCCCCATTATGCAGCTAGTAGTAAGTGTATCATTTGGTAATCTGACAATTATAGGATCAATTTTAAAATAATTTTAAAAATCTGCCAAGTTATATGATACATGATCTATTGCACCAGTATCTATAACCCTGACTTGTGTTTTTGAGTGCAAACATTTAGAGCCTTGATGTTGGATTTAAAATTCAAAACATGTACCATTTTACCTTGATGAGGTAAATGAGAGTTTTTGGTTGAAATCTGGCTAATGTTATGAACATGATTCACGTCTTGCCTACTAAGTAGTGCCAAAATTGCTTCTCTCTGCTCTGGTGTGAAATCAGTGCTTGTGGTGTCACTTCTAGCCATCTGATGTTGTTCACCGAGATTCTCATTTTCACCCTCAGTGTTATCAATTGCTGTCATGCAATTTAGGACAGGTGTAACTGAATTGTTGTAGCTATGATTATCAAACCGTTGCTTGTAATTAGGTGGATAGCCATGCTTCTTGTAACAACTATCCACTATGTGTCCATTTTTGTTACAAAAGGAACAATGCAGCTTGCTTTGGCCTCCTTGTCCTCTCCCAGCTTGAGACCTACCTCCTCTACCTCTTCCTCTCCCTCTGCCTTGAAAAATCCTGCAGTGTTTGAGGAAAAGGTAGCACTAGCCAAGATGTTGATGTCTGAGGTAGTGTCCAAGCCAAAGAGCTCTCTCTCTTGTTGAGTAATCATGGATAAAATCTTGTTCACACTTGGCAGTTCTTCCATCAACATGATTTGTGACTTGACATTAGAGTATTGTTCACCTAGTCCCCTAAGAAACTTTGTAACTCTATCTTCTTTCCTTTGCATTCTGATAATTTTCAGTCCACAATCACACTTCATCTCACATGCACACATTGGAATCGGTCTAAGATTATCAAGCTCCTCCCATATAGTTTTGAGCTTGGCAAAATATGCAGTAACAGTAAGGTCACCTTGTTTAAGGGCATACAATTTCTCATTTAGTTCAGCAACTCTAAAACGATCAACTTGGTAATATCTATGGTTTAAATCATTTCACAACTCATATGCTATGTTGGTCCAAAGAACACTTTGAGAAATGTCTGGACTAAGTGAGAGATTTATCCAAGCCACTACATATGTATTACATCTCTCCCATGTCTCAAAAATTGAGTCTGTGCTCTCAGGTTTCTTAATGCTACCATCAATAAACTTGATTTTGTTCTTAGACTTTAGAGCCCTCTCCATAGCCCTACTCCATGTACCATAATTTGTACCATTGAGAGTGACATTAGTGATAGGTATACCTGGATTTTCAGAAGGATGAATGAAATAAGGGCTAGCAGGATCTTGACTTGGATTCGACTGCTTGTTGATGTGGCCTTGAATCTACACAACTTGATTGAAGAACGTTGTAAATTGCCGCATGTCCATGGTAGGGTTGAAGCCTCCCGATTCGGGACTTGAATTTGGATTTGCATCCATAATCGACGAACCTGATGATTAGATTCGGAGCCTTCCTCTGTTGATCTCATTGATCGAAAACTCGTCACTTCACTCTAGAGAAACGATTAAGATCGCAAAGTGATCGAGCTCTCGTCAAACTCTATTGTGTGAGTTCAAGAGAGGAGAAGAAGAATCAAAGATGATAAAGAAATGAATTCTGAGAAGAACGAAGAAAGAATCAAGGAATATCGGCGAAGAACTTGATGAATTAGAGAAACCAAGAACATTGAATCTGCTTCAACTTCGAAGCTTGACCCGTCACTACTTCTTCGATCACAACGATTGCTTGTGAATCAAAGAACAAGCTACTCTCTCCTCAGTCAGAATTCTTGTGCTTCTCGTTCCACGCTCACCGCACCATGCGGAAAGTTGCGTATGATCATGGTGAGAGGCATACTGAGCCAGAGAAAACTGAGAGGAGAATGAAAAATAAAATTTGAAATAATGATGAGTCACGCACGTTACAACGCTAACTGCCTGATATATATAGGTAGATAATTCTAACTAACTCTTATACAACTTGACACAACTAATTATGGCTAACTAAGGAAGGCAAGTGGAAACGTAACAGACTTAACAAGCTAGCATAAATAGCAATTACTATAGACCACTTGTATCATGTAACGCAAAAATACAATAAAAATTCTATAGCATAATATGCAAAAATAGAAGTTATTATTTGTAACAGTTAAAGTGATCATTATA
>NC_029789.2:7187739-7188145 GCF_000816755.2 Arachis ipaensis | reverse complement strand
TGTTGCTAGTATTCTTTATTTAAAAAGTTTTTATTTTTTAAATACTTTTTATATAATAAATGCTTTGTATATCTTAACATGTTCGTTGAAAAATAGCGCAGTCAATTTCCTCGCGTTATTAATCTAATATGTTAAACACTCTAACCTAAATAAATAACTATATACAGTAATTCATTTGGAACAGATATGTTGCCTAAAAAAATATTTTAAAAAATATATTTTGTTTACTAATTTTTATAAATGAACGGTAGTGATCTTGATAGATTTTATTAAATTAACGTATATGTATTTATTATAATTAGTTTTCAATAACATGATATGAACGATTTAATCAAGAATAATTAATATGAAATTTAGCTATTATATTTGATTGAATAAAATATATTTTAATCATAATCATATTTAT
>NC_029789.2:7181137-7187693 GCF_000816755.2 Arachis ipaensis | reverse complement strand
GATTAACAAATAAAAATAAGAGAAAAAGATAAATAGGTCTCTGACTTTTTGTCCCGTAGACATTTTTGTTCCTAACCATTGAAAAATACTTTTAAGTCCTTGACTTTCACAAAACTTGAACAGATCAGTCCCTGACGGAGACATTTGGACGGATCAGTCCCTGACGGAGATATTTGGACGGAGGGACTGATCCGTCCAAATTTTGTGAAGGTCAGGGACTTAAAAATATTTTTCAATAGTCAGGAACAAAAATGTCTGCGGGACAAAAGGTCTGGGACCTATTTGTCATTTTCTCTAAAAATAATTCTAATAAGTATTTCGACACGTTTAGCGTTCTTATTTGAAATGGTGACATACCGTAAAATATGAATATCTTTGTAATAAGTGATAACATCCTACAATGCATATAATTCGTTAAAGAGGAAGTATAAATAAACAATATATATTGTGAATAAAGTGAATAATGAGTAAATTTTTAAAATGGTCTCTCAGATTGGGACCGTGCACCAATATTGCTCATCAATTTTTAATTGCTTTAAATGCGCCTTTCAATTTGAGCTCCATGTGAAATTCTGATCCTTCCACCCAATTCCAGCATGACTCAGCAGCCGGAGCTCTGAGCTGGTGGTTCCACCTCCACATAGGACGCCCGAACGACGTCGTTTTGCTTGGAGGGGGTGGATGAATCAGAACAGTGTCGTTTTGTGATGGAGGGGAATTAAAAGGTTGCTTGGAGAAAGGGTTGATCATTTGTTAGTCTTTCTTCTACTTCTCTTCAAACGTTTTTTCTCCCTTTCGTCCAGAGAATGCGGTCACAGTAAGGCTCGTTCTCGTTAGTGCTTTTCTAAGTTCATTCCCAGGAGAAGGAAGGACGCCAATCGTACGAAGTTGGTGAACCAGAGGGTATCATCATGGTCAACATCAACAAGGTTAGAAATACAGAGTGTAGTTGAAGTTTAAATTTTTTTTTTTTTGGGTTTTCATTGATGGTTCTTCACGTGAGTTGTTGATTGAAGGTGATTTCATCTTCGTTTGGTGTTTTGTTGAGATTTCTATGTTGTTAGGTTTTTTGTGGTTACAATGTTAGCATGGAGTTTGGATTGCTTTGTTTTTTTTTTATATATCAAATAAGGGCTCTTTCCTCTAATGATATAGTGGTTTAGTTATGGTCAGAAGTTAGTATTGCATGTGTTTAATTTGTTTGTATATGTATCTTGCAGATGGATGAAGTACTAGACATTATGTTTCATCATGGAGGAACTTTCGAAAAGGGTGTGGATGGAAAGATTGGTTACTATCCTGACAACAGAAACTGCCTGGGTAATGTTGAGGTGGATAGGCTGGATGTATTTTACCTGAGAAACTATTATAAGGAGCTAGATTATAACAGAATGAAGGAAGTTTGGTGGCTTGTACCTAGAAAGAGCATAGGGGAAGGATTGAGGAAGTTAAACAGTGATGCAGACCTAAGAGAGATGTGTAAGATGGGTTCACAGAATGAGGGTTTTGTTGATATCTACATTGAACATGAGGTTTCGTCACCTGAACTGATACAAGGGAAGGAGGTTATAGTATATGTTGATGATTAAGTATGGGACCTTGGGACGCAAGCAAAGAAAAATGCCACAGCTGCCCCACACGATGGTGCTAACCCAAATGATAAAAAAGAATCCTACTGAAAATGTTAGTCGACCTAGGGAGCAAGGGGTTAAAGCCTCTGTTAAGGTGCCGATTGAACAAAAACTTAAAAAGAAGGTCTAGAACACTCCGAAATCAACTCAGACAAAAGTGAACAGGAGGTATTGCTTGAGGTCTGCAACTGGGATAGGAGGCACAAAGGGTCAGAAAAGGGGGCAGGGTAGCAAGATGCCAGTGATGTTGCTGTCCTCTGATGAAGACTCCTCTAATTCTGATGAGAGTTCAGAAGATGAGCCCTATAAACCAGTAAGGGAAGACAGCTCATCTTATTCGTGTGCTGTGGACCCTGTTCCTTCACATAAGGTAAAAGGTAAGAAGAAAACAACAAATAAGAGTGATTCACAGGATAAGGGTAAGGGGAAGAATAAGGTGAAGGAGAAGATTTGTGTTGATGATGACGCTTTTGTAGAGGATGTTTCTGATGTTGAAATGGATCTTGGATTTGTAGGAGCTGGTAAGAATGATGATTATGATGCATATGATCCTGGGACCGATTCTGATAGTCCCAACTCATGGCATTCATTGGAGATGAAGACCCCACCCAATTCTGAAGACGAATTAGACGAGGAAACTGAATCTGATGAGGTGTTTCCAGTTTTTAGGGAGGGGGCTAGGTTCAGAGAGCTTCACTTAGAGGTTGGAATGAAGTTTAATACGAAGTGAGATTTTAAAGAGGCTGCTAGGGAGTACACCATCCAGGAGGGAAGGCGTATTTGATTCAATAAGAATGATAGGAAGAGGCTAAGAGCAGTTTGCAAGGTTAAGGAATGCAGTTGGGTTATTTTTGCTTCCAAGGACCGAGACGATACTTGCTGGCAAGTGAAAACTTTTAGAGAGCTGATCATACATGTGCAAGGGAGGATAAGAACAGAGCAGCCAGTCGTAACTGGGTTGCTAGTAAGCTGGTGAAGAAAGTGAGAAAGTATTCCAACTTCAGACATTGTGATGCAAACACCTTCTTCAATACCAAGTATGATCTGTCATTGAATAGGAATTCGATCTCAAGGGCACTATCTGATGCTAGAAACCTTGTATATAGTGATGAAAAGGCACAGTATGCAATGGTGAGGGACTATGGAGAGACACTGTTGAAGACCAACCCGGGTTCGACTGTCCAAATTTGTACCATTCCACAGCCAAACAGTGAGGTGATATTTGAGAAAATGTATGTGTGTTTAAGTGGCTGCAAGAGTGGATTCAGGGCAGGATGTCGTCCACTCATTGGACTTGATGGTGCTTTCCTGAAAACTGTCTTTGGAGGGCAAATTCTATCAGCTATTGCGCAGGATGCAAACCATTACATATACGTCATTGCATGGGCAATTGTGGAAGTTGAAAACACTGCCAACTAGAAATTGTTCCTTGAACTCTTGCATGCAGATTTGGGAGACTACAAGATACATGGTTGGTGTTTTATTTCTGATATGAAAAAGGTATATGGCTGTTAATCCCTTTTGATTTATCTTCCTGTTTCATTACTTTCACTGTATTATATTATTTAATACTGTAACATGCTATTGACTCGTGACAAGGACTACTTTAGATGCACGATAACAAAAGTTAGGGACAATTATGGTGCTTGTAATACAAAGTCAGGGGCTATTATGGGGAGGAAAACTCAAAGCTAGGGACAATTATGGGTCACGATGCTAGTGTATTCTAAATTATTATCTTTGCTGTATCTGAATTAATTATTATTTGCATTGATTCTGTGTTGCAAGGCCTGATTAATGCTGTACAGGAGGTGATGCCCAATGTGCATCACCGTTTCTGTGTATGCCATTTGTGGAGAAATTTTAATAAGCAATGGAAATATCTGGAGCTAACAGGCTTGTTGTGGGACTTTGCACGAGCCACAACCTTTGAGAAATTCAGGAAACACAGAAAAAAGTTGAAGGGGCTTAATCCGGATGCATAGGCATACCTTGAAAAATGATCAACACATTCTTGGATAAGATCTCAGTTCAGTCACAAGCCAAAGTTAGATTCAATATGTAACAATGCATGCGAAGTATTCAACGCAAAGATTAAGGAAGCTAGGAGGAAGCCGATAATCACACTGCTGGAAGAGGTTATGATGTTCGTAATTAGGACAATGGCCAAAAATAAAGTGAAGCTGGATAATCATGTGGGGATACTTCTCCCGGTGATCAAGAGCAGACTGGAGAAGTTGAGGAAGGAATCTAAGCACTGGCAACCAATCTAGGCTGGAGACACCGGATACGAGAAGTTCGAGGTACATGGACACCCTACGCACCATGTAGTGGATTTGGGAAAAAAGCTATGTACTTGTCAGTTTTGGATGCTAACTGGTAATATATTTAAGTGTTAATTAATTATTTAAGTAGTTTGCCTAATGACCCGAATTAATTATTCACCAAATCGTTATTACTGTTTATGCTGTTGCAGGAATCCCATGTGTTCACGCCTGTGCTACTATTACTAGAGTGAACAAGTGGCTAGAGGATTTCTGCCACAAGCTCTTGACAATAGAGTCGTACAAAGCCACTTACTCCCACCACATAAACCCTTTACCTGGCCAACAATTATGAAAAAGATCTGAGAACAATAGATCATTGACACCATTAGTTAAGAAGAAACCGAGACAGCTCCAAACTAAGAGGAGGAAGGATGCAGATGAAGGAGGTCAGTCTAACAAGAAATCAAAGCCAACCACCACTGTGAAGAGACAGCTACGACCATTCACTTGCAAGTATTGCTTGCAGAAAGGTCATATAAAAAGAGGGTGTGAGAAGAACAAGGCTGCTGAAGCTGCTGCTGCTACCGCCAAAGCTGCGGGATTGCTGCTAAGGACCCTAAGGCTGCTGCTCAGAATGTCACTGCAACTGCCTCTGCGTCGGCTACAACAACTACTTCTAATGCAACTCAAGCTGCAAGTGCCTCTGCTACTGCAACAGGATCGGGAACTGCAACAGCATCTGCTACTGCTACTGCATCTGCCCCTAATCCTGCCCCTCTTGTGGAAGTGGATACTCAGCAGGCTGAGATTGATCTGTCTCAGCCCTCATACTCTGAAGCAGAAGACTCCCAAAAGGTATTGTGTACAATAATGTTTCATGTAATGTATTTTTATTATTTGGCGTTCATCTTATTTTTCTAGGCCTTATTACTGTCTGCATTGCAGGAGCACCAACAAAAGAGGAAGACACCTACAAGACCTGGAAAACTGCCACTTAGAAGAAGGTTACCTACTCCAATTGGCTCTACATCATTAAATCCAATGGAGGGAGCTAGTGCAGCAACTACAGCACAGCTGGCCAACTTCCTCAAGTTTGTGCCTACCCCAGGGTTTAAACCGCCAAGAAAGAAGTGATTATGTCCATAGCTTTAGGTTGAAACTCTGAAAGTTTGTGTGTTTTGTGAAACAATTATCTTTGTCTTTTTTGTTTGGTCATGGTGATTCATAGACACCTCTACAACTTTTAAATGCTAATTAAGTTGCTGGAATATAGCTGAAACAATGCTCAGTATTTTTTTGCTTGTTCTTGTGATCACTGCATTATTGCAGAAGTTTATATGAACTAGTGTTATTGTCATTCAGTTATGAATTATGCCTTATGTTAGCTTTCGCTATTGTTGCTTATCCATAACATAATTGGGTATTCAATTCTGTTTACAAAAATAAAACCATAGGAACAACCCACCAAACAACACAATCATTCAATATATCAAAAACTAATCTAATATCAATTACATTGTTTATAAAATGGATTACACTAACATCGTGGTTCTGTACTTCAGTTTTAAGCCTAATCAAACCTTCAACAGTAACATCAACACAAACACAAATAACACGAATACCCCTAAACCAAGCACTTGGACCATCAGTTTTACATTTCTCACATCTGTTTCCAGTTTACCCACCTTCCATGCAATGTTCATCTTCATCCCACCATGCTCATCTTCTTCATCAGACTTCACCAGTACCTCATCCTGTACAGAATCTGTCCAGACAAATAACCCACACCAATTCATTCCACTAGTCTGCAAATATGCATCAACCTTATCAAACAACTACCTCAAATAACCAACACTTGAAATTTTAGCTAGTAAATGCACTCACATTATAATTGGGACACCCGAAGAACGGCTTATTAGGATGAGTCTCCGTCCTTGACCACCGAAGGACAGGCCTGCACCCACAACCGCACCACTCTGGAATTGCTGAACGCCGGCTACGCACATTGTTCCTTTTCCAGTTTCCGGTCGCAGAGGAGCGATTCGACCTTCCAGAAGCATGACGGTCACTCATGGTGGGAGAGGAGGAAGAAGAAGAATAACAGGACAAAATTGAACAATAGCCAGACCAAGCAGAGGGTAGAAGCCGAAGAGCTTTAACTGGACGACGAACTAATTCATAGAGGAAGAATGAAGAACTACGTTAGAGTTTATAATTGGTGCCAGGGACTAATTTGGAAATTTTTTTATCATATTCCACATCAGCTAGCCGTTTAAGGCGTCCTACGTGGAGGTGGAATCGCCAGCTCAGTGCTCCGGCTGCTGAGTCATGCCGGAATCGGGTGGAAGGACCAGGATTTCACACGGAGCTCAAATTGGAGGGTGCATTTAAAGCAATTAGAAACTGAGAGCAACATTGGTGCACGGGCCTAATCTAAGAGACCATTTTGGGGATTTACTCGGTGAATAATGGTTAAAAAAGAAGATAAAATTAAAACTAAAATTTAGATTTTAATTAATTAAATAATTATTAACAGATTTTAAAATTTAAAAAATTAGAATTAGTACCTAAATATATTCATACTATAAATGGTTACTTCTAATTCTACTATAACCACAATTTTAAGGTCTGCGCTAATTCCTCTCATCTCCACGACCA
>NC_029789.2:7173218-7181083 GCF_000816755.2 Arachis ipaensis | reverse complement strand
CGTTGGAGACCATCGATGAGATTTACAAGAACACCGTCGTTTCCCATTCCCGCCACATTAGCTTTTTTTCCATCCTTTTCAGCGTCGTCGTTGTTCACCCAACTAACCCCTCACCGGCGTCGATCTCTCTAACCACGGACACCGTACCATCGTCGCCTCCGATCTCTTGTCGCCGTTGCTCCTTCGACCACCAGCCCTGCTCATCGCAGTCGTTGTTTCACCGGACACCTTCATTAACGTGTTTGGGTTTGTATACGTTAGTTTTTGTTCTGTTATTCCTCAATCGGTGAAGAAGATTCTACAGTCCATCTTCCTACATTAGTGATCATTATATTCACTCAAATGGCAATGTTGTAGAGGCGTAAATTTTTTACAAAGTATTTATTGAAAATTTTATTTGTATGCGAGTGTTTATTTTAAATACAAAAGGAATGATTGTTCTTGTTGTAAATCTATTATTATATTTTATTTTACATACAAAAGAATGGTTATTCTTGTTACAAATTCAATGGAGGGCTAATTGGACAACAATGGTATTGATAGGATTTTTAGGAGAAACAGGAGCAACAAATGATTAAAAATTTAAAAAGGTAATATAAAAAGATTTTTTTGTTACTTGATTGGAGTGTTTTTTTAAGTCTTCGATGAATCAAAAAATCAATTTGTTGTTCACATTGTTCAAATTTTTTATTATTTATCTAACAATTATTTTTTTAAATCGTTCAATTTTTAATTAAGAGTCTGTGTGTCCATGCACGATAATATTAATTTTGTTTTATTTTATTATACAATTTTACTAGAAAATTAATTGAAAATATAGTTATAAATTGACTTATGTTATAATTAGTTCTCTAAATTTGTATTATATATAAGCGGCGGAAACAATTGACTATTTTTATTTATACTTTCTATAAATTAGTTATTTAACTTTCAGGGTTTCATATAGAATGGCTGTATTAAGCCTGTATTTACAACCTCGATTCCATTTACAACCTCCACTTAGTTTCTCCCAAAAAATTCTTTATAAAGAAAAAAAAAATGATAGCAACATACTCGATTGACGGGTAAAAGTGTAACTTGCAATGGTTCTAAACTTTTAATTTATGTAGGCAAGTATCTGAAAATATTAAAAGCATAGAAAACTGAAAATATTAGGTTGGGACAACTATCTTCATCCCATATTATCTTTTTTCTTGGTAGCTCCCTTTTAACTCTTCAATTTTTTTTGATAGATTAAATAGTTCTCAATTTTAGAGGTTGAGTTTGAAAAACTTCAAATTATTGTGATGATCAAACATTGCTAAAAATATTATTTATAAAATTATTAATTTAATTTTTAGTTATTATTAACTTAATTATCAATTGGTTGTTTAACAATTTTGTTAAAATGTGCAGATTTTATTATTGGGCTAAAAGAAAATTTAAGCCCAATATAATGATGGGTAAAAAACTAATGGGAAGTCCAAAATAAATTTCTTTTGATCCAACAAATGTTGGTCCGAAATTAAAGAAGAAAGAAAGGAATTGGAAGCATGCTTTCTACGGTTACCTTTCTCCATGGGTGATGGAATTCAAAGTTTAATTAATTTGGTTTAATTGCATGTATTGGTGGATTTTTTATTTTAATATGAAAGAGGGAAATGAGTTTTACGTTAATGTTACAAAAAATATAGTTTTACAGTGTTATGGGGGCGCTGTTCTGGGCAAACACAATACACAGAACACGTATTGTACTGACAATACGCAAATTGTGTATTTACAATACGCAGACTGCGTATTGTAATTTAATATTAAAATAATACAATACGCAGTCTGTGTATTGTCTTTATAAATTAAAAATAAATTGATTTGGCAATTCGCACTCTACGAATTTTATAGCTCCCAGAATTTTGTAAAACACCATAACTTCCAATATTAAAGAATTACACCAATTTTTATCCAATATCCAAAAAAATTAACCTGTATTGGTAACATGAAAGAGAAAATTCAAAATTGATTTGATTATTTTTAATGCTTCACACGTTACTATGCATAGGAGAATGAAAGTGGAAATAACTCATTTTAATTCATTCATTGCTTCCAAAGTTCCTTTTTTCTCTCTCCTCTCTCTCTCTCTCTCTTCTTCGGTTATGTCAACAGAAAAGAAGAAGGTAAAAGTTATAAGAGAAATCATAAGAGGAGCTAGAAAGAAGCAAAAGGGTAGGGTGATGGCCTTTGAGAAAAGAAGATCTACAGCACGGCGTGGCTGAGATTTTTGCCACAAAATGGAAGATGTGAAGAAGAAGCTTCAAGATCTCCATGCCAAAAGGAGAAGCAATCCGTTTCGGTCAGAGAAAAAGATCCCTGAGGTGAACCTCGTTTCCACTTTTGTTCATCCATCACAGGAGGTAGCTTCTGGAGCTACGTGGAGGAAGAAGCAAAAATGGAACAGATGGAGCTGTTAAGGATTAAGAGTTCATCAAGGGTCATAAATCTTTCTTGGGGACAAAGTCAAGATGGAAGGCTCAGATTGATGAAGCTTGATGAGAAGGGATGAGAGCAGTACTTGCATGTTGGTTTTGCTTTCGATTTTCCTCTCTCTTCTTTCTGTCTGAACCGGTTTTGATTATTGAAAAAGATGTTGGTGGTTTGGTTGAACCGGTTTCAATCTTGGAAGCTTCCCCTTCTATAATAAGAGTGAACGGCCTAGGGCTGAAATAAGGAGAGTAAGCACAGAGTTTTCATAGCCAGTGACAGACCCAAAAAAATTGATTGGTGGAGGCAAAAATATATAAAGATAAAATTTAAATAAAAATATATTTATAATATAAAATATTTGTGGGGGCAAGTGCCCCCTCTCTCTACCACCTCGGTTTGTCCCTGCTCATAGTTACCTTAAACTAACAAAAGTTATTCTCTTTCAATGTGTTATATTTTGTTCTCTTTTTTTTAGTTTTGTCTGTTTGAGTCTCATGGTGAAAAAGGCAAATAGAGTGAGGTTTGTAAGAAAAAACCAGTGAGAGAAAAAAGATAGAGAGTGCAAAATTAAAGAAAAAACCAATAGATGTCTAAGAATTTCTTTGTACATCTGTGTTGTGTTTCATGATCCTGTGGGATTCCCTTGCAAGTTGGGTTAGCACTTTGCGGTTGAAAGCTTGGTAGGTGACCAAGTCAAGTTCAGTTTTGGGATAGATTTTGGACTTGTCCCGAATAGGAATGGGTAGTTCCTAGGGAAGAATTGGTGTATGTAATCAGTTGATTATAGTAAAATTCCGTCACTGTTATGATGGAGATTGGATGTAGGCTGCATTACACTTAGCAGCTGAACCAGGATACTTCTGGGTATGATTCTTTTTTTCTCTTCTACTCCATTTCTAATTCTGTTGCGTAGGAGACAAAATTAAAAAATATCTCCTAACCGATTACGAGACAAAAACAGAAATATCTCCTGAAACTATCTTAAAAGATAGAAAGTAATTCTCAGCAAAAGAGGGACTAAGATTCAACCCCATTCTTTTAGCCACTGATTACCATCATTAGATATTACATACTTATACATACATATTTAAATATTTTATCTACTATTTGATTATTATCAAAATTTGAATCTGAATATAATAAATATATTTCAAACAAAAAAGATAACATATTTAACCACTCAATCATATTTGATCATTTGTTTTGGTCTATAAAGGAATAGCCTTTTGATTTGTTTTAAAAACCTGGAATACGCCTTTTTTTTTTTTTTTTCAGTGGATTGGACAACTCCTAATCTTAAGTATCCCAATAAATTGGATAATTCTTAATCTTAGGTACACAATATACCCACACATTCTTTATACATTTTATCATATTTTTTTTTCTCAATTACAATTTTTAAAATTTGAACTCTAAACGTTTGAAGTGAAGATGGGGAGATATGCAATTTCTAGGAATTGGAATACGTTTTAAGCTTATGCTCCAGATAAGAGACTATGGAGTTTGTCCAAAAAGTAAGCCCTAAAGAAAGCCTCATTGACCAAAAATCTTTTCCTCCCCCCAAATATTGGGCTCAGCTAGCATCGGTAGAGTTGAGAGATAATTGGAGGATTTTATAAATCAACTCCCAAAGAGCTATTAGTCTAATCCATAAGACCATAACACATAATCCCCTCCAAAACCATTCAACACAAGAAATTAACCGTTACTAAATTGTTTTCGTTTGCAGAGCTTTGAAGTTTAGATTTCTCCAGAACACTTTTGAAGTAAGTTATGTGAAACTAGGGTTTTCTTGAATCACATGAAGCTGGTGTTCACTGTTCAGAGTTCTAGATCACGTGCGCACAAATCTATGATAGATGTGCACGCCTAGCAATAAACTCAACTAGGCAAGGGGCAGCAACCTTGTTCTTCATCAATATCTATGTTTATAGGGACACATGCCAATAAACGAACTCGTGTGTTGATTCTTTTCCAAGTCCCCCATAGGCTGTAATCACATGGTTAATTATAAAGGAGCTGCAAATGATTTAATTTAAATTTTAAAGAACAAGCATATATGGTGATAGCCGCATTTTCTTGAGACCAACCCTTCTTGTACTTGCACTATATTTTATATTTGATTTGATCACTTTTTGAGTTGGAAACTGGATGATTTCATCATACTTTCAGCAGGGGATAGTTTGAATATATATGCAGTGGCATTGATTGAGTGCATGTTTGGGTTTCTATTAAGTTAATTGAAAAAAGATTTTTTTTAATGTATTTGATAATTTTTTAAACATAAAAATCAGTTCTATTTTAAATTATCCTTAAGTTATATAACAATATTGCATTTTTTTTAGTAACTGGCGGATAAAATCAAATACTCGAAGGTTAAAAATGGGTAGAGTTCGGATTGAATTTATATAAAAATCATATTAACTGGCGCACTTAATTGTAGGGTTGAATTTATATAAAAATCTCAATGCGCAAGTAGAATTAGAGTTGAATCTAAATCTTTCCTTATTCTATCCCTGCATGACATATCTAAACATAATTTTTTATTTAAAAAAATATTTTTTTTTTAAAAAACTCACCCACAGCGCTTATGCTTAATTCCCAAGAGATCTTAGTCATCAATAGCGCTTGTATATATGTCTCTCATCTATTCCTTCTTTTACTTTTTAAATGAGTGTTCTTAATTTTCTTACACAGCTTTTGTGGCGATCCGTTTCAAGGTGATTGATAATGTCTATGTTTCTTTAAGTATAGTAGATTCGTGGTCCATCCGGTATTTTTGGTCAACAGTTGATGAAGGAAGAAGATTTAGCTGATATGACATGCTTTATTTGTTCACTAAACCCTCTAACAGTTCATCTATTAGCTTTATTTTGTCCAACAAATGTCAAATTTGATATAAATAGCAACTTATTAGCATTTCTATATATTTTGGGTGAGATGTTTAATGCAATAGTAATTTTCTTAAGTGAACACATATATCCAAAGACACCAAACAAGAGATGCAAGAAAATTTGTAAAAGTCATCATTTTGTAACTGCAAAAAAAACTTTAATACTCAAGTCAATTTAAATTCCAAACAATAATATTTGTTTATTGAACTTAAGAAAGCCTAATTTTCTCTATTCTCTTTATAGTTATGTTTTATTCTTTTTTAATCGATTTATAACTTAAATTTATTAAAAAAAAATTGTATATTTTGTAATCGATTTATAATGATAGAGATTGTTCTGGTATTAGTCCATTATTGTGCAAAGATCAAATAGAAATATAAACTTTAGCTTTATACTTTGTTTTAGAATTAAGTAAGTACGGAGAAATTATGCCATTTGAGTTATCATTGGTTTGGAATAAGCTATTTTTGTTTCTAGATAAAATAGAAAGTTAATTTTCCTATTGTTATTTTGTTTTTTTTTTTAAATCAGTTTTTCAATTTAAGTAGTGCAAAATAACTATTAAGTAAAAAATATCATTATTAGATTCCTAGCTGCCTTAAAGTAATGCCGTTGAATTGTCTTCAACAATTCCCCTCCGTTGTTTGTACTTTGAAGCAATGATTCTTCCCATAATCCGATGTATTGAAAACAAAGTCACTTATCATACTCATTGCATTTTCTGTACCATATTACATGTGATACACACAACTTAACTTATTATCTTGTCACGAGCAACTAGGTGCGCCACAACTACTACTACTAACTCCAACCAATATATATTCAATCTAAATATTACAACACATAAAAAAAAAAAATTAAAGACCCCATCAAATTTCTCACCATGGATATGGAATACCAACTCCCACAAAATTATTCAACCACAAAGAAGACAAAACATAACTTGATACCTGCTACGCCAACATGCACCAACGACAACTACTGTTCCTGTTCTTGTTTCTTCTGCATCGTGTCTGAAACAGTTCCTACTCTCAGAAGAGCCAAAATCTCTCGCTACTTCAAACAAATGCCTCACTTAGACGACCAAGAACACATCCTAGCTTTAAATGGGCTCTGGAAAATTGCTGTCACTAAACCAAACGATCCAGAGTTTCCTTCCCTTGGCATATTCAGATGCATGGCCAAATTGATTCAAAAAAGTGTCAGCTACAAAGATTGGCTTCTTAGGGACCAGAATATGTATATCCCTTACTATGCAGCACATATCATTGGTTCCTACGCCATGAATGAAGTTAAGCTTGCGGATAAAGCAGTTAAATCCAACGTGGTTAAGCCACTAATCGAACTATTTATTGGGAAAATAAGTTGGGTTGAGCAGAGAGTTGCACTTCGTGCACTTGGCCACCTCGCAAGCCATGAAGCAACTTTTGAAGCCGTAGCGGAACACGAAGCTGAAATCATAGAAGCAGCCATTGACATAGCTTCTACGTGCCTCGACACTGTTTATGAGAAGTTTGTTTCTTTGAAGGAATCAGAGAGATTAGAGTACCAAAGGAACTTGCTGACGAGAGGGCAGAGAGGGTTGGAACTAGAGAATAGAAAGGCGGAAGAATGGGCCAACCAGCTTCAGTGCTGGTCTCTCTATCTTCTTGATTGCTTTGCATGGAGAGAAAGATCTGTGGGATTGATCTGCAAGAAGAAGCAGTTCTTGAAGGAATTGTGTGGGATGTGGGGTGGTTTAGCGAATCCAACTTCACCTGCGGGATTAGGACTTGTAAGAACTCTTTGTCATACCAAAATAGGTAGAGAAAGCATAGCGGATTTGAAAGAAGTGATAGTGAATCTTTGTAATATTTCAAGATCCTCGGATGATAGACAAAAGTTGGCCATTGAAAGCCTTTTGCAACTTCTTAAGGATCCATTCACAAGATATAAGGTCATGGATATTGTAGTTCCGGTTCTTGTTGATTTGGTTGAGCTCAAAAGCTTAGGACAAACAATCACACAGACCCTATTACAGGATTACCACAAGATCAAGTTTTTCAGGTCGTTGAATTTGAAGAGCGAAAGGACCAAGAGAACGTTGGAAGAGTTATGGGATTTGAAGGTGGATAGAGTGAAGAGAGAGAGTCTAATGACTGAGCAAGAGATCAGAGAAAAAGAAGCCATGGCTTGTGCTTTGAAACAAGAAGGAAACAATGAGTTTTGGTTAGGGAACATGGAAATGGCTGCCATGAAGTATTCAAAGGCTTTGGATTTGTGTCCGTTGAAGAGAAAGAGAGAGAGAGTGGTGCTTCATAGCAATAGAGCACAGTGTCATTTGGTTATTGGAGATGCAGAATCTGCAGTGAGCGATGCAAGTCGAGCTCTGTGCTTATCGAATAATGGTTATGGAACTGCCACGTGTCTTCATGGGAAGAGCTTGTGGAGAAGAGCACAGGCTTATGACATGAAAGGGCTCTCCAAAGAGAGCTTGATGGATTGCTTGATGTTCATTAGTAACCGTTTTGGTGA
>NC_029789.2:7164150-7173070 GCF_000816755.2 Arachis ipaensis | reverse complement strand
AAGCAGATGAACGCCACGTGGCTCTTTGCTTATTCGGAAAAGTCAAGGCGGCGCAGAGATAAATGCGATGCTACCAACTTGATGAAGAAGAAGACTACTACGTGGAGAAAAATTAAAGGTGAGTTTCTGTCTTCTAGAATGCTTGATTTTCTAGAAATTTAAGTTTACTGTAAATTATTATTTCATGCAAGTGAATAGCAAATTTTTATAGGCATGGATTTAAGTATAGGGAGGTAATGGCCTAAGTGTACAATTATAATGGAGGTTTAGAAAGTATTAGAGATATGACCATTAGTGTTACATTGTCCTATTAAGTTATGCTTTTAGGATGAGTAGTTTTATGACATGAAATGTTTATTATAAGATTTAGCTCATTGTACACATTGTACACTTAGGCCATTAGTTTCCTAATAGTAACTTTAATTTGTATGTATGTATATGTGGTTTGGTAAATTAAATGCATGGAATATCCTCAAACATAAGTTCTTAACGTGTGCTTTAATTTAATTTCAAGTTACGTCTAACAATAATGGAGGAGAACCTTTGATTGGGAGACGAGTGCGGCTAAACAGAAGAGAGTTGAGAAGGGCAAATCCGAGGAGAAAAGTAGTGGGTGAAAAATGAAAATGTGTGTAGAAGCCAGCACATAATCCAAGAGGGCGAGACTACAGAAAAGTGAAGCATATCGGAGAAGGAGCACCATACAAGACTGAGGTTTATTTACATTTGGCGAGTAAAGCATTATGAACTTCAGGGTTAGCTGGCAATGCCAAGCATTAAATTGCTATGCATGCTAAATAATTTTTTTTTGTTACATTTTTTTGGTGACTTTTTTTTTGTTACATTTAATATATGAAAAGAACTTTCTGAGGAATTTTTTTTATTCTTGTTAAACAATTTTTTACTTTAAATGCTAAAAATGTAAGTTATTACCGTTATGAAAAATTTATGTGAAATAACTTGGGCTAGTTCTGTTTAAATTAATATTACGAAATTAAATGACATGTGACATCTAATTTACGAAAAGACTAATACCATTAATAATTTTTTGATCAATAGTATTAATCCTTAATCACAATGATAAAGTAAAAATAAAAAGTGTACGATATTTATTTTGGTATTAAAAAAAAAAAGTAATATTACAAGCGTACCAAAATTACCCACCAATATAAAATATATATTGAAATACAAATATACATTGAAAATAAATTAAACTTGTTCTGGCAAGGATACTCTTCTCCATACTATACATCGGTTCTAGAGGAGGTGACCTCGTCTATTACTTGGAGTATTTGCCTCGAACGTGAACCCGAGCATGGTACCTGCAAAAATGACTCCGACGCCCAAGTCAGTTAAAAATATTTCTTAAAGCTTGTGTGTGTGATCGAGTTATTGTTCTGTGAGTTATTACTTTTGTGTACTTACTGATGTTGCTACCGTTTTTATAAACTTAGGGTTTGGACTGCTTAGGAGTTGGTTTGAGTGAATCTCGGCTTCGGCCGAGATTCTCGGAGTGTGACGTTTACGTGATAAGTATTCGTTTGACTGCAAGTTTGAATTTTCCAAGGGTACGATAAGAGTTGGTTTGATATAAGTCGATAAGTTCCTAGGGTACGATACAAAACTACATATATATTTATATACAAATACATTAGTGGTTGATTTTAGTAGCCTATTTTAACGTACAAATAATATTTTTATAAAAAAAATGTACTATATACAACCTTGTTTGCATACACCCTTCTTTCTTTTTACATTTTATAATTTTGGGCCATCAACGAGCCAGCATTGATATTTTTGTACATCAGCCTTAAAAAAAAACCCGAATGCATACACTCCTACTCACATTTTCTTAACCCCCTCCCTCCAACACACACTTCTCCCAACTGCAAAATCCCACTTTTCATTCGCCATTTTTCCATTCCCACACTACTGGCTAAATACTAGCTAGATTTTGATCAAAAGTGCCGATCCCTTAGATTTTTCATATCTCAAATATCCCAGAAGAACACGGCAGTCTCCTAAATGAGTAAGAAAACAGAAAGAAAAAGAGATTGGAGATCTTCTAGTGCAAGGCATTTTCCTACAAAATATTTATTGTGGTATACGGTATACCATGCTTCTTTCGGAATACATAATTTTTCAAAAAAGCATCAAGGTTGGATTGATGCACCTAATTCTACCTGGAATCTTTTTTTTTTTTTTTGTCAGAACCTGGAAGCTTTAAATATTGGTTAGGTTAAACATCCCAATCGTTCACGGTGTTATAAGACCAATAAAAAAAATTACCAAGAGGTAAGGTAAGTAAGGTTGGGCCTACTAATACAACAACGTTTCAAATATGGGGAAAAATAATTTCACTACAAACAATTTTTACAACAAATAAAATACAAGTATACATACAGCACCCACCGTTTCGTCTCTCTTCTCTTTCAAAAGCCGGGATGGCGAGAAAGTAGATATTATTGAAGTAACCAAGATAAATAGTAATTTAGTCATCTACTTCCTTATGTAGTTATGTTACATTTCTGTACAATCGGAAACACATTATTACAATAACAAGCCTGCGTACAGATTTAATTTAAGGCTCAAGAAGAAGGTCAATGACCTAATACTTCTCAGCAGCAACAGCTTATGACGAGACCAGCAGCAATATAATTATCCGCAACCTTAAAATAGACCTACAACATTCAGATCAATATATTGAATTAGCTTTTGCAAACATATAAAATTGAACCATTCACATTTGGATTGGGTATTTAAATATAAACAGATTTGAATCCTCTCATTCCAAATAAACATGATCTTGTAGCATTCACATTTCACCATTGATTTGCTTTGCTTTTCTTTTTTTCATTTTTTTTTTTTTTTGGGTTAGAGATATGAACACTCATTTTAAACAAGAGAGAATCCTTATCTAATATAAACCACTATTCTTTCACTAGAAGTGATAAACAGAACGGGAAATACAATTTCACCAAAAAGTAAACAGAAATGGAGTATATCTTAATATGCAGTTGACTCACCAGGTAATATCTCAAGAAGTTCAATCATCAGAAGAGCTCAAGGCAGCAACAACAGATCCTGTTGTTGAAAAAGTGGATGCAACATCAGGATAGTCTTTCCATGAGGTATTCACCTTCAAGGATGGGTACAGCCAACTTTTGACAGAGTCCACGAAGGAGTCTGGATCCAAATTCAAAATAGCTTCCCAATCGACCTGTAAACCCTGTGGAAGGCTTCCCGTAAACTCCATATTGGCCGCAAGTAACAAACCCAGCATAACCACTAGTCCAACTGCAGCAGATCCTCTGGAGAGTGGCATAAAGTTATACCTGAAAAGGAATGCAGATAGGTGGATATATGGATATGACCTAAGTAAGAAACAAAGACAACCTACACATTTAGATAATGCTGTACCAGTAATATGTCATCCTTAAGATTGCATCTCTCACGTTTTCAAGTGCGTCAAAATCAGTAGACCCATAGTTTTCACCACAGTAAGCATTACAGAGGGTCTGATACACAACATCCCAACATGCGACAAGGTAAATTCACAATCCAATGAGTAACTTGAATGATAAATAAAAGCAAAAAGATGCCTTCGTACAATCATCAATCACAATTCAATGATAAATGCAGGTGACATCCATGGTAAAGATCTATAGGAACATCTATCAGGTAAACAATCCAACAGAAGGTTTTGGTGTCACATACTTCCCATGCCATTGCCATTTCTGCATCATAATCTTCCCATCTTGCTGGTGTACAAGGTGTTCTAATTGAAAAGTCAAAACCATGTTCTCCCCTGAAAAAGAAAAACCATCAATTCTGACAATATGATGTCCGGAAAAACTAAAGCAACAAAGAAGACAATCATTTTCTCAAAACTTGTATCTAGCTTACATTTTTAGAAGAGTTATCCTTGTCCCTTCGAGTTGTTTCCTGAAAGCACATCAACATCCAGAAATAAGTGCGTGAAAACATTTTATTATCCTCAGATTTATGCAGTATACAACTTACCCTTCAAATGCAGTACTGTTGCACCAAGTAGCTGACCAGAAATCCTCACCGACAATATTATAAAGATCAGAGCAAGATTTTGCATGAATGACCTGCCCATAAAAGTTTCCATTAAAAAAAAAAAAAAAACAAGATTAAAGAAATATTATTAAAAACAAAATGCCATGTAACATCAAGCAGACATCATTGTTAATAGTTGTCAACAATGACAAGCAAGAGAAGGCGAGTACTGATGCATTTATATTAGTTCATCACAATAATTATTTAAAAAATGTTTAGCAGTTATATCCAATTATATTTGGAAGGGAAGTGCTATTTCTATGTGTGAATTAAGCAAAGTAAACTATTCATGTGCTTTCTAGTAGTAGCTTCAACTTTTGGGATGATTGCTTTCTGGGATGGTGACAGATCTAGACGAGTAAATGTGTTCATAAGCTAAATCTTTGCCTCCCTCATTCTTCAAAAATAAAAACCTAGATTTCAACAACATATGGTAAGAATAGATTTGTGCATTCTCCATACTTAATTCTTCAAGCCCAAAGGGCTCATGTTTAAGAACTAAGGAGGAATTCAAGAGATACAAAACTATTCATGTTAACAACTTAATTATTCAGGACAGTTTGTCACTGACAATAGTTTATCTAAATTGATGTGTAAGATTCAAGAAGTGCTACCTATCATCAAAACAGTTTAACCCTTTTTAAGTAATGCTAAAATTTATATTCAGAACTGAAAATTTCGTGTATCACCCAACAGTCAAAGAGGCATATACTACTGTGAGCCAAGCAAAAGTTTTCTAAAGCTGACCACTTGAAGTTACAAATCATGGCAGAGAGAGATGAATGATCTGGTCTGTTTTGCTGTAGACATATGTTCTCTCTTTGATGACAGTCTTTGAAATATCTAAGGTCCTGTGGCATTCATTAAGAATGAGTATTTCCCAAGCCAGTTTGTTGATATAAGGAGAAGAGAAAAGAGGGTCCCCGGAGGTGCTTGCCTTTCATAGTTAGGAAAGTATCGAACAACTTTTGCTTGTCCCAGAATCATAGGTGTGTGAGAACCAAATCCAGAATTGAACTCTTCACTGCAGTACAAAGAAACATACTCAAATTCAACAAAATCTGAATTTGGTTAAACTACAGGGCCTTGATATTTTATTATTTTATGATTAATCATTGAAGAACCTATAATCAGGTGATTTGGGCTGCTAATTTTACAGCCCATCTAAATGGTGGATCATTTTGGCCTAACTATTTAACCTGTGGCCTATTAAGGGAGGGCTTAAACAGACAGGTAGGTAGGCAGGTAGCCCATTTGGCAGCCACATGGTAGCTGTGTCATGCAGCTAGAAAAATCAGATCAATTTATAGCACAGATCAGAGGCCGTGCAGATAAATGAGAATCTACGAATAGTTGAAAGATAACTAAAAATGTAAGATTACGAGAAAAATACTCATCTAGGATTAAGCAGTGAGAGATAATATAGTCTGCTAGAATACTTGGCACAAGGATGCAATACCTTAGCTTGTTCACCCACACAACTGGGTCACAAGGCTCAGAGATCTGTCTCCATCTAACAGCTAATGTGTAAACATCTTGCCATGACATGGAACGGCTGGATGATCTATCATCTACAATGCCATAAGAAGAGGATGTTTCCACGGCAGTACTTGTGCTACAGCCTGCACCTCCTCTATTCTGACTTGGCATGTTAAGTCTTTCCCTTCTCCTGGCCCTTTTGCCATACCTTGAGTTGCTTTTATTAGAGCCCTTCAATTCTGCTTTCAGTAAACGCCAAGCCTTGGAAACCTTTTGTGCAATTTCAATAGCAGCAAATCCTGCCATTCGATGCTGATAAATAAGAAAATATTAATATCATGATGAAAGATGAAAATATCAACAGCAATACAAGATTAACAATTTGTTGATTGGAAAACCACAAACAGGAAAAATAATGACAATATATGTAAATGTCTAAGTGTGTAAGCTACAACCATTTACCTGACGTCTATTAGGTAGGAAACCAGGACAATCATACTGGATTTTCTTGCCAATGGAATCTGCAGCCTGTATAAGGGTAATCTTCTGTTTTGTAAGAGCTAATTCTTGTTTTTTAAGCTTTCCCTTTCGTAAAGACTCGCGCAAAGGAGGTTGCCTGTAAACCTTTTCACATACATTCTTCGGATGCAATCTCTTGCACCAGTATTCCTGAATATAATTCAGACATTAATAAATAGTACATCAATGTGAACCCAAACTTTACAAAGCACACCTGTAACAAAAAAATTCTATGCTTCTGAACCCTAAAGAAAACTTTTAGGTTATAATACAAACAAGCAATATTATTTATTTCAAACATTCAGGTTGCTACAATCCCATAATTCCAAATTGTTCAGTTCACACAAGTAAACATAATACATTTGGCTGGTTAAAGAAGAAAAAAATACAAAGAAAGGTGGAATAACATCCATAACTTTTACCTTAAAAAGTGGATCAATATCCCCATCAATATCAAACCAGCAAAACTCACTACTAAACTTTGAGGCTGTGTAAAGAGCAATCTCTTTCTGAAAAAGCAAAAAAATAGAGTAACGAAAGCACATCAAGGAACTAGGATCATAGTGCATAAAACTTCAAAGTATCATGTTAACTGTCACAACACCACCGATGGCCATCTGTAGAATGTCATAATGCAATAAGAGAATGTACAAAAGTAGTAAACATATATAGTTTAACCAACGGAATGCAGGTCCTGTAAGTGCCTCTCAATTAATAATGATAACTAGGCAAGATGAAGAACTAAAGCAGAAGAGTATTAGAAAATGCCAACAGATTTGCATGTTCACGTTGGCATGCCCTAAGTCTGCATATTGGAAAGCTATAATCTCTCTACTCTAACCTAACATTGACTCTGGAAATTTACTACTGCTCCCAACTTAGTAGATTAATCAATAAAGGAATGTACTTTTAAAATAGGAAATGAAAAGCAGATATTTTAGAAATATACTATTTCACAATGTAACAAACCTGATAAAAGGCTAGGCATTGGAGCACAAACTTATCCATTGAGTCCAATTCCAAATCCAGTGCAGCATCATAATCCTTGATCTGTGACCATTAAAAAATATTTCTGTAGCCGGATGACTTTGAACATGCATTCTTCTCAAATAGATTATAGTTGAATTGAAATCATACCGCCTCTTTGTACTGTCCAACAGCATGGTAGCATGAAGCTCGTAAATACAAACACTCAATGTTGGCACCATCAATGGTCAGCCCCATTGTCAAATCCTTGATAGCTTTCCTGTCACAGTAAAATCCAATGTAAGTAAGAAACAAAATCAACTTGTAGAACATAAAGTTCCAAATCAAAATATTTTAACACCAACTCTTGGTGTGAAATATCTGGCAATTTGCATGTATTTGTAAGTGCTACTAAAAAGTAAAAGCCATAAAAAAATCATTACAATTTCACCAGTTTCCATACATAATCCATAGACAATTATCTCTACAATCTTAGAAGTCAAATGAATAATAGCTATTGTGCAACTATATGCTGAGACTCTAGGCATACTAATCTATGTTTGGAAGTTTTGGTTCTGTAATACCAACCAAAACTTATCAACTATGCAACGATAATCCCATGTGATGCTGTTTCAATCAACATAGTTTACATGAAAACGGCAAGAAATCGAGGTTGTTGCCCCATGAGCACTCCATGGCCTCTAAAAAACACTATTCTTAATTTCTCCCACCCTAGAAAGTTTGATGATGCTACCACTTCTACCAGAAAATTTGCTTCTATACTGCACACTACAACTTAAACTTTTAGTACTATTAGGGTTAACTTTCAGCATTCTCAATGCATTTGACGCATAGAAAAGATCAAAAGTTTAGCTTTCCAGTAAAAAAAAAGAAAAAAAAAAATCATGCTTAAACTAGTGCCCTTACAAGAACTCTACTAGTATTCATAGCCTCAATCAGTAAGACTCTAGAATGCATGCAGCAAAAACAATCAAGTCTATAAGGAATCAATTCCAATTAAACAGCAGGTAAGGTTGCATAAATACCTATGCTCTCCCATTGCATGGAATAGAAGGCCACGCAGATGATAAGCTCTAGCAAACCTAATTCGAAAACTTGAGCAATCAGTCTCAAATAAAAAGCCAACAGGTAGCAACAATATCAGGTGTGACTGATCAAATAAAACAATGATACCGAGTACTACTTTAATTCACAACAATTACCTCCCATCAATTTGGACCACCTGACTTAGACATTCCTGAGCTTTAGCTGGCTTTGATAATTCTTGGTAGAACTGCCAAAAAGCGAAGGTCAGGATAACTAGCTGCCAGTATCATCTAGCAAAGTAGCTTTAAGCATAAAAGTGAAAAGAAAATACCAGAAAAGGTGTTCCATACTTAATAGCTATAATCAAATACTGATAAATCTAATACTGAAAAACCTGTAATGTGCCAACAAACTATCAGTGCAGAAACGCTGAGATACCTGAGTCAGGTGTGCCCATGCTTCAAGGAAATGTCTGTCAAGTTGAAGTGCTTTTAGATGTGCTTCCTCGGCTTTCTTATATTCGCCAATTGAAGATAACGCTAAACCCTGTGAAAGTTTATGTAAAGTTTAGCAAAAGCATGAAGCCACATTCCTAGACTAAAGACCAGAAACCAATATCAAAAGTTCATAATTAATGAACATCATAATTGAAGACATGGGACCCACCAAATATGTGTAGGCAGACTTATTATCGCAATCAAGCTGCACACATGCTGAAAGGTCTTCAACTGCAGCATTAAACTCTTTAAACTTGAAATTGACAATTCCTGCATTAATTTGATGAAAAAACATAAATTATAATATCTAAATAGGTACTCGATAACCC
>NC_029789.2:7162778-7163630 GCF_000816755.2 Arachis ipaensis | reverse complement strand
GAAAGAGAAAGTTCAACAGTTTAGCCACATTTATTTGAAAGCAAACTCCCTAAAAGTGTATCAACAAAACACAAGATATAGACTGCAGACTTATTTCACATATAACTAAAATCGTCTGTCTAGAACTGCGGCTGGTACGAGATACATATGCAACTACATTAGGAAGCATTATTTATTATTTCATGTTTAATGATCAATTAGTTACCTAATAATAAAATGAAAAGACTCTAGCGTCAGAAAAGATACCTCTCTCGTGTAAAATATCTGCTGAGTTGGATTCAAACTCTAATGCCCTAGTTAAATCTTCAATGGCCTGACATTCAAAACAGTGCAAAATTATTAATTGTAATCTCTGCAATAAAATTATAAAGTTAGATACTCTAATATCACGACTCCATAATGATAAAGGAGACCACAGGACTCTTAATGACAACATTAGGTTGGTTTCGAACCAAGACAATAAACTCTTTACTGTTTAGGCATTCAACTAAAGCCTATATCTTTTAGTGGCAATGCCTAACCAATAAAAACCCAAATATTTTGTTAAAAGAAGAAAATTCACACATAACAAAAACCAAAACCCTTGTTTTTTTTTTCTATTTTCTTTCTTTTCCCCCCCTAAAAGAATTAGACTATTTCATATATAATATGACTAATGGCCCACTTCACATGAATCTGGCCTCAACTAAAATACCGAACAATTTTATTGAGTAGTGATAAACCCTTCTAAATGTCATCCTAATTATCTTCCTAATTTCTAAACAAGGTAAAATGTTAAATACATTTAATATCTTGAAAACGTTAGAAGTACTCAATATCTTCCTCACTACGAAATTATGAGGATAATATCAG
>NC_029789.2:7159658-7162081 GCF_000816755.2 Arachis ipaensis | reverse complement strand
GATATCTCAATAATAATAATAATAATAATAATAATAATAATAATAATTATAACATTTCAACTGGAAATGAGACTGCGGTTACACTTTTGAATATTAGATAAATACTGAGATTGGGTACGGAAGCCTTACCTCAACAAACTCCCCCAAGGCTGCCCGCGCCTGACCTCTCCTTTTCCATGCCTCACCAGCTGATGGATTAAACTGTATAGCCTAACATATACAAAAATGTAAAGTGCTTAAAAACAGAGAAATAACCCAAAATATCACCTTTCAGACAGTGTCCATTCACATTATCATCACCTTTGTAAAATCAGCTATGGCAGAATCAAGTTCTCTCTTGAATGCATATGCAGTCCCTCTCCCTATCAAAGCCTCGGGATATGCAGGGTCCTCATTCAGTATCTGTGTATATGATTGAGACAAGGCTACAGTTTGTCATTTGATAATAGAGAACGAAAAGAAAGATAAAATAACAAATGCATAAAAGTTAAAAACCACAAGTATCACTGAGGAGGACAAAATTGCACCTGATCAAAAATAGAAATGGCATGACCATAGTTTCCTTCATTAACCTGCAAAGCAATTAAAATGTCACATATGCTCTTAAACACATGAAAAAAGCCATAAAGCAACTGCTTAAACAAACCTCTGCTATTCCGCGTGACAGCCGAAAATCTACGCTTATAGACTTTGTCTTTGGAACCCGAGCAACACAGAACTTCTTATTTTTCCTCCCTTCATGTTTTTCATGGGTAAAAGCAAACTTATTGCTCGACTTTGTAAGAATTTCAGCGACATTAACTGACTCGCTAGACTCACCACTATTGGTAAACACCTTTTCGCATGATTCTGACGCATCACTGGAGTCATTACATGATTCAGAGTTATAACTCAATTTATCAATTACATCAGGGCTTCCGCTCACTTGGCCATCAAATTTGTTAGACTCTCTATCTTCACCATTTAATTCACTCTCTGAGTCAAATTTATCAGCAGACTTCATCAAGATCACAGATTTATCACCATTGTTGGTGCATGATTCATCTTCAGCCCCCAAGTTATCCTGATTTTTATTTTCAATCAAGTTCCCATTACTCAAAGAATCTGATTCTGATTGCGGCGTGATCGACCCATGGGCTTCGTGCGACACATTTTCATTTCCTTGTTTTGCTGTCGTCAAAAGCTCTTCAATTTCTAGCAACTGCCTCAAATCAGAAGAATGATGCTGAGCTTGTTCATATCCTTGCTCCCATACTAATAAAGCATCTGCTTTCCTTCCCAATGCAGAAAGCGCTCGACCTACATGACAGAATAAAGTAACACCATTGACTTCAAAGATAAGACATCTCTTTCTTTCTCTTTACTTAAAATTAAAAAAGACATGGTAATCTACAGAAATAGAAATATAAGAACGAACAAATCCATCATCATAACATGCTGAATTGCTGACAAATCCGAACAAGGTTATTATCCATTTTTAATTATTCAATATTCTCATCAACCACCTCAATTGTAAAGCGAACTCAAATCAAGTCCCTTTTTCCCCTGGAACTACAGCACAGACTAGACAAACAAGAACAGTTAAAAGGAAGTAGAAATTGTTCAATTGAATTCAATTAGGCATAAAAGGGATAAATAGACCTTTGAGAATGTAAGCTTGAAGAAGCGAATCGTCAAGCTGAAGAGCTCGGTCGCAATCCTTAATCACATGCTTGTGAAGCTCCAATTGGCTATAACAGAAAGCTCTGTTCCTGGAAAAAGAAAAAGGAAAAAAAAAAAAGAAGCATCATAATAGAGATTCACATTAACGTTCAGGAGAAGTAATCACGATGAGGAAAACGGAAATCATGGAGGAAAGTATGATATGGTTACCATATGTCTTGGATTGAAGCGTTCTGAGAAACAAGAGAATCGAGGATTCGAATGGCTTTGGACCAGTCCTTGGAGCTGCAGTGCTTGGCTAGCTCGGTTCGCTGAGAGGTAGCAGCAGAAGTAGCCATGGCTGAAGCCAGAGATCAGAGGGGAATTTTTGGTTCAAGTTCGAGTGTTGAGTTGTGCTTTGTCTCTGTTGGCCTGCTTCAATGCTTTCAACGGGGTTCTAAAAAGCAAAAGGATGATTTGAGGGCAAAATGGGGAATGCGACCATATTTGGAAGGTAGGAGGAAGGAGAGGGGCAAACGAACTAGGGTGCACTAGAATGGAAACATGGGGTTATTGTTGGAAATTGGAATTAGTGATGAAGTGGCACAACATCTGACATACACGTGTCTCGAATATAGTATCGGCCCAATGCAATGGACCTTTGGGTTCGGCCTTGGGTTAAGTTTTTTATCATAGACCCAACAAAATTATGTAGCAAAAAATACAAGATCAATAGGAACCATTATTGTCCTGCACTTTTGGAAAGAAAAGTTCGGTGATAA
>NC_029789.2:7148995-7159521 GCF_000816755.2 Arachis ipaensis | reverse complement strand
AAGTCTACTTTTAAAATTTATATGAGTTTGTTACCAAAAAAAAAAAATTATAAAAGTTTAATTTTGATGACTGAATTTTATAACATCGTGCAAATTTAATTTAATTTATAATGAAAATTTCAATAGTTATTATTGATAATAAAAGACATATTTTGTATGTTATACCGTTTAAAAAAATAAAATTTATGAAAATGAAACATAACAAACTGCAGTAGAAGTTCGAATTCTGATTCTTTTCTTGGCGTACTTGGGAAGTAGGAATCCATGCAAAGCAAACAAGAAGGAAGGGATTAACTATTGTGGGAGCAAAGAAAGAGGAAAGGAACATTAACTTTAGTCTGTATCTCAGATTTAAAATTTAGTACACAGTTTCTTATTATATAATAAGCGCGTCAGTGTTATCGTTATCGGCTATGATTTGAGTGTATGTGTGTGTTGCTTTTGCTGCTCTTCTTTTTTTTTTTCTTTCTTTATTTTTCAAGTTTCTGTTGATAATTTTATAGGGTATATGAGATTTTATAAACCAAACACATCCCAATTTTACATGAATTTTTGAAAATAAAAAAAAAAGTTATATAGATGTTTTCATGGACATTTTTATATAAATCGAATTCATTGAATTCGAATTAGATTTTATAATACTAAATCGAATCAACGTGACTCAAATTAGTTAGTGTACTGAAATTACATGTAAATCAAATTGAATTTAAATTAGCTTAAGTTGTACTAAATTGAATTATATGGTGCACTATTAACTCGAATTAAGTCAATTCGATTTACAAATCCTTAGTAGATCGAATGTAACAAAATCGATTTATACTCAATGGTGGCTAGTGGTAAATCGAATCCACTAGATTCGATTTAGTATGCAGTGACCCATATATATAAATCGAGCTAAATTAATTCGATTTAGTATAATACTAATGTATATAAATACGAGCTGAATGTGAATTTCTCATCATAGTAGGACTTACAATAGTTAGTGATGAGAGTTTTTTTGTTCTGGACTTCTGGTGCACTATAGAGGGTCGATTAAGAAAAAAAATGTATTTTGGAATTAAATTTTCTCAAACCTTCGACGAGTTTCACTAAGTTTCAGAATACTATAATGCAAAAACTGGGGCTGCATGGCGTGAAACGGGTGGAGAAGCTATTTATAGAATTCTAATTTTCGTGTTGCGCGATGATGTGAAGTACGATTCCTTCGTCATAGACAGTAACGAAGATTTGCAAGTTCTGTTCCATTGTCGTTGTCAGATTCTCGAGGTGAAGACCCCTGAACTATTGGCTAAGCTTGTAGATGTGGTCTATAGTTTAGGAGATTCGAACCAGAATCCTCAATCCTCAGTAATGCCAGCCTACTCTAGTTTAATGCCTCTTGATGCCTCGTCATATGTGCTAGTGATTGCACCTGAGACAGTTTTGGTTGCATCTCCGTCCTTCACAGCTTATCTAAACTGTAATCGTGACAGAAAAATAGGTAATACTCAACCCTTCGGTGAGCTTGCGATTGCGATGAACGGTACTCCTGTTATGGTTTGGGTTTTGGAGAGGGTGGAGCACCGGATAGTGTCGAGAATGTACTGCAGGATGATGATGATAATGTGGAGCTCATCGAGGAGTACTCTAGTTGTGGGTGGTGGAGCATCTCGTTCAGGAACTCAGCAGTACCTATCGCACTTTTCAACTTTGGACTTGGACTTTTCAACTTTAGACTTGAATGCCATGGCACAGCAGGAGCTCTAGCTGACTTCCAAATTGGTCAGCAGTTTCATGATAAAGAGGAGGTAGTCTTAAGCATGAAGACTTATAGCATCCGTCGTGGGGTTGAGTATGAAGTGTTGAAATCCGATCATCGCAAGTACTATGGAAAGCGCAAGGAGTTCGACAACGGGTGCACATGGTTGATTCGGATCAGTCTCCGCCAGCACAGAGGTATTTTGGAGGTAAAATGGTACAATGGACCTCATACTTGTATGGTCACATTGATATCTAGTGATCACATAATGCTTTATTATCATGTGATATCAGCCTTCATACTGCCTATGATTAAAATTGATGCCGCTGTGTCAATCAAGGTATTGCAGAATGTGACAGAGGCACATTTTGGTTTTAGACCGACTTATAGGAGGGTTTGGTTGGCTAAGCAGGAGGCCGTGGAATAGATTTACGAAGTTTGGAAAGAGTCATATCATGATTTGCCGCGATGGGTACTGGGTGTGCAGATCATGATGCCAGGTAGTTTCGCAGTGTTGAGGATGAGTCTTGTGTGAGTTGGTGGGCAAGTCGATGAGTCATCAGGTTATTTCTATCGGCTTTTTCGGACATTCCCACCATGTATCGAGGACTTCCAGCATTGTAAGTCGTTGGTTAGTGTCGACGGGACCCTCTTGTACGACAAATACGAGGATACACTGCTCGTCGCGATTGCTCAGGACGGCAATTCCAATATCAGTCCTATTGCATTCACACTTGTGGACGGTGAGAATGCAGATTCGTGGTCATTCTTTCTATCTCACATTCGGTAGCATATAACGCCTCAACCGGACATTCTAGTCATATCGGATAGGCACAACGGGATCAAGGCTACATTAGAGGCTCTTGATGGTGGTTGGCTTCCACCTAATGCATACCGGGCATTTTTTAACCGTCACGTGGCGGCGAATTTTGCCCCGAGTTTTAAGGACAAGGATGCACGGAGGTTTCTAGTGAATGCTACTTATGCCAAGACTGAGGTCGAGTATGACTACTGGTTTGACATTCTCCAATCCGAAGACCCTACAATGTGTGACTGGGCTAATCGGATTAAGCATGCGCAGTGGACTCAGCATCTGGACGAAGGTAAGAGATTCGGGTATATGACTACGAATATCTTTGAGTATGTAAACTCGATACTAAAGAGTGTAAGGAACCTTCCAATAAGGAACCTTCCACTTTTTTCGTTGGTGAAGTCCACTTATGAGAGATTGGCCGAGCTATTTGTTCGCAAAGGAAGAGAGACAGAGGCACAATTAGAAATCGGGCAGCAATTTAGTCAGCATCAGATGAAGGCAATAGAGGCTAATCTGAAGGCCTCAAGGTGTTTCATGGTAACTTTGTACGACAGAGATAATTCTGACTATAGCTGAGACCACTCTGACCGGGAGCTTCTCACTTGCCTCTTACAGAGTGTTCCACAAGGACCAGACCTGTGATTGTGGATATTTCTAAGCACTCATTATCCATGTTGCCATGCCTTAGCATGCTGTGCATACGCACGTCTGAGTTGGGCGACCTACGTCCATGAGGTGTATTGCCTTAGCTCAGTGTTCGATATCTATTAGATGGGATTCACACCTCTAATCTCTGAGGGGTTTTGGCCACCATATGATGGTCTGACAGTCATATCCGATCCCACCAAGAGACGTGTGTCTGAAGGGCGTTCCAAGACTACTAGGATTTGGATTACAATGGACAAGGCTGACCTGAACAAGCCCAAGAGATGTGGGTTTTGCAGACAGCCTGGCAATACACGTAGGAGGTGTCCACAGGGAGGAGTCAACATTGGTTCTGCCTCCGCCAGTAATGTGTAAGGTTGTGCTTAATTATTGTAATGTTTTGTCTTTAGTGTCCTCGTTGGTTTATTTTAATGATGGTGTCCATTATAAGGTTTATTGTTGTTTGCATTCTCGCTTGACAGTTAATTGAACTTCATCATATGATTGTTTCCAGGTATATTATGTATTATTGACTCGTGTTACAAGACAACCGTATAATACATTATGAAATAGTCATATAACATACAAGGGATTCTAAACAATATGACATACATGTGCTTCTAAATATAATAAAATACATATGCTATAAATAAGTTGGTTCTCAGCAAGATATAACTAGTATCAACAGCAATTAACCCCTAACCAGTGCACGTTACCATAGATGCAATACTAACTAATATTTAATAACATGTAACAACATAGAAGACATAACATGAACTGAATAATGCAATTATCCCCAATCAAAAGAGATGCGATCCAATGAAGCAGTGGCGGAGGCGCCTAATCCGCCGTGCTCTCTGGGCCAGAGGGACCTCATCCTCATCTCCGTCGCCGCCATGCTCCATTTTCTATGGTATGCCCTCCTATGACGTTGATGGACCGGGATGTGCCGAAGTATGTGTAGCGAATGCCGACGGAGTGTCCCACCCAACGCAAATGTGTCATCTACAAGTCCAGTAGGAGGCTCATTTAGATTCACATCTAAGTGTGCCTGGGATCCACCTACTTGAGATCTACGTCGTGCCAAATCATCTTATTGCATGATCACACTAATCTCCTCAAGGAAGCATGACCATTCAAACTCTGCGTCAAGGCCCTCACTGCTAAGAAAGTCCGGTAGCATTTCACCTGGGCTAATGTACATCTGACTCTTGTGCACCACCATGTCACTGCTAGGAACCTGATAAACCCCAATTTTGTGGTTTATATTGTATAGAATTTGGGGGGTTTTGTCAATATTTTCTACACTTATTCATATAAATTGCATGGTTTTGTGTTTCCATCCTAATTTCGCTTCATGGTTGAAAACATGCTTCTTTTACCTTAAAAATGCTATATTTTAATCATCTTCTATTACCATTCGATGTCGTGATATGTTTGTTAAGTGATTTCAGAGTTTATAGGGCAAGAATGGCTTAGAAGAGAGAAGGGAAGCATGCACAAGTGGAAGGAACATGAAGAATGGAGCCTTTGGAAATTGGCTGCGACGCGCACGCGTGGGAGCATGGTGCTAGGATTGGCACGCAAAAGTTGACGCATTCGTGTGGCTGAGCAAAAATCCCACCGACGCGTACGCGTACGCGTGGATTGCAAAAACTCAGATGACGCGCATGCATGGCCGACGCGCACGCGTGACGCTCGGCACGTGACATCATTAATGAACTCATGGCTGGCAATTTCTGAGGAGCTCCAGGCCCAAATTCAACTGGATTCTAAATGGAAAAGACCCAGGACTGAAGGGAGAAAAGGGGGGGATCAATCATCTTACACTTTACACACAATTTGAGCTAGTTTTTAGTTCTCATGTTCTAGGGAGAGAAACTCTTGCTCCTCTCTATATCTAATTTGATTTGATATTCCATTGTTGAATTTCTGAATTGGATTTTGTTAATTTTAGTTTCAATTACTTAATTTGAGTTCTCTAGTTTTCATTTTGTTTCAATCTTGTATTGAATTTATGTTTTCTTGTTATTTTCCTTTTTTTCTCATATTATGAACTTTATGGATCTTGAATTTCTATTAGTGCATTGATATTTTCTATGATTGATAGTGTTAATTGAGTTGTTTTCCATTGATAATTGTTAGTGGGTACTTGTAGTTTCCAATTAAATTGCAATTTGAATATGTCTTTTATTAATGCATGCCCTGTGTTTGATGAAATGTTTCATTTGATTATGGAGTAGTTTTCTTTACTCTTGGCCTATGCTAAGAGGATTGGGTAAACTTGAGTCATTGAGTCTAATTGATTTAGTGATTTGAGAGCCTTAGTGGTCAAGTTGATACCCATTGACACCAATCTACTACTAAGTCAATTAGTAGTTGGATTGGAACTTATGAGTTGAGATTGATCAAGCCATTGGACGAACTTAATGCTTTGAAATAGACATTATACATACTTCAAGCATAGAGGTAGACTTAATGAGCTTGGTTCCTAATAATTGTCAAGATATGGTTATTAGATAAGGATAGTGACCCCAATTCCTATGCCTAGCCAAGAGTGCCTTTTATCATTCATATTTAAAACCTAAAAATCCCAATTGTTTAGTTCTTGTTGTAGCTAGTTTAGTTGTTCGTCTTATAATAGAAGTAGCTTATATATTCTCTTGCTAGATTGAAATTGCTCATACCTTGCCTTAGTTATTTGATTTAGTTTCTTGCACTTTAAGATTCCTTGCATGTTAAGTTTAGTAGTTTAAATTCTTACTCATGACTCCTAACCCCGACATTCTAACCAATATTGATGCACATGTTTGCCCATTCTCTTGAGGACGACCCGAGACCAATACTCTCGGTTACTTTACATTGGGGTTAACTTTGTGACAACCAAAATTCTAAAATTTAAGTAGTAGGATTACATGTTGCTCTAAGACTATACTATGATATGACCTTCTATTGATGAAATTCTAGACCGACCATAATCTTGTCTATCAGAACTCTAACAAAATAATCACTAAACCCTCGACCGACCATTCCGCTACCTCTATCGCTACATAATCCACCACCTCCATAACTATCATATCCACCACAACCATAACCACCGCCCTGACCACCTCCACCACCACCACCCTCACCACCTCCACTACCACTACCATCACCAACTCTACTACCACCACCCACACCACCATCACGTCCATCACCATGGCCTTCGTAACCACCTCCACTTCCACCAGTGTCACCTCCATCATATCCTTCACTACCACCTCTATCAGCACCGTCGTCACCGCCATCATATCCACCATCACCACCCTCATCTCCACCGCTACCCTCTTCCTCTCCGCCTTTCCCTCCACGTCGGGCTTTACCTCGACCACCACCCCTAGCTCCTCTACAACCACAACCCCTCCCCTCCAATGCATCAATGTCATTGTCGAGCTACCTCCACTCACGCTGACTCGAACGTGTCCCGACATGACGTATTCGCTCAACACGACGGTTGTCTGGAACATCAAGTACATGATCCATATCTGGAGCCTGTCCTGGACCTCTCTGCAATGCCTCTGTCAGAATCGTAACCTCCCTAGGGTCATCGAGAAGTAGCTCAAGCGACAAGAATTGCCAACAATGCTTATGCCACCACTCTAAGTACGCATGTGACGGTCCTAGATCTGCAACAACATCAAACCGTAACACATGATGTGCCTAGTTAGTCCAATGAATGTGCCAACACTATAAGGCAGAGAGAGACCACCGATCGCCGCCTCTGCAATCTTTCAACTTCAAGAAATTGATGTTGAGTGCGGGTAGCAGCGATGCTGTACTCCTCCAAGCTGTGATAGCACCCTATCCACCTGATGCCACTCTATGACAGCAAAGTAGATCAGTGCTGCCACAGACATCCATAATGCTGTGTGTCGTGGATCTAGTATCTCAGGTGCACTACCTGTACGACATCTGATGAGCTGTATGGCATCTACACGAACTATAATGAGAAATGGTTCCAAAAAAGGCATCATAACCAGTAAGAAGACAAAATAACTGAACAATAAATGCTTGAAACGTTTAAGACTCACATCCCCAGCCCAAAGTAAATCTATTCTCAGTCTGCAATGCGTGACTCGAGGTCCCTTCTCGCTAAATGTCAACTGATAACCTGACCACATGCATCCCAAGATATGTTATCAACAACTATCATAAACCGTAAAAATAGTAACACACAAAACAACTGTTAACAATGAGTACCTCGTTTCCAAAGGCTAGTGAAAGGTGTCAAATCCATTGGGCCTAAAACCCGGAAACCACCAGAAGATCCATGATTGGATGAGCTGCAATGGACCAGCCAACTTAACCATGTACTTGTTGGCCACACGACTGCCACCTAACATAGTAACATGCATGCATGTACCGGACTTATCACCGAAGAGCTGTGTAGATAATAACATCATGATATATGCTTTCGCGTACTTCTTGATTGTCTCCTCGACTACACCATGGGGAAGGTCACTAAATGTCTCCTACATCCAAGTGCACTTCACAGTGAACTTGTCGATTCAGTCCCCTAGCGGCAACATACCGAATAACTCCTGACTCAAGCCCATGCTGGACAGCCGTCGTCAATGTAACGCTCGAAGTCTTTCAGATATCCACTAACGTACTGTTCGTCGATTGGGAGACTCAGCTAGTACGCTACATCTTGTAATCGTGCACTCTCCGAATCGCATATGAAAAGTATGGCTCTCTAGACACCATTTCTCAACAAATGCACTAACTAATGGCTCATCCAACCTAACCAATGGTCGTTGAGCCTCACGAGATAGGCTAAGTCCGCCATCTGCAAGTACGGGATGATCCTCTCATCTAGGGACATACCATGCTGCCTCTTCATGCTCGTGATACATTGCCGGACTGCATCACGATGAAAAAATTCTCTAAAAACCATAACAATTTATTAAACAAAAATCGCTTAAAACAGATCATTATAATAAAAAATATTTTTATGTAACAAATATTGTAAACCTAGACATACATAATCTAATATTATTGAATTATATTAAATTAAACTAAACTAAATTAATCCAAATTAAATTAAATTCTAACAAAACATAGTTAATCTAATATTTAGGACGAAAAGCTAAACCTTAAACTGTAATTAAACTTGTAGTGTCTCGTTAATCTAACATTTAATCATTTAATTCTTTAAATAAATTAAATAATGTCAGATCCTTACTAGTCTTCCATTGCCTAGTAAATCCAATACTTGAAACCTAAATTAAATTAAGGTTTAATTATTCTGTTGGTCCCTATAGTTTCGCGAAATTTTTAATTAAGTCCCTATGCTTTTTTTATTTTAATTGGGTCCTTGCACCATTTTTTTTTCAATTAGGTTCCTTTTGGTAGTAATTGGCTTAATTGTATAGGGACCCAACTAAAAAAAATTGGTTCAGGGACTCAAATAAAAGGAAAAAAAGTATAGGGACTCAATTGAAAAAAAATTGGTGCAGGGACCCAATTAAAAGAAAAAAAAGTATAGGGACCTAATTGAAAATTTTGCGAAACTATAGGACCAACAGAGTAATTAAACCTTAAATTAAATTAAATTAAATTAAATTAAACTCCAACAAAATTATTATCCCTCATCTAACATGCATTTGTGCTTTCAATGTTCTCACGAACTACTATCCCTATATCAATACTCTAACTACTATTTGAAGTTTAAAAATTCTAATAATCAAGTTCTAGGAAATTTAATATCACTAACAATTCTTTATTTCTTAAAGAAAATAAATGAAATTAAATTTCATTCACTAACATCTTTATGGACACCACCAGTAATACATCTATAAATACGAGGTGATCTTCTAGTCTAGGAAAATACCATGCTGCCTCCTCATGCTCGTAATAAATAGATGGGGCTGCATCACGATGAAAAAAATTCTCTAAATCATAATAGTTTATAAAATAAAAATCGCTTAAAACGGTTAATTATAATAAAAAATAATTCATGTAACAAATATTCCAAATATGGACATAAATGACCTAATATTGTTGACTTTTATTAAATTAAATTAAATCAAATTAACCTAAATTAAATTAAAATCTAATGAAATATAGTTAATCCAATATTTAGGATGGAAAGTTAAACCTTAAACTATAATTAAATTTATAGTGCCTCATTAATCTAACATTTAATAATTTAATTCTTTAAATAAATTAAATAATGTCATATCCTTACTAGTCTTCTATTGCTTAGTTAATCCAACACTTGAAACCTTAACTCCAACAAAATTACTAACCTCGTTAAGCAAAGCGTCTAACATTAAAAACTTATAAATTCTAACCAAACCTATTATCACTACTCATCAACATACTTAGTTATTCCTCGTCTAACATACATTTATGCTTTCAATGTTCTCACGAATTACTACCCCTATATCAATGCTCTAATTACTATTGGAAGTTTAAAAATTTTAATAATCAAGTTCTAAACAATTTAATATCATTAACAATTCTTTATTTCTTAAAGAAAATAAATTAAATTAAATTTCATTCACTCACATTTTTATGGACACTACTAGTAACATATCTGCAGGTACGGGGTGATCCTTTCATCTAAGAGCATACCATGCTGCCTCTTCATACTCGTGATATATCGGTGGGACTGCATCATAAAAAAATTCTCTAAGAATCATAATAATTTATAAAACAAAAATGCTTAAAACGGTTAATTATAATAAAAAAACATTCATGTAACAAATATTATGCAATTCTGGAAAAAAATAACCTAATATTGTTGACTTTTATTAAATTAAATTAAATCAAATTAATCCAAATTAAATTAAATTCTAACGGAATATAGTTAATCTAATATTTAAGATAAAAAAGTAAATCTTAAACTATAATTAAACTTGTAGTACCTCATTAATCTAATATTTAATACTTTAATTTTTTAAATAAATTAAATAATGCCAAATCCTTACTAGTCTTCTATTGCTTAGTTAATCCAACACTTAAAACCTTAACCCCAACAAAATTACTAACCTCGTTAAGCCTCTAACATTAAAAATTTATAAATTCTAACCAAACTTATTATCACTACTCATCAACATACTTAGTTATCCTTCTTCATGGATGCTACCAGCAATCAGTGACGGACCCAGAAAATTTTAGAGATGGGGACAAAAATATATATTAAAATAAATTTTATTGAACATTATTAATTATATGGAGATATAAAAATTAAAAAGAGTTAGTGAACACTTTTATTTTTAAAATATCATTTATTATATATAATTTATAAAAAAAATATTTTTCATTTTTAAAACATAAACTTAA
>NC_029789.2:7144999-7148970 GCF_000816755.2 Arachis ipaensis | reverse complement strand
ATATAATAGAACAAAAGATAAAAAATAAATAATAAGGATAGATAAATCGAGAATAAAATAAATATATAAAGTCATGAAGAGAATAAAATATTATATTAATACTTAAATTATAATTGTTTAAATTAAAATTTGTAATTGACAATATAAAAAAGATAAACAATGAAATTAGAAGATACATAGAATGGAGAGCTAAATAAAAAAATATGGAGACTTTAAAATTTATCTTTTATGAAGAGAAGATGACAACTAGATAAGAAATAAAAAAAAAGGTTGAAAATATAAAAAATAAGAAGAAAATTTAAAAGAATAAAAGAGTGACGGCACAAGAACTAAATTTTAATTAGGTTAAATAATAATCAAAATAATAAAAAATAAAAAAATAAATTTAAGACTTAGCCAATTGAATTTAATTCCTTTGTAGTGAAATCATTTAAAATTTGAAATGAAATGAAGCACATTATATATAATTATTATTTTTAAAAAAATTGAAAATATTGTGGGGGCAAATGCCCCCTCATAAATATGATTGGGTCCGTGCCTGCCAGCAATATACCTGCAGGTACGAGATGATCCTCTCGTCTAGAGGTATAACATACTGCCTCTTCATGCTCGTGATACATTGGTGAAAGTGCATCAGGATGAAAAAATTCTGTAAGAACCATAACAATTTATAAAATAAAAATCGCTTAAAACGGATAATTCTAACAAAAAATACATTCATGTAACAAATATTATATTGTAAACCTAGACATACATAACCTAATATTGTTGAATTATATTAATTTAAATTAAACCAAATTAAGCCAAATTAAATTAAATTCTAATAAGACAGTTAATCTAATATTTAAGACGAAAAGCTAAACCTTAAACTATAATTAAACTTGTAGTGCCTCGTTAATCTAACATTTAATAATTCAATTCTTTAAATAAATTAAATAATGTCAGATCCTTACTAGTATTCTATTACTTAGTTAATCCAACATTTGAAATCTAAATTAAATTAAATTAAACTCCAACAGAATTACTAACCTCGTTAAGCGTCTAACATTAAAAACTTACAAATTCTAACCAAACCTATTATCAGAATTTATCAACATATTTAATTATCCCTCATCTAACATGCACTTGTACTTTCAATATTCTCACGAAGTACTTCTTCTATATCAATACTTTAACTACTATTTGAAGTTTAAGGATTCAAATAATCAAGTTTTAAGCAATTTAATATCACTAACAATTCTTTATTTCTTAAAAAAATATAATAAATTAAATTTTATTCACCAATCTCTTCATGAACGCTACTAGCAATATATCTGCAGGTCTGAGATGATCCTCTCATCTAGGAGTATACCATTTACCTCCTCATACTCATCATACACCGGTGGATTGCAACGCGATGAAAAATTCTTTAAGAACCATAACAATTTATAAAACAAAAATCGCTTAAAACGGATAATTGTAATAAAAAATACATTCATATAACAAATATTGCAAACCTAGACATAGATAATCTAATATTGTTAAATTCTATTAAATTAATTAAACCAAAAAAGCTAAATTAAATTAAATTCTAACAGAACATAATTAATCTAATATTTAGATGGAAAGCTAAACCTTATACTATAATTAATTTTGTAGCGTCTCGTTAATTTAACATTTAATAATTCAATTCTTTAAATAAATTAAATAATATCAGACACTTATTAGTCTTCTATTGCCTAGTTAATCCAACATTTGAGATCTAAATTAAATTAAATTAAACTCCACCAAAATTACTAACCTCGTTAAGCATCTAACATTAAAAACTTACAAATTCTAACCAAACCTGTTATCACTACTCATTAACATATTTAGTTATCCTCATCTAACATACATCTGTGCTTTCAATGTTTTCACAAACTACTGCCCTTATATTAATACTCTAATTACTATTTGAAATTTAAAAATTCTAATAATCAAGTTCTAAATAATTTAATATCACTAACAATTCTTTATTTCTTAAAGAAAATAAACTAAACTAAATTTCATTCAATAACTTCTTTTTGGACGCTACCTGCAATACATCGGTATATACAGGATGATTCTCTTGTCTAGGGATATACCATACTGCCTCCTCATGCTCATGATACATCGATGGGCTATATCACGATAAAAAAATTCTCTAAGAACCATAACAATTTATAAAACAAAATCGTTTAAAACGAATCATTGTAATAAAAAATACATTCATGTAATACATATTTTAAACTTGGACATAGATAACCTAATATTGTTGAATTGTATTAAATTAAATTAAACCAAATAAACTCAAATTAAATTAAATTATAACGGAACATAGTTAATCTAATATTTAGGACGAAAAACTAAATCTTAAACTATAATTAAACTTGTAGTTCCTCGTTAATCTAAAATTTAATAATTCAATTTTTTAAATAAATTAAACAATGTCAGATCCTTACTAGTCTTTTATTGCCTAGTTGATCCAACACTTTAAACCTTAACTCCAACAAAATTACTAACTTCGTTAAGCGACTAACATTATTAAAAACTTACAAATTCTAACCAAACCTATTATCATTACTCATCAACATACTTAGTTATTCCTCATCTGACATGCATCTGTACTTTCAATGTTCTCAGGAACTACTACCCATATATCAATACTCTAACTACTATTTGGAGTTTAAAAATTCTAATAATCAAGTTCTAAACAATTTAATATCACTGACAATTCATTATTTCTTAAAGAAAACTAAATTAAATTTCATTCCCTAACCTCTTCATGGATGCTACCAACAATATATCTGCATGTATGGAATGATCCTCTCGTCTAGAGGCATACCATATTGCCTCTTCATACTCGTGATACATCGATGGGAGTGCATCAGGATGACAAAATTCTGTAAGAACCATAACAATTTATAAAACAAAAATCGCTTAAAACGGATAATTCTAACAAAAAAATACATTCATGTAACAAATATTACAAGTCTGGACATACATAACCTAATATTGTTAAATTATATTAATTTAAATTAAACCAAATTAAGTCAAATTAAATTAAATTCTAATAGGACATAGTTAATCTAATATTTAAGACGAAAAGCTAAACATTATACTATAATTAAACTTGTAGTGCCTCGTTAATCTAACATTTAATAATTCAATTCTTTAAATAAATTAAATAATGTCAAATCCTTACTAGTATTCTATTGCTTAGTTAATCCAACATTTGAAATCTAAATTAAATTAAATTAAATTAAATTAAACTCTAACAGAATTACTAACCTCGTTAAGCGTCTAACATTAAAAACTTACAAATTCTAACCAAACCTATTATCACTATTTATCAACATACTTAATTATCCCTCATCTAACATGTATTTGTGCTTTCAATGTTCTCACGAACTACACTCCTATACCAATACTCTAAATACTATTTGAAGTTTAAAAATTCTAATAACCATGTTCTAAGCAATTTAATATCACTAGCAATTCTTTATTTCTTAAAAAAAACTAAATTAAAATTTATTGACTAACTTCTTCATGGACACTACTAACAATACATCTGCACGTCTAGAATGATTCTCTCATCTAGGAGCATATCATTTGCCTCCTCATGCTCGTGATACTTCGGTGGGCTACAACTAGGGGTGGCAAACGGGCCTAAACCCGCCGGGCCAACCTGCATAACCTGCCAAAAAAGGCGAGATGGGTTGGAAAATTGAGACCGTCACACATCAAAAGCCCGCCTAACCCGCACCGCTTAAACTGTGGGTTTTGACAAGGCGGGGCGGACTTCCTCGCCGGGGTTAGAATTTTTTTGAAGATGTTCTAATTTAGTATTTTGGATTATATTTTATATTTGATTGATTATGTTCTAAACTAATAGATATTTAATTATATATTTTGGACAATATTTATTTTACTTTGGACAATGTTAGTTTCATTATTTTATTTTAAAAAACTTG
>NC_029789.2:7141367-7144970 GCF_000816755.2 Arachis ipaensis | reverse complement strand
GGGCGGGATAGGCCAGCCCACCAAAAGATGGACTTTTGACAGGGCGGGGCGGACTTGCCCGCTTGTCACTCCTAGCTGCAACATGATGAAAAATTCTATAAAAACCATAACAATTTATAAAACAAAATCGCTTAAAACGGATAATTGTAATAAAAAAAATTACATTCTGTAACAAATATTACAAATCTGGATATAGATAACCTAATATTGTTGAATTCTATTAAATTAAATTAAACCAAATAAAGCCAAATTAAATTAAATTCTAATGGAACATAGTTAATCTAATCTTTAGGACGGAAAGTTAAACCTTATACTATAATTAAACTTGTAGTGTCTCGTTAATTTAACATTTAATAATTCAATTGTTTAAATAAATTAAATAATGTTAGACACTTACTAGTCTTCTATTGTCTAGTTAATCCAACACTTGACACCTAAATTAAATTAAATTAAACTCCAACAGAATTATTAACCTCGTTAAGCGTCTAACGTTAAAAATTTACAAATTCTAACCAAACCTATTATCACTATTTATCAACATACTTAATTATCCCTCATCTAACATGTATTTGTGCTTTTAATGTTCTTACAAACTCCTACCCTTATATCAATACTCTAACTACTATTTGAAGTTTAAAAGTTTTAATATTCATGTTCTAAGCAATTTAATATCACTAATAATTCTTTATTTCTTAAATAAAATAAACTAAATTAAATTTCATCCGTTAACCTTTTTATCGACGCTACCAGCAATACATCTGTAGGTACGGGATAATTTTCTCGTCTTGGGACATACCATGTTGCCTCCTCATACTCGTGATACATCAGTGGGTTGCATCACGATGAAAAATTCTCTAAGAACCATAACAATTTATAAAATAATAAAAATCGCTTAAAATGGATAATTGTAATAAAAAACAACTTTCATGTAATAAATATTGCAAACCTAAACATAGATAACCTAATATTATTGAATTGTATTAAATTAATTTAAACCAAATTAATCTAAATTAAATTATAACGAAACATAGTTAATCTAATATTTAGGATGAAAAGCTAAATTTTAAACTATAATTAAACTTGTAGTGTCTCGTTAATCTAACATTTAATAATTCAATTCTTTAAATAAAATAAATAATGTTAGATTCTTGCTAGTCTTCTATTACCTAATTAATCCAATACTTAAAACCTAAATTAAATTAAACTCCAACAAAACTACTAACTTCGTTAAACGTCTAACATTAAAAACTTACAAATTCTAACCAAACATGTTATCACTACTCATCAACATACTTAGTTATCTCTCATCTAACATGCATTTGTGCTTTTAGTGTTCTCACGAGCTACTACTCATATATCAATACTCTAATTATTATTTAAAGCTTAAAAATTTTAATAATCAAGTTCTAAGTAATTTAATATTACTAATAATTTTTTATTTCTTAAAAAAAATAAACTAAATTAAATTTTATTCATTAACCTCTTCATGGACGCTACCAGTAATACATCTGCAGATACAGAATGATCCTCTCGTCTAGAGACATACCATGCTGCCTGCTCATGCTCGTGATACATCGGTGAGACTGCATCACGATAAAAAAATTCTCTAAAAACTATAACAATTTATAAAACAGAAATCGCTTAAAATGGATAATTATAATAAAAAATATATTCATGTAATAAATATTGTAAACCTGGACATAAATAACCTAATATTGTTGAATTGTATTAAATTAAATTAAACCAAATTAAATTAAATTTTAACGGAACATAGTTAATCTAATATTTATGACAAAAAGTTAAACTTTAAACCATAATTAAACTTATAGTGTCTCGTTAATTTAACATTTAATAATTCAATTCTTTAAATAAATTAAATAATATCAAACCCTTATTAGTCTTCTATTGCCTAATTAATCCAACGCTTGAAATCTAAATTAAATTAAATTAAACTCCAACAAAATTACTAACCTCGTTAAGCGTCTAACATTAAAAACTTACAAATTCTAATGAAAACTATCATTACTACTCATTAACATACTTATATTAGTTATCCCTCATCTAACATGCATTTGTGCTTTTAATGTTCTCACAAACTACTACCCCTAAATCAATACTCTAACTACTATTTGAAGTTTAAAAATTCTAATAATCAAATTCTAAATAATTTAATATCACTAACAATTCTTTATTTCTTAAAGAAAATAATAAACTAAATTAAATTTCATTCACTAAACTCTTCATAAACGCTACTAGCAATATGGACGACTTCGTCCAACCGATAGATTCAATTTGAGTCGTCTCCTATTTCTACAGTTTCAATCTCCTAGTATAAATTTCCTTAGTTACTCTGGAATTTTCGTTTTGGGTGAATTTAGTACGGTAAAATATAATTCGAAACACGTGAATTTGAATTTTTTATATAGTGATATGTATGCTAAATCAAATTTATATGTGTCATTTTATATTGAAACATGACCACTCATAATTCGAATCTACTTCATTCGAATTACTATTAGTGTAATTCAAATTTATTCAATTTGATTTACTATGTGCTACAATACCATGAATTAAATCGAATCAAGCGGTATTGAATTATTATGAATAATGGATCAATACCATGGATATTTTGCATTTCATTATTTAATAAATCGAACTTACTTGCTCCAATTTATCCTAGATCTTACTAATTCGAATTCAATAAATTCGATTTACATAAAAATGTGTATGAAAATATTCACGTAACATTTTTTGTTTTGAAAGATTTATGTAATATTAAGATGTGTTTGGTATATACATGTGATTTACCGTAACTTCATATAGGCTTTAATTATCTTCAAATCACAAAATTAGTAACGACTAATATTCTAAGTTGTAACAGATACTCTAATTAGATTTTAACAATAATATTTAACAATATTAAATACTCTTATTTAAAAATAATTATTTTTTTCATCATTACTTTATTAATAGATTCATTTATATGAGCTTATCAAGAATTGAGACAACAAACAATAATACAGACAAAGAAAAACAGGGGATAGAGTACACATACTCATTTGTTCCTCATAGAGAGAATAATAACTTGCACAAATACACAACCACCATAAGCCATTATTGCTCTTGGTGAATTTACCATGAGAAATTAAACAGGCTACCAAGACAACCAAAATAAAGCTACAGATTAATTAATTCTCACATTAACATTTTCTCAAACTAAATCTAGATGGCGACATATTATGGATTCTAACATTTTTGTTGTTTTTAGCTAAAAACATTGACATCACTGCCAACTAACCTTCTTCAATTCCTCAATATAATTCATACCACAATATCATGTTGAATATGCTTGAGAAGCACCGGAATAACAATATCCGGCGAGCTCAATTGCGGCAAATGGCCATCAGTGGCCATGATCTCGACGACAGAGATGCCGCCGAGGTTTTGGTGGAGGTATTCGGAGACCATTACTGGAACAGCCATGTCCTTCTTACTCTGCAAGATGTGGCACGGCACGGTGACATGTACCAAGATCTGCCTCATATCGCTTTGGAAAATGGTGCGTGATACAACAAGAGCTATGTCCGGTCTCATGTTGAACAA
>NC_029789.2:7140123-7141040 GCF_000816755.2 Arachis ipaensis | reverse complement strand
TCCATATCTCCGCCGACTGCCAGCGGCGCAAAACCGTTGCACCATGCTTTGTAGTTTGCCGACATAGCATCGAACAATTGGTCTAGATCTTCCTGCTCAAATCCTCCATAGTAATTCACATCGTTCAAGTACCTGTTCCATTTCCACTATTAACCCTTAATTAGGACTTAAGGTTGAATTGAATGTCTTTTAAACTGTATTGTGCCAAATTAGATTTTTTTTTCTAATTGATAATTTCAAAGAAGAAACTGACTGAGTCAAAATAAAAAGCTAAGGCATCAATTTTGGTTACGTTACCTAGGGGAAGCAGAGACCATGATGAGCTTAGAGAAGAGATCGGGGCGAGCAATAGAAGCAACAGCGCCGATCATGGCGGACACGGAGTGGCCAACAAAGATGCAAGAATGAACAGAAAGTTCTTCAAGAATCGCAAGCAAATCGTAGGCGTAGCCCTCTAAACTGGAGTGTCTTTCAAAGTCGAAGTAATCAGGGTTGGTGGTACCTGCACCCATATTATCGTAGAGAATGACGCGATAATCATCAAGGAGATGAGGGACGAAGTGTTTCCACACAGATTGATCGGTGCCAAATCCATGAGCCAGGATTAAGAACTTGTCTCCTGAACCTAACACTTTCACGTTGTGAGCTTCCTCTACTATTCCCATTTTTTTTTATTTATTTTTTATTTTAGCTGTCGTGCTTAATTGTTTTTCTTTTCCCACTGTATGACCTATGACTCTCTCTTTTGCTTTGGTTGATAGCCGACTGCTGAATTTGAGTATTTTAGATTTTTTGGCCGTGAGTTTGGAGCTTGGACTTATAAGGAACACGAGGAACAAGTACCACCACAATTATCTATATTAAAAATAAGATAATTTATTTAATTAAATCTATTAACTATTAATATTATCAGATTG
>NC_029789.2:7139555-7139876 GCF_000816755.2 Arachis ipaensis | reverse complement strand
AGTACTTAATATTAGGTTTAATTATTTAAAATTTAATTATTATTAAATATTATTTATATCCAATTATTTAGAGTACTTAAAATCTAATATTTTTGTACTTAAAATCTAATTATTCAGAGCACTTAAAATCTAATTTTTACATGAAGACTGTATGTCTTTTATATGTAGGTTACTTTCTTAGTATATCATATACTTAAATATTATTTGTTTAAGTTTAAAGCAGTTATTTTGTAGAAGTTAGAGGTAATTATTTAGAAATTAGTATTAAGTGTTAGAGATATTTTTTAATTATTTAAATAAAGGTATAACAAAAGTTAGTAT
>NC_029789.2:7138971-7139489 GCF_000816755.2 Arachis ipaensis | reverse complement strand
TATTAATTTTTTGAATATATTAAATTTTTAAATATATTTAAATATACGGATTTAAGCTCCTTTTGGCTTTCAGTATGAATGGTGGTATATTTTCTTGTATTATTGGTGCCCGTATCTTAGCCGTAAATAGTTGTTAGCATGTGAGTTTTACTGGTGATACTTGGAAAGCATGGTACCCAATATGAAACCATGATTTATTCTTGAATTGAATGCATATAAGTAGTTGTTACTTATGCATACAAAAGCCTTCAATTTTTCTAAATATGAAATATGAAATACTAAATTGGAATGAAGTGTTTTTAGAGAAATCAATAAATTTCAAAGAAAAAAAATTCATTTCTATATTATTTACCCGCTTACAATAATAAATTTATAATGTCATTTGCGTTTCTTTTTTTTTGTGGGTTTTTTTATCGTTGTTTTTTTATTATTACCGTTGTTGCTGCATTTTTTCCCTCCTCCTCTCTTTATTGATTTTGTAACATTATGTATTTTTTTTTATTTAATTTTTTACTCTA
>NC_029789.2:7136839-7138869 GCF_000816755.2 Arachis ipaensis | reverse complement strand
GGAAAGAGGAAGAAGAAGAGTTTTGAATTATGCAGAACTTATCAGCACACATACACCGAAAATTCTTAAATAATACACTTGAATATCTTTGTATTACACCCAAATATCTTCGTGTTACACCCAAATTTGCTACAATAGAGAAAAATATTTTCTCTAATATTGCATTTTTTATTCTTCTTTTTTTTTCTTATTTCTTTCTTTTTTTTAGTTGAATGAATATAAGTTCTTCCTCTTCTTGCAGCATTATGTGTTTCTTATTCTTTGTTTGATTTTTTTGTTTTTATTCTTGTTAAAAGAGTAAAATAAGAAGAAATTTAAGAAGGTAAAATAAAAAGAAAAAGATGAATAAGAAAAAAAGAAGAAGAAGATGGTGATGATGATGATGAAAAAAAAGAAGAAAAAGCAGCAATAGATGAGGAGGAGGAAGAGGAAGAGTTTTGAATTATACAGAACTTATTAGCACACATACACTAAAAATTCTTAAACAATACACTCAAATATCTTCGTGTTACATTCAAATATCTTCGTGTTACACCCAAATTTGCTGCAAATACAGAAAAATGTTTCCTCTAATGCTGCATTTTTCTTCTTTTTCTTCTTGTTCTTTTCCTTATTCCTTTCTTTATTTTAGTTGAATGAATATAAGTTCATCCTCTTCCAAGTAATTTTGTAGAATTATGTGTTTCTTCTTCTTCTTTATTTGATTTTTTTTGTTTTTATTCTTGTTAAAAGAGTAAAACAAGAAGAAACTTGAGAAGATAAAATAAGAAAAAAAATTGAATAAGAAAAAAAATAAGAAGAAGAAGAAGATGATGATGATGATGAAAAGAATGAGAAGCAGCAGAAGATTAGGAGGAAGGAGAAGAAGAGTTTTGAATTATGCAGAACTTATCAGCACACATACACCGAAAATTCTTAAACAATACACTCAAATATCTTCATGTTACACCCAAATATTTTTGTGTTACACCCAAATTTGCTATAAATACAGAAAAATATTTTCTTTAATACAGAATTTTTACATTACATTCAATTCAAATAATCAACGATGAAACATTATTCACCTACAAAATCATAAACTACTAACTAAAAAATTAACTAGAATTGAACCACATCTCAGCTACTTGATTGGATTCAAAACAATAATAAAATTCATTCTGATTCAATTGACAATTTGAACTTGAATATTCATTATCTTCAACAACGATATAACTAATGATGGAGGAGAAGGAGGAAAAAGAAGGAAAAGAAGAAATTCCAATAAAAAAGAAAAATAACGAAGAAGAAGAACGTATAGCAAGAAGAATAAAAAGAACGTATAATAACGACACAAAGAAGAACGTGCGCACATAAATATAAATAATTTGTATAGACTTATATAAAAAAATAACTTGTACGTGGAGAGTTACTGTTATTTTTAATGGGAAAGGAAGAGGAATGAATCTTCTTAATTTTCTTTTCTTAAATTGAGATGGTAAGGTGTCATTTTCTATTGTATATTTTTTTTAAGAGTGACAATACAAAAAATGTAAAAAGAAAGTATTATATAATAAAATATCACAATTTACAAGAAAAAAAATGGAAAAATCTATTTCTGAAGAAAGGTGCTAAATGACATTAAGCTTATATAGAAAAGTAAAGGGAAAATAAAGGAAATTTATTTACCTTTTTAAGTAAGATGTAGTTCTAATATTTCAATTTTGAAAATAAAGTTGGGATCATATCATTTCCTCCTATGTTATATATATACTTTCACCTTGAGTTTAAGTATATAAAAATAAAATGATAACTATTAGAAATTATATGGGTCTAACTCATTTTAAAAAATTAGTTCAAGAAATAAAATTGTCTTCCAAAGGTTATTAAGCATTTTATTTTTAGATAATGAGAATTTATACTATTTTAATATGAGTATGAGTGATAAAATGGGTCGAATTCGTCATATCAATCTCTCGAACTCGCCAAAAAAATTGGTCAAGTTAGGATTTAAAATTTACCAAACCCACGTCGTCAAGCACCCGGAGCACCCG
>NC_029789.2:7133638-7136152 GCF_000816755.2 Arachis ipaensis | reverse complement strand
TAAAAAAAATGTTAGACGAGCTAATCCGGTCGGTCCATCAACCCGTCATAAAAAAAAAAGGATGAGCTAACATTTTAAGTCCATTTCATTTGGCGGGTGTTGGCCGACCGCCTTATTTTTGGGCAGATTTTGGTGGAGTCGGACTATCTATTTGTTCACTCCTAAACTTGAAAGAATAGAGTATTATTATATGTGAACAGTTTTATTAAAATTTTGATATAATAAATAATTAACAAAAAAGAACTTTATATTTTATTTTAATTTCTTAAATTTGAGTAAGTATTTTAAAGGTATTTGCTAGCAAAATGCTATATATGTATTTACAACTTTATTGTTGTTCAATTAAGTAATGCGTGAAAGAGGGTTTATTTACATGCTTTATACTAATTAATAATTTTGTATGCGCGTGTGTATATATATCGTGCTGAAATTAATTTTTTATGTAACAAATATGGACAATAGAAAATAAATTGTGATTTTTATAAATTATCCCTCTCCAAAAAAAAAAAGAGCTAACTTTTTAAGTTAGGGGAACCAATAATTCTAAATCTAAAGCTTATAGGATGAATCTTGCTATATATGAATACTAAAAATTAATTATATATTTAGTATTGTTGAAAATTTCTATTTATTATAATTTTAAAAAATTGAATTATTTTATTATGATAGATTTTATTATTTTAATAATTAATTATTTTTTAAAATAATATATAAATCATAGATAAAAAAAAAAAAAAAACATGAAAATCAAATTTTGAAAGGAATTTTTTTTTAACATCAAAATTATTCTACTGATCATTATTATACATTGATGTCTATTATATTGTTCTAAAATTTTAGTGTAATGCCTTATATTAACATCCAAATTCTTTTTTATATTGTATTATTGAGCATCAATAAATGTTTCGTTATTCATCAAATAGTTAGCTTATGATGTTCTTAATAAGTACAAAATTGGAAGAGTTATTCCTTCACATTGTAGTGTTTATTTATCTTTACATATTTGTGTGGGTTCTATTAAAAAATATACAATAATTTGGGGGGGATCAATTACAAGATAAGTATGGGTAAATTGAATGAATAAAAAATAAGATGAAAACTCAGGTGAAGTGGACTTCACGTGAAATTGATATCTGAGAGTCATTAGATTTCGATTGCACTTGAATTTCCACCATAGGAGACTATATCTATATCTTTGATTTCAAAATTAATCACGATGCATGGTCACCCGTCGGGCCTGCCACATTAATGGCAACTTGGCATTATTCTTGCCATGAAGCATAACCGGCATTAATCACACTGACTCGAGAGAGTAACTGGCCAACTGCTTCTTAATAAAATAGCTATCAGGGTCCAGGGGATGGAGATGGGACCATATATAATGCGCAATACGTAACGTGAACATTGAGCACTGCAACAACAAGAAGAAAATGAAAGCATCAGTAACATTGGCTTTTTGTCTATGGTTGGAATTACTCCTAGATTGGATATTTTGGTCGCGACACATGGTTGCCCTGCTCCTTAGGTTACTGCTTTTCTAGAGAAACGAATTAAGCTAGAAACCAAAGAAATAGTTTGTCCGGCGACGCTAAATTATTATTCGGTGCTTATTTTGACTCATGATCTTAATTATGAATGTGTTTAAGATTCAAACCTAACTAGTAAGATTAGTATGACTTTTTAGATTGAAGAAGGTTGTTAGTTGAAATAAATATATAGCTAGGTGTTTTGGAGATTACTTGATATTGATGATTTGGATTTAAACACGAGGTCCAGATTTTTTCTGGTGATAGATCCAATGTCTCCACCGATGAAAGAAGTGAAGTCGTCCAAGATCTTTGAGTGAAGACGGAGTGGTATTTATAAGACTCTAGATTTTTGAAAATTAAGATAATAAGTTATTTATGATTTATTATATTTATTTAAAATTATATTTTTAGAGATTTTTATATATAAATAGGAAGGACAATTTCTCAACTATAATTTAAAGTTTTAGAAATTCAGAAATAATGAGAATTTTATATGTTTTAATTTAAATATATTGACTTTGAACCTTATTTTATAAATAAAGGAGAATTAATTTAATTATTTTTAATTTTTATTGAATTAATATTTAATTGAAAATAATTTACAAGTTGATAATTAAATAGTATTTTAAAGATAATTATTTTGTATTTAATTTAGTTTTAAATTATTACTCTACTATTTTATTTTTATTAAAATCCATACTTTATCAAACCCTAATTTCTACCACAAACCCTAACCCTAACAACACACTCACACTCTCACTCTCACTCCCTCTCTCACACACACACACGTCACCACCCCCCTACACCCAACGACCAGAAAAGAAAAGAGAAGGGGAAAGAGGGAAGGGGAGACCAAGAAAGAAGAAGAAAAGGGAAGAAAAGGAGAATGGAGCAGACGACGCCGGCAGATGGGTGTCGCCGTCGTCGTCGCCAACAGTGGAGGAGAGAGAGAGAGAGAGAGAGAGAGAGAGAGAGAGAGAGAGAG
>NC_029789.2:7119362-7133613 GCF_000816755.2 Arachis ipaensis | reverse complement strand
GAGAGAGAGAGAGAGAGAGAGAGAGGAGCTGTCACCAACGCGTCGCCGCCGCTGGATGGGATCTTCGCTACCGCTGTGGTCGTTGAGGAGGAGGATGCACGAGGAAGAGAGCCGCAGCTAGCTTCGTCGTCGCCACCGTTGGGCCCGTCGCCGTCAGAGCAGTCGCTACCGTTCCTGATGTGCGAGGAAGGGGAGGAGCTCGTCCTCGCTGCTTCTACAATCGTCGAAACCAGGCTCATCGCTGTCACCACCCACAAAGCTGAGGGGAAGCTGCTGCTGTCGAAGGAGAAACCAGCCATGCCTCTGTTGCCTGAAAATGGCATTGTGGTCGCTGAAAAACACTGCCAGAACTGGCTGAGTTAGCGCTACTGCCACTGGTAAGGTTGTTCTTGTTTCTGGTTTCCATTCTTTCTATTTTCGAGATGTTGTTGTCACTATGTTATTGCTGCAGTTGCTGCTGAGGTTTTTCGTCATCACTGGAGCTTTTGTTACTTCGTTCTTTGGTTCTTCTCTGAGTACAGTAAGTCGCTCTTATCCCGAAACCCTTACCGTTGTTATTCTGTTATAAGTTATTGAGTTTTACGCGACGTTAATATCTCAGGGTTGAGTTACCGTGACTACATACAGTATTTGATGGCTGTTGCTGCTGCGATAGCGGTCGGAATTGTTGCCGCCCCTATGAACTGAAAGAAAAAGAGGGGTTCGTTGCGTTTAATAATCACTGAGTTCGAGGATTTGAGGTAGGGGTTCTTTCTTAAAATCCATATTATTTCCAGAAATTGTTAACTCAATATTGAAATGGAAAATATATTTTTGTGGTTATGTGAGTCTTATGGGTTAAATTGAATGGTTTAGGATGGATGTGATTGTCATCTGATTGATTTATTGATTGATTAAGAAGGTTGGATATTCTGATTTGTTGATTGAGTTTGTTGAGTTGGTTACTGTAGAACTGGTTATAATTGATGTGGATAGTTTTTTGCCTGAATGTTGTTTTAGATTGAAATAAATTGAGATTGAAAGTGAGAATTTCTGAAAATGAGGAAACCCGCAAGGTGGCAAAGTCTTAATTTTAGAGGACGGCTGGCAATTCATATCCTACTCGCGGGTAGGGTAGAGATCGGTCCGGGTATACTTGCAGGTAGGTAGCCCATTGCGGGTAGGGTAGGTTACGGATTTAGAGTGTACCCTACTCGGTCTAACTCGTTCGGGTAGGGTAGGCTACCGACCCGTTGCGGGTAGGGTAGAGATCAGTCCGGGTATACTTGTGGGTAGGGTAGAGATTGGTCCGGGTATGCTTGCGGGTAGGGTAGGTTACGGATTTAGGGTGTACCCTACCCTACCCGCACCCCATATATAACACATATTTTATAAAAATTAGATATATAGTGAAGGAGGTGAGAGTTGAACCCACAACTTTCTTCATGTAATAACTTATACTACCGCACCCCATATATAACACATATTTTATAAAAATTAGATATATAGTGAAGGAGGTGAGAGTTGAACCCACAACCTTCCTCATGTAATAACTTATAATAAATGAACAACCATTAAACTAGTTAGTTAATTTAGTAATTTAGAGCGTTAGTTTTTTATTTTTTATTTTATTAATATGTATGAAATTCGAAATGATTGAACTTTATATTTATTTTGAAAAAAATTGATATTTCTGCGGATAGGGTAGGGTAGGATAGGGTTTATAACTTTTAGGATGTGGGTAGGATTAGGGTTGAGAGATTTTTAACCTGTGAGTAGGTTAGGGTAGGTTTAAACCCTACCCTACCCTACCTATTGCTAGCCCTATTTTAGAGTAGATGCTGTCGAAAATTTTATAAGTATTTAAGTGAAATTAAATCATTGGGATTGATTGGTGAAATAAAATGGTCTTTTAGTCTCTTTTGGGAAAATTTTTTTAACTAAAGAAATGAGTTTTTGTTTGATTAATTTTGGTTTAAGGATTATGTTTTTGAGGAGTTTTAGAGAAAACTAACGTAATAAAAGTGAATTGGATATTTAACTTATTTTGGTTTGGCAAATTATAAAAAGGATTTATGATTTGGGTATTTAATTAAATTGAAAATGAGTTTTAGTGAATTGATATAAATTAAAGAGTGGTGTTTTGAGTATTTTAATGAAAAATAAAGTAATATAAGGATGTATTTAAGAATAAAGGATTTTTCGAGTCTTTGAGAAAAAAGTTTTGGAGCTTGAAAGAGAAGTTAAAGTATTCGATTACTTAGCGGAACAAAATGATTTTCGAGTCCTTTGAGAATGTTTTAAAGTTAAGAATGAAATTGAAATTGATTTTGGGAACTTGGTTAACTCCAAAAATGAGTTTATTTGATTGATTCTAATTACAGAGTTACGATTTGAGAACTTTAAAGAATTTAAAGTAATGAGATTGATTTTTGAGAAATTCGTAACTGTGATTAAAGAAAAAGCATTTTCGATTTTTTACACGACGAAAATGTGGCTTTCACTTTAAAGGCTCTCATTGTGTAAAGATGTATTTAAAGTCGTCGTAATACTCCTCGCTATCAGAGTGGCGCAGCCGAAAACGTGACATTCTGATAGTAAGATTGTTACAGTATCAGCAAGAGACTTCAATACTTAAGTTAATAAATGTTTAATGTAGATTTATATGTTATGATTGAGAAATACCTGAGTTTGGAAGAGTATTTATACAGTTGAAGTGATGGTTTAATAACTACTCTTGTAACTCTCCCTCTTGTTCTGATCAGTGATTATTATTTTTATCTAAGATTCATTGAGATCTCATATTTAAATATACGAGCATATTTATAGGAGTAGTAGAAGTCAATACAAAAAGTTGGATATGCAAATGGAGTGAGTTTGGAATTTCTTGGACTAGATAGCCTGAACTCTATCTATTTTGATCTTTCAGACCTAGCTATTGGGGAACAGAGTATGAATGAACATTAGGTATATACAATTATTTTTAAACATTTTTTTATATTTCTCAAATTATATTACCAAAATTGGAATATTTTTCTTAAATGGAAGCACTTGAGAGTTATTGAAAAAAAAATGACTATATTACCAATTTTTGTATTATTGGTAAGACTGATTGAGGTATAACTTGTTCCTAGGAATGGTGAAAATGTGGAATGAACTTTTACTTCTTCACAAATATCATAGTTATCGAAATCGAACCGATAATCAACTCAGTCATATGATCGGGTCACCAGATCACTAGTTCAACAATATATGCACATCATAGTGATTTTTCTTTTTTTTTCATAATTTATTTACGATGACCCCAAACAGGATCAGTCTTCCCTTTATTATTATAAACTCTTTTAGTTGTAACATCAGGAGTTGCTGATGATGCTTATTTTTGAGATGATGACGTATTTGATGGTGTTTGAGATGAAGACATTTTTAAAATTCTAGCAAAAGAAACAAAAGATTTTCAGCCTTTTTTTTTTATCTAAATGAGTTTTTAAGCAACACAACAACAACCAAAGTTCATTAATGATAATCAAAAACAAATTTAACTATTCAACCAAAATTCACTAAAATTTTCTCAAGTTCAACAACAACTCTAAAAAACTAAATACAACAGCAGTAACTACCAAATTCAATAACAATTCTAACTAAAATTTGCTTAGATTCACCAACAACAACTCTAAAAAATCAACATTCAACAAACAAAAAAGAACAACAACAACTCTAAAATTTACTCAGGTTTATCAAAATTAACATTTGTAAATCCCGTAAAATTAGCGAATAAATAATTAATAAATGAATTTTCAATAAAATTAATAAAATAAATTAGAAATATAAATTTTATAGTAAAATAAGATAGAGCAAATTAAAATAAGAATTTTGACACTACTTTTAAAGAATTTGGCCTAAAATTGAGTCGAACGGACCGAACCAGTCGAACCGAGCCCAAAATGGGTCCAAGGCCCAACCCAATCAGCCCATACACTTCAAGAAGAATTACTCTTCTTCCTTCATTCAGCCAAGAACGCTGAAGCAAACACAAGGGAAAAGGAAGGAAGGTTCCAAACCCTTGTCTTCCATTCAATCTTCCATAATTTTCCGCTCCGAGCTCCGATCGTTGCATCGTTTATGGCCACACAACCACCGCGTCGAGCTCTACGAATCTATTAGAACAATTTCCTAGATAAGCATCACTCTTACTCCAGTTGCTCTACCCCCTTGATTTCAAAATTTGTGAGTATATATGTTGAGATTTTGTTGGCTTTGGTACCTTAGGTTCGATCTAGCTTGCGAGAATTGTGGGGCTTGGTTCATTTGGTCCGTGGGTACGGTAAGGATTCTCGACCCATAGTGAATTCATTGGTTAAGTGTGTAGGTATTGAATTTTGTATATGTATATGTGATAAATGTGAATTAGGTGTGTATATATATCTAATTTGGAGCTTGTTATTTTGTACTCTTGACCCTCTGTTCTTACTTTCTATATACATATGTTTATGAACTATAGCTTTCTTCGTACGTAAGTAATCCTTAATCTTGAGTGTTGTGCTTTTGATTTTACGATTTTGTTTTACCTATTCTTCAAGGCTCCTAGTATATTTCCTTCTTTCGACTAATATACGTATATACGTTTTATTTTAGAGGTCGTAATACCACACCACCTCAGTTTTACGATTTAAGCGTAAAACTCTGCATGGTAGGGTGTTACATTACGGTATCAGAGCGGTTCGTTCCTGTAGAGCCTGAGGGACGGACTGACTATGCTTCTGTCCATTCTCTGTGTGTTTGTTTATGTGCTATTAGGATATCTAACTGATATATATGGCATAAACATTTATGAGTATGCATTTAGGACTTGAAGCACTAGACTTGTAATATTAAGACTGATCAACTTAATTTCACTTGTTTGGTGTGTATATAAACCAGATGTCGACTCGCAGACATGGTCGCGGGAGAGGAAGAGGTAGAATAGGCAATGCTATTCCTGAACCAACAGGGAACAACCCTATAGACTTCATGGCTGTCCTGGGAAACATGGCTGTGGCTATGCAGGCGACAGCCGAGGCACCGGGTAATCAAATAAACAATGGAAACAATGGGAATAATGGTGAAGAGGGTCCCATGACTCTTGCCTCCTTTTTGAAGGTTCACTATCTGACCTTTAGGGTAACCGTAAACCCCACTGAAGTAGATAACTGGATTCAGGCTATGGAGCAGGCACTGCAGGCTCAACAGGTTCTTGAGGAGCAGTGGGTTGAATTCGGGACTTATCAGCTGCAAGGCGAGACCCAATACTGGTGGTAGAGAACACGACGTATCTTGCAGCCAGATGGAGCTATGGTACCATGGGAAGTGTTTTGAACAGAGTTTTATAGAAAGTATTTTCCAAACTCGGTCAGAAACACCAAAGAACTTGAATTACTACAATTGAAACAAGGACAGGTGACTGTTACTGAGTACACTAACAAGTTCGAAGAACTGTGCCAATTTTCTCGCATTGGCCAATGTACGCCTAAGGATTTTGCTGAATAGAAGTGCATTAAGTACGAAAGGGGCCTTCAGAATGATATTATGAGCTCCGTTGCCCTGGTGGAGATCAGAGTATTCTCTGAGCTTGTAAACAAAAGCCGAGTGGCAGAAGAATGTGTGAGGAAGGCGTCATTGGAGAAGGGAAGTCTGAGGATGCCTTTTTAGAGGGCTCAAGGGAGGAACTTTGCACCGAGGGGCCAAAATTTCAAGCATGGAGGTTTTGTTCCGCAATATAATCAGGGTCAAGGTAGTTTCAGGAGGCAGAATAACAATGCCAATCAAGAAAGAAGGTATGGAAAGCAGCCACAGAGTGATCTAAACTATCAAAGGCGCGGGAAGCATCATCTCGGAGTTCCATGCAGAGTAGGATTGGGGGTGTGTTTCTTTTGTAGACAACCTGGGGCACTTGGCCTGGAATTGCCCAGAAAAGAAGAAGTATGATACTGGTAGAGTGCAGTAGCTAGGGAGAGTGTTCACCACTTCAGCAGTAGGTGCCGAGGGATTCGAGACCTTGATCAGAGGTAACTGTGAAGTAGCTGGTAAATTTTTAAGTGCTTTATTTGATTCTGGGGCGACACATTCATTTATAGCATTTGAAAGGGCTGATGAGTTAGGACTGAAGATTGAGGTCTTAGGTTATGATTTAAATGTGCATAATACCACTTCTAAAGCCATTATGACTAGGTTAGGATGTCCATAAGTCTCGTTTTGGGTTCAACAGCGTGATTTCGTTCATGATTTGATCTGTTTACCGATGACTGGTCTGGATCTCATTTTGGGACTGGATTGGTTATCTAAGAATCATGTTTTGCTCGACTGTTTGAGAAATCAATGTACTTTATGCCAGACGGATCAGAAGGGTCAGTTGTGGTGAATAATTACTATTTAAACTCTATGATGGTAAACTGTTCTGGATATAAATGTCAGGGTATTATGCTGTTAACTGTGGGTGTTTCGGGTGATGACCAAATCTTAGAGCAAATCCTGGTTGTTTGTGAATTTCCACCTAATCGAGAGGTTGAGTTTGCAATTGAATTAGTACCTAGAGCAGGTCCGATCTCGAGTGCTCCTTATAGTATGTCACCTTTGGAGATGGCCGACCTTAAGGCTTAGCTGGAAGACTTAATGAGTAAACGTTTCATTCGGTCGAGTGTTTCTTTGTGGGGAGCGCCAGTGTTACTGGTAAAGAAGAAGGATGGGAGTATGCGTCTGTGTGTCGATTATCGGCAGTTGAATAAAGTTACCGTAAAAAATAAATATCCGTTGCCAAGGATCGACGATCTAATCGATCAACTACAGGGAGCCAGAGTGTTTTCCAAGATTGACTTGCGATATGGGTATCATCAGATTAGGGTTAGAGACGAGGACATTCTGAAGACTGCTTTCAAAACGCGATACGGTCACTACGAATACACGGTGATGTCTTTCATGTTAACCAATGCCCCGACAGTGTTTATGGACTACATGAACCGAATCTTCTGTCCGTTCTTAGATAAATTCATTGTCATCTTCATTGATGACGTTCTCATTTACTCTAAAATCGAAGCAGAATATGTAGATCACTTGTGAACTGTGCTGTAAATCTTGAAGGAGAGAAAATTGTATGCCAAGTTATCTAAATGCGAGTTCTGGAAAAGTGAGGTGAAGTTTCTTAGTCATGTGGTAAGTCAACAGGGGATTTCTGTGGATCCTGCTAAAGTTGAGGCAGTAATGAATTGGGAGCGCCCAGCTTCTGTGACAGAAATTAAGAGTTTCCTAGGTTTGGCGGGTTGTTACCGGAGGTTCATTAAAGGATTTTCACAACTCGCTTTGCTTTTAACTAAGCTGACTAGAAATGATGCACCATTTGTTTGGACTCCTGAGTGCGAGGAAAGCTTTCAAGCGTTGAGGTTGACTACTGCACATGTGTTAGTATTGCCCGAGCCGAGTGAGCCATTTGAGGTATACTGTGACGCATCAATGAAGGGTCTGGGGTGCGTGCTGATGCAGCACCGTAATGTCGTGGCATATGCCTCACGACAGTTAAGGCCGCACGAGATGAACTACCCGACTCACGATTTAGAGCATGCTGCCGTTGTGTTTGCTCTAAAGATTTGAAGACATTATCTCTATGGTGTTAGGTTCCAAGTCTTCTCAGATCACAAAAGCTTGAAGTACCTCTTTGAGCAAAAAGAATTGAATATGCGTCAGAGGAGGTGGATGGAGCTTCTAAAGGACTATGACTTCAAGTTGAGTTACCACCCTGGAAAAGCGAATGTTGTGGCGGACGCTTTAAGCCAGAAGTCCCTATGTGCTGCTTAGATGATGCTACGAGAGGAAGAGTTGCTAAAGGCGTTTGAATGCCTGAAATTGGGTGTTGGAGAGGAGTTTGGGACTCTGTGTTTAAGTCAGCTGCAAATTTCAAGTAAATTCAAGTCTGAGATTGAAAAAGCTCAGCAAGATCATAAAGAATTACAGAAAGTATTGCCGGCAATTGAACAAGGGAAGTAGTGGAGAGTGTCAGAGGAAAAAGACGGATTATGGAGGTTTAAGGGCCGAATTATTGTACCGGACGTCGGAAACTTACGGCAGGATATCTTGAAGGAGGCACACAAAAGCGGGTTCTCTATCCATCCGGGAAGCACTAAGATGTATCAAGATCTGAAAACGATGTTCCGGTGGCCAGGAATGAAGAATGATGTGACGTTGCACGTTTCAAAGTGCTTAACCTATCAGAAAGTCAAGATTGAGCATCAGAAACCATCAGGAACCCTTCAGCCCTTAGAGATTTTGTAATGGAAGTGGGAGAGCATTGCAATGGACTTCGTGTCGGGCTTCTCAAGGACTCGGGCCGGATATGATGCTGTTTGGGTGATTGTGGATCGACTGACAAAGTTGCCCCACTTTTTCCCCATTCGAATGAGCTGTACATTGGAGGAGTTAGCATGACTGTACATTAAAGAGGTTGTGAGGTTGCACGGCGTTCCTACCACCATCATATCCGACAGAGATCCTCGATTCACATCAAGATTCTGGGGAGCCTTTCAGCGAGCATTTGGGACTCAGTTGAGTTTAAGCATTACATATCACCCTCAAACAGAAGGTCAGTCAGAGAGGACAATCCAAACATTGGATGATATGCTGAGAGCTTGTGTTTTGGACCAGCCAGCGAGCTAGGATTGGTATATGCCACTAGTGGAGTTTGCATATAATAATAGCTACCATGCAAGCATCGGGATGGCTCCGTATGAGGCTCTGTATGGAAGGAAGTTCTAGTCTCCGCTAAGCTGGTATGAAACTGGGGAGAAGAGCTTGTTAGGGCCTGAAATGATATCTGAAACTACTGAGCAGATAAAGAAAATCCAAAGTCGAATGCTTGTCGCTCAAAGCCGTCAGAAGAGCTATGCTGATCAAAGGCAGAAGCCTTTAGAATTTGAAGAAGGAGAGCATGTGTTTCTGAAGGTTACTCCAACAACTGGAGTGGGAAAAGCAATCAAGACGAAGAAGTTAAATCCCGTTACATTGGACCATTTGAAATTTTGAAGAGGATTGGGCCGGTAGCTTACAGGATTGTCTTACCGCCACATCTTTCAAACCTGCACAACATATTTCACGTGTCGCAGCTTCGTAAATATACTCCTGATGCAAGTCATATTCTGGAACCGAAATCGGTTCAAGTACGAGAAGATCTGACACTTCTAGTAATCCTGGTTAGGATCGATGACACCAGCGTCAAACGTTTGCGCGGAAAGAAAGTATCATTGGTAAAAGTAGCTTGGATTCGAGCTGGTATTGAAGAGTATACTTGGGAGCTCGAATCAGATATGCGGAAGGACTACACACACCTCTTTTCAGGTAACTAAATTTGAATTTTTGAGGGTAAAATTCTTAATTAGGTGGGTAGGATGTAAACCCCGTAAAATTAGCGAATAAATAATCAAAAAATTAATTTTCAATAAAAGAAATTAGAAATGTAAATTTTATAATAAAATAAGATAGAGCCAATTAAAATAAGAATTTTGACACTAATTTTAAATAATTTGGCCCAAAATTGGGTCGAACGGACCGAACCAAGCCCAAAATGGGCCCAAGGCCCAACCCAATCAACCCATACACTTTAAGAAGAATTACTCTTCTTCCTTCATTCAGCCAAGAACGCTGAAGCAAACACAAGGGAAAGGAAGAAAGGTTCCAAACCCTTGTCTTCCATTCAATCATCCATAACTTTTCGCTCCAAGCTCCGATCGCCGCACCGTTTGCGGCCACGCGACCACCGCGTCGAGCTTTATGTATCTATCAGAACAATTTCCTAGGTAAGCCTCACTCTCACTCCAGTTGCTCTACCCCATGATTTCGAAATTTGTGAGTATATATGTTGAGATTTTGTTGGTTTTGGTACTTTAGGTTCGATCTAGCTTGCGAGAATTGTGGGGCTTGGTTCGTTTGGTCCGTGGGTACAGTAAGGATTCTCGACCCATAGTGAATTCATTGGTTAAGTGTGTAGGTATTGAGTTTTGTATATGTATATGTGATAAATGTGAATTAGGTGTGTATATATATGTAATTTGGAGCTTGCTATTTTGTACTCTTGACCCTCTGTTCTTACTTTCTATATACATATGTTTATAAACTCTAGCTTTCTTCGTACGCAAGTAATCCTTGATCTTGAATGTTGCACTTTTGATTTTACGATTTTATTTTGCCTATTCTTCAAGGTTCCTAGTATACTACCTTCTTTCGACTAATATACATATATACGTTTTATTTTAAAGGTCGTAGTACCACACCACATTAGTTTTACGACTTAAGCGTAAAGTTTTGTGTGGTAAGTTGTTACAACATTGAACCAGAGAAAGAACATCAACAACTCTAAAAATAGCAACAATCACATTCAACAACCACCAGATTCACTGAAATCAACATTGAACTAGAGAAAGAACAGGGTCGAAAATTGGAGCTCACCTGGTTGAGAAGACGACGACGACCACCACCACTCGAGGGAGCAGATGCTGCTTCACTGGTTCCGACGAAGGGAACGCAGGGGCACGGTGAGAGACTGAGAGAGCGACGAGGTGAGAGACCCAGAGATTGAGAGTGACGAACTGACGACTGACGAGGTGAGAGGAGAGACGAGAGAGTGACGAGGTGAGGGTGAGGGGCTGCCAACGCCGAGTTAGAGAGAGCAGAGAGACGAGGCTGGCTGGGGTTAGGGGCGGTTGGACTCAGAGTCTCGATTCGTGGCTTAGAGTTCATTCAAAGAGAGGGTGGGATTGCCTGAAACGACGCCGTTTCAGAAAAAAATAAAAATAAATTAATAAACATGACCCCAATCAGGTTAGATTAACCGGCCGGATAACTGAGTTCACATAAAATTCGTCAGGTCGAACCAGATTTTACTAGGTTTATTACATAGACGGTTCTACGAGTGATTTGGTCCAGTCAGATGATCAAATTTTCGGTCGAACCGACCGAATCAAGTCAAGTCCAATAACTATGCTAAATATAGTATGTTTCAGTCTTAGAATACTAAAATGGATATTTAGAAAAAACACTCCAATCATTAAATTAATATAAAAAATGTAATTTAAAATAGCAATATAATTCAAAGTTCTTCACTTACTTCTCATTTGAGGTTTTAATACTTTTAAAATAAAAAAATTAGTAAAGTATTTAAACACATTTCCATCCAAGTCACCAAAAAAAAACACATTTCCATCCTTTATTTGAGGGTGTTCATGAATTAGATTTGATTCGCATATTTACGATGTTTATTCGAATTTGATTCGCATACTAATAGGATTAAATTGTGAATTTTATGTAGATATCCACAAAAATAAATAAATAAATAAATATTTTTTAAATATTTTAACTAATAAATATCATATATATTATATTATTATATATGTTATATTATTTTATTTTTATTGTTTAAAAAATATATACTTAATATTATTTTAAAAGTAAACATGTTTAAAAGAGTAGAAAAAAAGAATTTTATTAATTTTTTAATAAAAATAAATTTTTAAAAATATTTGTATATTTTGTGGATATATCCGATTCGATCCGCAAATATACAGATCGGATCGAATCCAAAATTAAAAACTACAGATATTGAATTCGATCTGATCCAATAATTTTAGTGTGAATCGGATCGAAATTTTGACCATATTCAACCTGATTCAATCTGCGTTAACGTTCATCCATATTTTATTTATCCTTTAATTAATATCTTTCATTTTCTTTCTCTCTTAAATCAGAAACAAACCTAACCTAATTTATATACAATATTCAAAAACGAATAATAATACTTCTGCATAAACATAAAAAAAAGCATTAAGTATTTATGTTGCTTAAAAGTTATAAGGATGACTATTATTGATACTCTATTGATACTACTACTGTTTAAGTCTTTTCATTTTATCAATATAAAAAATTTATTTTAAAAAAGTATACTTATTTTAAGATAAAATTAGTCCTTTTTTTGTTTGACATTAAAATGAGACTAACACCCAAATAAAAGAAACTTAAATACAATTAGATGAGATAAAAATGCTTTTTGTTCATTATCAACTATAATACTAATTATCTCTTTAGAAGAAAAATTTTAAAAATATAGTCTATAATTTAAATCTAAACTATTTTGTGCCAGACAATCTACATTTTTATTTTTTTTTCTCTAAATATTTATAAAATAAACGTCCCAATTTTTCATTATTTTCGACTTGGATCTCAAATTTTTTTTTCCCAATAATTTTAATAATAAAAGGGTAATGACTCTTAAAAACCAAGGCCTACATCACATAGTGGAAGAGTTATTATTATTATTATTATTATTTTGTTGTATGTCTAAAATAAAATTTAAATTTTTGATATTTATTTAAATAAATTAGTAAACTAATAATTAGACTACTCAATTTGGTTAATAGAGGAGTTATTAACCTCCTAGAAAGCTGCACAGGAATTCGAGTCCAGATTAAAATAAAAAAGTGGATAGTATAACATATATGTGTGAGTGAGTGTGTGTTGTAGACAAAAAAAACAAAAGGCCAAGGCCTTAATATTTTCTTGAACTATTATACCATAGCCATATCTCTTTCGGAGTTTTCTATAGTCGAGAAAGTATATTCATGACCTCTAAACTACAGGTATAGTTTAAAATTATGAAAAATCATACGGATGAATTTATAATGTTAATTTAATTAATTAAAAAAACTGAAGAAGACAAGTGCTTCGATACCATGCATGTTGACGCCAGCATCCTCCAATTTCCATGGCCGTCGTCCTCTTCATTCTCTAGCACTGCTTTGAGAACATCCTTTTTCACTTCGTCACTGTCGGCTCCTCTTTCATCTCATTCCACCACACCACCCACTTCTCCTTCTCCCCTTACCTCAAGTGGAGAGCAAGCAAATTAATTTTGAGTTTGAACAAAAACTGAATTAACGGATCTCTAATTATCAATTTTTAAAAAAATTATAAATAACAATAATAATAATCCAATTACATTGAGAAGTTTTTGAAAATTATAAATAAAAAAGGAGTAAGTGGCGATTGATTCTCGCCGTCCTTCATCAACGGCACAAAACATGCCAACAAAATTGGAACTTATTCGCTTCCGTTGAGAAAGACATCCAGAAAATGTTTCAAGAGAAGTACGTTTGGAAAAACACTTGTGTAGTGTTTAGATGAATTGGGACTTGAACTTTGGAACGGCAGCAAGAAGAAACTATGGAGTGAAGACGAAGCAGATTTCTCGTTCAAGATGAAAAGATAGTTGATGCTTCAGGAAGCGGACCTCGACACCATGACCCGCAACGTCTAGTGGAGTTGCGGTTCTGATGGCATCGATTGTTGCGTTTCTATGGAGGCTGAGAAGAAGACCAGGTGATCTGACTTCTGAGGCTGCATCTCTTAGGTGTGTTGTGTTGGACTTAGCCCAGGAAAACAAAAAGAAAAAAAAAGACATCATTTTAAAGGTTAAATACGATTTTGGTCTTTAAAGTAAGGACTGAAAATTTTTTTCGTCCTCAATTTTTTTTTGCATTCGAATTTATCCTAAGGTTTAATTTGGTTTTAAAATCGTCCTTCGAACCAAAATACCCTTCCCCTTCTTCACCAAAATCCTCATTTTCTATTTTTTTTTTCTTTTTCTCCATTACATCAACTCTTCTTCTTTTTTCTTCTTCTTTGTCAAAGCATCAGCAACAACACCAATGAAATAATGTAATAAACATAAAAAAAAATAGAAACAGAAATGAAGCAACTAGAAAAAATAGAAGCAGAAGCAACCAAAGAACAAGAGCAACAAAGAAATAATGGATAATGGAAACAAGAGCAACAAAGAAATAATATAATCTCCATCACTATCTCTCTCAACTCCAAAGAACAACAACAACAATGGATAATGAAATCAGAATCAAAAGAAAAAGAAACAGAAGCAGAATAGAATTAGAATCAACAACAATAATAGAATCATAATAAGAAATAATGTAATTAACAAAAATCAACAAATCTACAAATAAAAAAATTCAACAATATAATTAACAGAAGAAACTGAAGAATCAACAATTAATTAACAAAATCAACAAATCAGAAGCAGAATTGGAAACCTAGGGAGGACCAACGGCGAGGACGCGAAGCACGGCGGCGAGTGACGAGGAGCAGCGGCGAGCGACGCACAACGTCCACCCTCGCGGATCTGCTAGCGTCAATGTCGAACACTGGCGTCAACGTCGAACACTGGCGTCGACGTCCGTCTGTCCCTCACCCT
>NC_029789.2:7113728-7119242 GCF_000816755.2 Arachis ipaensis | reverse complement strand
TAGTAATAAAAAAAATAAAATTTTGGTAAAAATAACAATTTTAAAATTAAATTAAATCATAGGAATAATTGTATATACATAAAAGAGTTAGAGACAAAAAAATTTTTGGCCCTATCTTAAGGACTAAAAATCGTACTTAATCCTAATTTTAATTTAACCTTTTCATGACCATTAAAGCAAATAATGAAAGTTGGATAAAAATGAATGACAACCACAAAAATAAAATATTTTAGGTTAGCCTTTCAAGCTTCTCAAATATACCTTTTTTTTAAAAAAAAAAAAAATTAAACCCAAAAGAATATTCTTATTAATGACACAATCAGAAGAAATAATAATTTTTTTAGGATTAAGTAAGAAATACATAAATTAATTTTTATATGAAAAAGAATTTAGTGTGATATACTAATATTGACCATTGGTAGAATTTGGTGTCGGTGGTAGTGCAGCTATTTACACCTTGCAAAGAGCATAAAAGATTATTGGAAGCTTTTTACAATCTGCAAAATGGCTTAAAAAATAAGGAGTTTTTTTTTTGTGAAAATATTTTTTAGACCTTAAAAGATTAGGTAGTAAAAAAAATTAATAAAAAATATGGAGATCGGTTCACAAATAATGAAAAGTAACATGTGGAGCAAATTTGAAAAAAATATACTTTGTTATTTACCATATAAAAATTTGTGATGACTTCAAGTCAACTTAATTCCATCAACATTCTAAATAGAAGGCCATTAATAGATAGAATTGGATTGGGGTGACGAGAAAGTGTAGAACGCCGCCGAAACCGAGGCGTAGATCGGGCCTTGGCCGAGTTGAGGTACACCAGACGGGAGGCAATGGACGACATGGAGGCAACTGTCGACACATGTACATGGTGTCGATGTCTTATTTATGGTCCTGTATTATCTTCGGAATCATGGTGGAAGTATGCTCTCGAAATTGGTTTCAAGTGGGGTTCGTGCCTTCTTAGTGAGCCTGAAGTGACGACGAATTTCACGAGGCAATGTTTATGGTGTGCGATATGGGCAGGACATAAAGAGTATAAATGTTTGATATGTTATGCATGTAATGTGGGTAATTGTTGTTATGAATTTGTGGAGTTTAAAATTAATAGGAAGAAATATTAAATTTACGAAAAATTCTCTCTCCATTAATGAAATTTGTTCAGCTTTAAAATCTGTCTTTCTTTCGTATGAATGAGTGATGAAATGAAATTAGGAAAGACTCAATTTGGATCCATTTCCAATCAATTTCTAGATGGGGGGAGGGTTTGGATTTAGGCCTCTTGAGTTTTGCTATTTAGATGATAATGATAATGAGACTAGGTTTTGGGTGGGGTTGATTGATTGGTAAAACCAAATTTCAGTTATTGTGATGTCTGAAATGTTTCAAGCGAATAGTTTAAACAACCTACACCGAATTTAGCAGCACAAAAAACGGTAGTTTCGGGTAATTTCTAGGGGTGGACAAATTTTGCTCGCTTATTTAACTTCAAGTCCGAAGGTGTTGTGGTCTTCGAGATTCTTTGCCACAAACCTGTCACCATCCTTTAGGTCCGATGCCACTAGAAAGCTGTAAGAAAATCTATCCTTTTCGTACTTCATGACATTTGCATTATGTAGATTATGTTGGTATTTAACTTTGTAGACATTGCAATATTTTGATAGGTTATCTTGTTAGTTAACATGCTCATTTTTGTTGAAACACCACATTCTGTATTTTGCTATATTGTTCCTCTTATTTCAGTAATTAATACTTGTTTAGTTGAATAACATTCTCCAAATAATTTTACATTTAGGTTTGGTGTAAATTTAATAGAAAATATTAAATTTTAATTCATATTTATTTTTTATCCAAAGAAATTATGTGTATTACTTATATGAGTTATTCTTTTATTAGAAATTATTTTTTAATTTTAATTAAAATAAAATCAACATATTTAATATAAATGCCAGATTTTTTTTTAGCTTCATAGTTTAATAAATTCTAGGCAATAAAAGATCGAGAACATAAAAAATTTGCTCACTGATCTGATCTGCAGTTATTTTGCAATTTTCTGGGGTTGATTTTTAATTATGGTTTCATTTACTAATTCCTTTTTCTTTTTGTAAAATACATATAATAAAATTGTATGATCATGCTTCGAGATGATCCACTTGTAATCAGCATCTTAAAAAATATCCGATTGCCACTTCTCACAACCTCATTCCATAATTACACTAATTTCTCAATAATTAATCCAACCAATGATACCCCAAGATTTGATGTGACACAAATTTTTGGGCACAATTTAGCCAATATATATTACTATAGTTCTAGCTTATTAATTTTACAAGATTACCTATCTGCATTAATAGAGTAGATATCTACAGGAGCATTAACAGAATCATAGATTCCTTGATGTCTTGGCCTACTACCATTCACAGAATTTTGTGAGTGATCAAGGTATATAACAATCACTGTAATATCATCATGGAAATGGCGCCTTACACCTTTCTCAATTTTCTTTAAATCCGCATATCTCATTTCTTTTTTCTTTGCAACAGCTTCTAGTGCAGCTCTCACCAATCTTTTTGCTATCCCCTACAAATGCATATGCAATTTCAAATACTTATAACAAAGAAAAAGAAACTAAAGGAGTAAGGAAGGGACTTTGTTAGTTATCAGAGTGCTTACTTTTCTTGGACTTCTAGACACGATTTCAACGGCTTCTTTGTCCGTTAATTGCTCCCAAAGTCCGTCCGATGCGAAGATCAGAAACAAATCCTCCGCCTTCAACTTCCGAGCTAATATTGATGGCTCCGCCGTCATCACGGCTCTCTTTAAAGGTACCGGGGACACACATTGCTGGAACATTATAGAGTTGTTGTCGAACTCTGGCTTCTTTAGATAAACATCTCCAATTGATCTTGAGACCTATTCAGATTGAAGCAGTAATTAACAAAAATGTGTTGTTTCTCACAGTTTTAACGTGTATTTTGTGTAGCATGGTTGTTCTTATACTGAAATTATGCAACTAATTCAAATTTTAACACATATTCCAGAAGGGTATATTTCGAAGAAGTGACGTAATTTTTCGCACAAGAGGTTTTTTTCTTCTGAATTTTATCACATGCAAAAATTGCCTGGCTTATGGCTAGAGATTCAGATCATGAAACTTCCATGGAACCAATTATGCACTCCACTAAGAGTTGTCCAAAAATGCAGACAAATCTGATATCAAAGATCATTCATAAGCATGAGTCCACCATAGAATCACATAATTGATCCGTGTCACCACCACACTGGGCTACCACAAGCAACAGGGTGCTAAGGTGTGTGACGTGGCCCAAAAACATGGAAAGTGGAGCCAAATGTTGGGCTCAAACGCACGATATATAGTCACTTTTTCTGGAAAATTTTATTCTTTGGCGATTTAAGAGAAGCTAAAACAATGAATGCATTCCTTATATCTATATGAAATTAATACAAAAATCACAATGAATAAAGAGCAAAATTGTCTGATGCCAGAATAGAACAGACAGACATAATTCATAGAAGATCATTTATACTCAAATGTACCAAGAAACATTTTCTTTTTTTTTTTTTTAAAAAAGAGAGTTATGCTGATATAGTGATATGTTAATCTAAGTCACTTAAATAGTGCAGTTGAATCTTATAGGTTGTTAGCTCTTAGGATCTCTTGTAGTTGTAGCTCAGATGCTAAAAGACAACAATTTAAGTGATCAAGTCACTCATTTAGGATTACGAAGCAAAGCAGAACACAAATTCTGATATCAGTTGAAACTAATACATTTTCAATCAATTGGGAAACAGAGCACCCAAGGAAGAAAAATCAAATTTAACGTGCTGAACAATTGATGGATGAAATTGAAGAGAATATATAAGTACCTGAATAATCCCCTTGATTCTCCAAACTCCATTAGCATTAACCACAACATAATCATCATCAGGGTGAAGAGCCTCAACCTCCTTTCTCACCTCCTCCACTCCAACATTATGATCCGTGGACAAACGCTCTGCCACCACATTATGACCGCAACCAACCTCGTTTCCTCCGAATGCTTTGCGACCGAGAACTGCCCTCGAGTCTCCAAGGTTAGCAACATAGAGAACATCGTTTGAAATTGCTCCAAGAATACAACACGATCCCACCGAAGCAATGTGTGGCTGCGAAATCCATGATTGCTTCACCATACGCAAGAACTCCTCTTCAGTTGCACTGAAAGCTTTCTTTATCACTTGCTCCGATAACCCACCATCCTCTGCAGAGAACACTGCCACGAACAAGAACAATAATCGTCATTTCATTTCCATAGTTCCGTGCCAATTCATTAAAAAAAAAAAATCAAACGTTGGATAGTCTTTGATATATGGAGTTTCATTGTATCATACATACCACAAAGCATAGTCATTTATATATAGAGTGTTACTGTGTCAATTGTAATTTCAATTCATTTGATATAACTATTAGTCAATGAAATCATAGAAGTATACTATTGAATAATTGAATTAGTGTCTTACTGTGAATGAAGGAGAAGAGATGGTTGGTGACGAAACGAGAAGCTTCAGGTCCACCATGGCCATCATAAACACCAACAAGAGTTGCAAAGGGAGAAGTAAACACCTGTGCTTGGTCTTCCAAAGAAGAATTGGCTTGAACAACAGCAATTGAATATTCACCTGCGGTGTGTGGCTTCAACTCTAAGTCCCATAGAAGCTCATCGTCATAGTTGCCTCCTCCTAGTCCACATGAGAAGAAGCACATCAACGGTTTTCGACAGAGCTCCAACATCCTTAATTTTCGTTTTCCTCTTATGTTTCACACTGTATGTGTGTGTGTGGTGTCCGGTCCACGGTGCCTGAATAAAGACGAAAGAAAAGTTTGTTGGTGAATGGAAATGTTGACTAACGTGTGAATTCCGCGTTAAAATGTAGAATTTTTGTCTTTTGGAACGTAGAAAAGGGAGTAAAGGAGACTGTAGAGGAGAGGGGTGCACCAATAAATAAAAATAGAAAGAGAAAAAAAAATCTTTTGGGAAGAAAATCTTGTGGTGCAAGAAATGGGTTACATGGTGCCACGGAGGATTTGACAACAATTAGCTGTTTAAGTTAATAAGTGAAAAGAAATAATAGGGGCTGATAAGTGAAAACCATTTGCTGCATTTATTAGTGCATTGCTTGCGGTTAGTGTTTGTGATGAGATCAAAAAATTCAAATGAAACGGATCTACAAGAAATGTATATATACGTTGTATTAAATGATTAAGATTAGGAAAATTCTTATTTAGTTCTAAGTGTAAATTACTTTTCTTCATCACACTAAAATTATATTTATTATTTTCTATTTCTAGAGGCTAGAACACAAAAAATTTACTGTTTATTTGAGTGATATTAAATTGATAAAAAATATCTTTTTATTTTTTTAACGTGTTTGACAAATTTTTAATAATAAAAATAAAAATACTAAAAAAATAAAAAATATTTTTAACATAATAAATAAAAAAAATATTATACA
>NC_029789.2:7113132-7113579 GCF_000816755.2 Arachis ipaensis | reverse complement strand
TTTATACATGACTTTTTCACATTTCTGGGACAATGGATTTTATGGCTTTTTAAAATGAAACAATAGGAAATGACGATGACTTTAATGGTCAACCAATGGAGGCTTACTTTCAAAATTATTTATGACCATTGACTCGCTTGCCTGTCTTATTTCTTGTTATATTCAGCTATCGTTTATCTTGTTTTCTTGGAAATTTATTGATAGTTGAATGTTTCTCGAGAGTTAAGACAAGGATAGTTGTAACCTTGTACGTATTATGAGAAGTATTCTTCTGCATTAACACGACCTGTAATGATCAGATTACGTTAATGAATTATCCTCAAGACTTGTTGCGGGAATCACTAGGCTGAGGTGCGGACTTCAGTGAATATACAGTTAGACCAGTTCCACAAAATATTGTACTGTTTTATGCACTTCAAAACTCCAAAGAGATGTTTGTTGATACTT